>NC_133819.1:151371601-151674632 GCF_047830755.1 Zonotrichia albicollis
CAACCAAAACAACCCTGAACTGTACTTCAAATCCTCCTGAAGATTCTCTTTTTTTACCTAGATCTACATAAAATGTTCTGCAGTCAGCTTGTTGGGGTCACTTACCATATTTGTGACTGCATTTTCACTCCTTTTGTATTTGGAGTAGGCACCAGGGCAGATTTTTATTCTTCTGCATCCTGGACAGCACACCAAGCAGAGAGAAGTTTCCATGCTTACTTTTTGATATAATAAATCAATCACAGGAATTGGATTATATAGAGATATCAACACTTGCTGTGCCTACCCTGGCCCATCTCACATTTTATTCCTGTCCATTTAGACAGGAAATATTTGCAAAGCAAACTTGAAAGTTTCACGGTCATCATAACCACTGCCAAAGAATGTGTGTTGACCAAATGCACAATGAAATAAGTAAATTTACTAAATTCAAGGTCATTACTGGTTTCTGAGAAGTCTGCCAGAGCCTATTAGTCCATATTTGGATCAAATAATTTTGAGTTACAAAGAAATTTGAAAAAATCAAAAGCTGTTAAATGCAGTTTGCAGATATGAAGAAGTTAAATCCTTTTAATGAATTACCTAAGAAATACTTTGCTTGGCCTTTTTCCACAATTATAACAATAGAAACAGGAAAATTTGAAGGCAAATGTAATAAATTTCTCTAAGGTATAATCATTCTAGTTCAAGATTATGCAAATTCAAAATTATTTTTCTTTTCAAAACCAAATTAATGTTTGGATTTTGATAGCTTCTGTTGTCTTTGCTTCTCAGCATGCCATTTATTTCACCTTATTTCCTTGATATGAATATTTTCTGTTCACTTGGGCAACTCAATCAAAATGTGGATTTTGGTCTTAGACTTTCCTTGAGCCTGACAAAAGCAAGAGGGTCAAGTCAGGGCATCAGAGCATTAGAGAAGAGTGATAATTATTGTCTGTAATGCTAAGAGTTCATTTTTATCCAGTGGATCTGTTTTCACAACGCTTAATGATTTCTCAGTTCTATTTTCTATTTCATCTAGTGTTTGTTGTTACAGTGGTGATATTGCTTCTGGCTGATGATGTTTTATTATAATTTTTTTTCTTTCAAACTGTTGGTAATTTACAGACTTCTGCATGTCTTTAGACCAAACCTTAATGAGTCAGTATATTCATACTCCTAAAAATTTGTCTGTCTGCTCTCAGAAGTGTTTCTGTCCGCAGAGGTGGCATTGACTGAAGGCGGCTTTGACCCTCATGCACAAAAAAGAAATTTTGTGAATTCTGACCCCATGAGCTTTCATCCCTCATGGAAACACCTTGTTCATCCTCTTTTGTGGAGACACTTACTGCGAGTGGTGCAACTTCACCCCTTGGTTTCTCCTGATCAACACAAATGGTGACTCTCAGGCTGCACTGTTGATGTAATTCTGGGCTTTATCTGTCTGTTCTAAGTTATCTTTAAGGAAAAAAAGTATCTTTCATAATGCAGAAATATGCCTTTATTTTGTATTCTCACTCCATTGGAAGTTTTTCTAGGGCAGAATGGAAAGGGGACAGAGAAAAAGAGGGCTCAGGGAAATGATTTAACTTGGACATGGACCAGAGCACCTCCTCTAGTCCTGACCCCCCCGAGCCAGCTCAGCCCTGCCTTGTGTGGAGCTGCACTGAATGAGGGAGATAAACCTTCTCCACCTCTGATCTGGCTCACAGATGTACTTCAGACCTTAAAGAACTCACTCCATCACTGCTGTAAATAGTGCAGCTATATTTCATCCTAAGGCTTTTCCCTGAAGAACCTGTGCTTAGACAGGCTCCACAGTGAATATTTCAGCCAGATATCATTTATTTATCAATCTCCATCCAGAAATTTTCATCAAAAGTAATTGTGATGTGAGAAGAAGAGAGTAATTCCAAGCAAGGCTGAAAAACTGATGTTCTCTGATTGTTTTTTGTAGAATCAGTTTGTTTTTCAAAGGTGACAGGTCTAGAGGGATGTAATAAACTAAGTTTATTCTTGTTTCAACACAAGAAAACTGTGAAATAACAAAATATAGTTAAATCTTCAAAACAGGTATTCCATGTTAAAACAGAGGATTTTTTTCCAAATTAATGTTTTTTTTCTGTGCTATATTGACAGCAGAGTGCAGAAAGAAAGCAATAGTAGAAAAGGTGTTCATAATGAATTTCAAATATTTGTCTCCATATAAAGAATCCTTGTTGGAATTGACACTTACCTTAATTCTCAGATGTTTCTGAAATAAATGAAGCTGTTTCACTTGAAAAACCATAGAATCATTGAATGATTTGAGTTGAAAGGGACCTTAAAGATCATCCAGTTTCCACCCTGCTGCCATGGGCAAGAACAACTTCCACTGGAGTTAAAGACCTGCCTTGAGCACCTTTGGCTGTGATGACCAGATCTCCTTGAGTTATGAAAGCTCCACGCAGAGTTCTCCTGAAATTTCCTCACTTTGGACAGCACTGGATGCTGTGGTGGTGCAGCCAAAGATAGCCTTGGTGTAAGATTTGTAACTGAAACAACCAAACTGAGAACTCTTCACATCCCACCCTGTGATATTCTTCTCTTTGCCCCAGCTGAATTAGTCTAAAATTATCTTGACTGCCACAGCTGTGACATTCAAAGTACTCCTTGCAGGATAACTCTGTAGAAGAACAGGCCAATACTTTTCTCTCTGCTCCTGGAGAAATGTTTAAATGGCTGCTGGAGAAATTTCTGAAACCTGATATTCCATAAATACTTTTAGCGACGGGGACTGAGGGTTTACCATTCATGAGGTTTAAGAGGAAATGGTTGTGAATAAGTTCAGGTCAAATCAAAAAGGTTAGAAGTATTTAATTTCAATTTAATGAATAAAAACCCTAATAAAAATGTTTTTATCTGATAGCAGAGATTTTTTATATATTAAAAAAAAAAATCAAATGAGAAATTATGACCTGCACTTTTCACGATTTCCATTTTTAAACAAATATTGCTTGTGTTTTAAGTCCCACACTGAGGCAAAAAAAAAAAAAAAAAAAAAAATGCTCAGTACTGCAGAAATCTCATTTTTTTAATCCATTCTAGTTATAAATCTTACTATCCACAGATAGTTTCATAGTATATAAACATTTTTCTCACTTTTGGACTACTTACCTGTCTTCAGTGGCTTATTTACTTACAGTCAAGCTAACTAACTCTCAGTCTGTAAAAAAAAAAGCTAGAAAATAATGTGTAAAACCTTAATTTTTTTCCACGTGTGGTTGCCAACAGCTTTGTCAAAAGATAACATTTTTTGTTGTGAGGTGCCTGGAATGACGCATGAGGTGGCCATTAATGGTAATTATGACCTGGCATCTGTTTAGGGAGCTTTTATGTTTCCAATCTTCCAGGGAAGCTCCTCCAGTCAAGGTCAAATTCCTTCAATGTTTTCATCTTCAAGGAGCATGGACAATATGCCTCCTCTCCCCTCTGACAATTGATATTGTGACTTTTCTGAGCAACCTCCTGCAATGTGTGCATGTGGTGGAAGAAAACAACCACAAATAAAAGAACTTTTAACATTCAGAGGAGAACAACATGTCAAAATTCCTTAAACCATGATAAATGTACCAAAATCATCCAGCTCTTTCCAAACAGTGGTGAGTGATGGTGATTTATGACTGTGGAGATTTTTCTTAAACTGGTAGTTTTTGCAGAAGAAAGGAAGGTCGCTGAGTTGGGGTGTGCATAGTTTATCTTGTTCTCTGCAGTCTGGTGCTCCCTTTGAAGGGGGCTGTGCCAGATTAGAGTCCTGCTCTGGGGAAGCACCATCAATAATCATCATTATTATCCTAACCTAAAGGAAAGGGACACATACACACACACAAATCTTAACAAGCTTTGTATTTGTGAACTCTTTGACACTACCACATAAATAAAACCAGTAATTCATAGATGAGAAAAGCAAATCCCAACAGGAGAAAGAATAACTGATCCCTAAATTGAGCAAGGAAAAAAACTACATCAAAGAAGCTGAATGAAAAAAAAAAAAACAAACACAGTAATTTTCACTGTACCAAAGAAACCGGGCAACTTTTATGGGTAATAAACTGCAGTGCAAGCCCCCTCAAAAAAGGAAAAAAAAATCATGGAAATTGTACATGAGTAGGAAAATGGGAAAACATATTATTCAGTAATTATTCTCTCTTTTCTATAGGAAACAGCACAGCAAGCTTTGTTTTTCCACTGCTCACCTTAGAGAATTCTTATCTGCACCAAGCAGTGGGGAAAACCCTTCTTAAGGTCTGGGACTGAGACTTTGTTCCACAAAGAACTCCACATAAAACCTTACCATCTGCAGATGGTGCAGAAATTAAATACAAAGACCATCAAAGCACCATAGGTCAGTCCAGCCCCTTGTTTTGCCTTTGACAGGTCAGTAACAAGAAAAGTTAAATGACCAGAAAAACGTGATTTTCCTGAGAAAACTCACTTCCCAGTAATTTCCAAATTCCTAAGCAAGAGATAATCTCATGTGGAGGCTTCAGTGAGAATTTAGTGCAATTTCCTTTGCTGCCATCCTGCAGACAGATGGAAAGATAGTCCTGGCTTAAAGAGAGGTAGAGGGCCAAGGAGAGATTTAACAGATGGCTTTATGGAGGCTGGGAAGGGTGGCTGGTAGAGATCTATAAACCTCTGGCTAAGCCCTGAGTACACAAATCTTGTTAACTTTAAAGGTAAGTGAATGACCAGAGATTTGAGGTTATTTGGAAAAA
The DNA here is from genome assembly GCF_047830755.1 of Zonotrichia albicollis. NCBI lineage: Eukaryota > Metazoa > Chordata > Aves > Passeriformes > Passerellidae > Zonotrichia > Zonotrichia albicollis. Next base: position 151,376,341 of record NC_133819.1, read on the forward strand.
GAATCACTGTGTGAGTTTGAAGTCACACAAACAAGTAAATAACTACTAAGAAATTATAAATACTTTCTAGATTCAGAATTAAATCAATGAAAAAAACTTAGTGCATTATCTGCTGGCCCAAGCTTTGTTACTGCCTTTTAGCTCACATACAAACCTAATTAAGATATTGCACAGAATGGACTCAAAATTTACTTAAGGATTTTGGGAATAAATTAAATTTCTTTGCCTGAGGATGTGTGTCTTGTGGTAGATTGGCTTTGGCTTTAAGCAAGGTTTAAACTATGACTGAAGATTTTCTTGTGCTTGGGGCATCTGTAAAAGGCTCTCTCCCATGTGGATTTTCCCATCTACGCCAAGATTTATGCTTGTTTATTTTCCTGCAGTGGCAGTGCCTGTAAGATCTGTCTTCTGCCTTCATGAAATGTAATTATCTATGAGGCTTCAGGCTTTTCTATCATTTTGTTTAATGAGGTCAGAAGTTATTGGCAGTGTACATACAGAAATCCACAGTAGGAGTGAGACCATCTAGGCTTCATTTCCATGGGAAAACAGGGTAATAATTGAACAGTTAACCAGAAAACACACAGAAGGGTCCTCTACTCTGAGAAAAGCCAGGAGATTGGTTTGAAGAGGTTGGTTTAAAAGGATGTTTTAAAAGAGAAAGTGAGAACTTCAGGACAGAATTGAAGGCAAAATATTTCCTATTTGGAAGGAAGGAAGGAAGGAAGGAAGGAAGGAAGGAAGGAAGGAAGGAAGGAAGGAAGGAATGAGAGAGAAAAGAAAAGAAAAGAAAAGAAAAGAAAAGAAAAGAAAAGAAAAGAAAAGAAAGAAAGAAAGAAAGAAAGAAAGAAAGAAAGAAAGAAAGAAAGAAAGAAAGAAAGAAAGAAAGAAAGAAAGAAAGAGAGAAACCCACAAAAACCTTCAGTTCCAATATACTGGAGAAACTAATGTAAAGAAGCAAGTTTCCCCCATCTTTTCTCTGCTAGAAGCAATTCTAATCCAATCAGTTTTTCAAAAGCATAAACAAGGCCATGGACAGTTCACCAAACTCATCCAGCTTTTGTACATTTTGCTCATGAGAATTCTGGCCACACAAATATAAGTAAATTTATAAATTAGGATCTGAACTGCAGAATCTCATGAGGAGAGGGCTGTACTTGACATGAATTAAAAACTCTAAGAATGGTTTAAGTTGGAAGGAACCTTAAAAATCCTCTGCTTCCCACCCCCTGCCATGGGCAGGGACACCTTCCACTGTCCCAGGGTGCTCCAAGCCCCATCCAACCTGGCCTTGGACACTTCCAGGGATGGGGCAACCACACCTTTCTGTGTAACCTCTGCCAGTACCTCAGCATCCTCAAAGGCAAGAATTTCTTCCTAATATCCAGTCTAAATCTATTCTCATTTTAAAGCCATTCCCCCATAATTTCCAGACACAGGTGTGACTATGAAAAGAATTTCCTCAAGTCCACAAATTCATGCCCTTAATCAGCCCTGTGTAAGGATAGGATCAATGAAAGCACTGTCCAGGCTCAGAACTACTTTTGACAGAAAAGAATGAGATAAAGTCAGTATTATTTCAAGACTGTGATTTTCAGAGCAGTCTGCAGATGACATGAGCACAGAGGAATCAGTCAGTCTGCATTTAAATAGTAATTACAGATATTAATGTCTACTTAGCTGCATAAGGAAAACAAATGTAATGGCTTTTCCTGCCAGGAGGATGCTTCCCATGATGGATCACTTTGCTGATGTGACTAAAATACCTTTCTGGTATTGGCTGGCAAAGAGAAGGAGACAAAACATAAGGAAACTCTTCAGGCTGCTATAAAACACCCAGAGAGGGAGCTCAGGGATGTGGCAACAGAGAGCAGAATTTGTACCTTCAGAACTGACATAAAGAGCACTTGTGAAATGGCCAAGCCTGGTCAGCAAGAGCTGGCAGGCAAAGAAAAGGAGTTGTTTCTTTGTCTTGCAGGTGTCTGCAGGTCCACATGTCCTTCTGGAACAGACAGATGCAGGAGTGGGATAAATTTGATTTCATTGGTTTCTGCAATATAGTCGATTTCCAAATGTGTTTCATCTCACTCTGAAATAGATGGGTACATTTTTCTGCTCTAAGATCCTCAACCTTATTAACCTGATCTTAATTACTTCCAAGGAACCCTGGGGTGACTTAATGAGAAGTTTACCCTGAAGTCATCTAAAGCTGGATAAGGTGACTCCTGCCATAGGCTACAAATGCATTTAATGTCTGAACACAGGTTTATTATCCTTGGTTACTCACTGGCCATGGATTGACAGTACAAAATTGGTTTGCAGGAAAAGCAGAGTGGGAGTTTCTAGGGCTCTGCTTTTGTGTCTTTTGTTTTGTTTTGTGGGGGTTTATTTATCAGATGACACTGTTTCTGGTCCTGTTGATGTCTCTACTTAAAACCTGTGTCTTGCTGTTTTCTGTACATCTTTATGCCTCAGAGTCCTCTCTCCACCACCTTTCCGCTGTTTGGACTACAAACCTGTCAAACTAAATATTTTGCAGCGCAGAATCCTCATTCATCATCTGATGCTTTAATAACAAGATTATTTTATACTCTTTATGACTTCCTTCTGGTGAGTTGCCCTGCAGGTGATTTCTTATTTTAGTGACTAATTGTGATGCCCTTAGAGCAAATTGTGCCCTGGGTGGTGGAATTAAGGAAGCCCTGATTTGATTATCAGAGAACAGGGGTGAGAGCACTTGTTTTTGCATTCTCAGATGTTTAACATGAAGCTACAACTTCTGAAGCTTTAGGAACCTTTATAACATCTCTTTCTTGTGTAGGTTCCATGTGTCTGAGAGGTGATGAGCTCATGTCACAGATCCTGGTTTCTATTAAACTTCTGACAACTTGATAACTTTGAGACCTCTCCCTCTGTATCAGACTGGATGGATTCTGTCCAAACAGGGGAAAGATCAGAAGAGACACACACAGAGCATGGAACATAAACTTTGCTTCTTAAAGAAACCATGCAAAAACTGTCAGTCCCTTTCAGAAACATTCTTGGCCAGTCATTTTCTCTTTCATACTTTTTCTGGTTTAAAACAGCAAATCCTTATGAAATTACACTGAAGAGGTCTGGAAAACTCTGCTTCTCTGAGCAAAAGAAGTTGCTATAATTTATAATCCTCTCAGGATCATAATTCCAGTCTTTTAGATGCACAGAAGAAGGTGCCTTGCCTCTCAGGTGGAGAATACATTAACTGTTATCATCCCTCTGGCTTTAGAACAGTCAGACTTCAATTAAAACCAATGCAGAATATAGAAATTAGCATTTCCTTTTTAGCTTGTTTTAGCTTCTATCAGGCAAAGCTCTTGGATGCTGGGAGAATATTTGCCAAGACATCTCTTGGGGACCAATTTGCAAATCAATGGGGATGCTGGTGGCACACACCTGTGTGCTTTTATTAGCCAGCCCCTACAGCACAGGTCTGCCTGGCAGAATGTAATTTGAGCTCCACAGGTTTGCTATGAATCAACAGGATGAAATGGATTGTGATGCACTAATTCTTCAGGTCCCAATTATCTGACCCTAGTGCTCTGAAAAAATGGGGAAAACAGACGACTGAAACAGACACACAAGGAGATGTAGGAAGAATAAATGAATTTGCACGAAAGTGTGGTTTTATATAAGTTATGAAATTAGGTGGTTGTAGTGGTGGTGTTTGGAAGGTGGGAGCTGTTACCAGTAAGAGGATGATGATAATGTGTCTTTCATCCCCATAATGATTCAGTCAGCTGCCCATCTTCTGAGATCCTGATTTCAGGACTGAATTTATATTTTATCCTATAGAAGATTTAGGGAAAAGGCTGGCTAAAAATTACATGGAAGTTGAATCTGAAATTCTCCTATTCTCTGTGAATAGTAAGGAAGATTTGCTCCCCCATCTGCCCCAGTATTCCTAAGTTTTTGTTATACTTGAGAAGATTCATTTCCAGTGGGAATAAATATGACTGAAGTTTTACTGAGCTAGCTGAACAGTGGAGATTTCACACAAGATTAATTTTAATATTGTCCTTTTTTATCCAGGTTCCCTGTTTTCTCTCACTGAACACCTTTTAAAAATGTTGTTGGATTTCAACCAGCTTTGAGTCAGGCATGGAGATTTCATGGGTAATTAAATTGCTCCATCATTCCTAAGAGCCCATTAGAGATGCCCAAACTGATGTTTTCCCTGGAAGTCTGTCAGAGCTCAGTGCTGCATCATGTCCAGCCAGGACAAATGATGGGAGCATATGTTAAGAAGACAGAATTCCTTATTTTCACTTTTCTCCTCACATGCTGCTGGTGGAGGTGCTCCACAGAGGCCTCATCCTGCACATGCCGTGGAACAGTCAGGAAAGTGCAATTATTGGGTTATTAAGAATATTTTTTTCTCCATAGAAATACCTACATGGAATCCAGCTGACCTTCTTTTCACCATCACAATCACTCTTCATGGTGTTGTTTATATGGATGTGCTTCAGTTTGGGACCCAACTATTCTGGTCATTGCTTCAACACAAAAAACAGACAGACTCCAACCTCCTGGCCTCAGTGGTTCTCTCCATATCCTTCAAAGGCACCCTCTTAACATATAACTCCCTTCTAAAATTATGTTTCTTACCCCCTTTTCAAAGACAGTTGTTCAATGACCATGGTTGACTTAGGAGGATTAAAGAAAATTTTATATATGCACCTGAAACTCTCAGACATAGCTGCTTATCACCACTCAGAGACCAGCCATCCACAAAGATAATTTCGGAGTGACTGAGAAATATTTTAGCTTTGTAAGGAATAGCTGATCCTTGTTGCTTACTTTATGTTTCTTTGATCATATAATGTCTGTGGCCAGAGCTTGTTAAAAATATTCAGAAGTCTGCATTCATAGAAGCCAAGCCTATTATTCATATTTTCAAGTCTCTGAATTATCTCTCCATAAAGTGTAGATACAGAGTCTAAGGATTTTTTGTTCACATTCAAACACTGAAGCCACTGTGGTTCTTGGAGATTTTAATTCCTTTTATGTTCTCAGATGAATAATCCACTCTAAATCAATGTGTTTGCTCTGAACCAGAAACCAGTGAGAGAAATCCTCTTTCTGTTAGACAACCTCAGCAGTGCAGTGTGGCAGACAAATGCCATTAGATATGCTCTGTGTAGCCTTCCCATTAAACAGAGCCAATGGAATGGGAATTATCTCCCCAGCTAAGGGTTAAAACCTACTGATGGCTGAAGATACCAGTGACTCAAGAACTCCTGGACAATTTTTCCTCCAGCCTTTCCAGAAGAAATGTAGTGATACCTCAGTCACCAGGCTGTGAAAGTGGAGGATATGGATGTACAGACAGGGCAGCAATTAACATCCAAAATCCAGGGTTCTGCTGTAACTTGAGGATCATTGGAGGATCCAACCTAATTTTAAACATCTCTATTACATAAACTCAGCTATTTAAGATGGGCCTGACAGATATGCCAGAGGACATGAGAGATGTGGTTTTCTGGAATGGCAGGTGGAAAGAGGAATTAATCCCTTACAGCATCTACAATGGCACTGCACATGGGTGTGTAAAGACACTGAATTTCATCCATTGGAGCTGGGCAGGTCATTCTGGATACGGAATCAAACTCAAACTCCTCCAACATCTGGCAGCTGTTTTAGGTCAACTTTGCTGAAGATTTTTACCAGTCTGTGGTTTGAAGACCTCAGCAGGTGAAATGTGTCTCCCTACCTTCTCTGGGCAGGGGTGCCGGGAAGGTCTCACCTGACTCTGTGTCATGGGTTGTAAGAAGTATGAATTCTATCTCTTCTGTTAATTGGGCAGTTTTCTTTATCTCTTCCACAACCAATCCTCCCTCCAGGAGATAGCTGCTGTTAATGGCTAATGAGTGTCCCTGCATGGCTGATAAAATTCCATCATCCTATTGGGAGAGGCTCCACCCAGGGGGAGGAGCCAACCATTCCTAATTGGATATAATCTGAGATTTTTGGACACCACAGCAGCCTTTTTCCCGCTGGATTCCTAGAGGAACAGCCGCCTTTTCCACTGGATTCCCAGAGGAAGACCAGGCCCATCTACACTACTCCTGGATCTGCAGAGTAAAAGTCCACCCTTCTACAGGATCCCTGCTCCAACAGAACCACAGCTGGCACTGCTGGAAGGCTGAGCCACCATGGAATGGGACTGTGCCACCACCCTGACCCACAGGGTGTCAGGGCATATTCTGACTCTGTCAATGTTGTTTTGTATTACTGCATTTTTAATTTTATTTTTATTTTCTTCCCTAGTAAAGAACTGTTATTCCTACTCCCATATCTTTGCCTGAGAGTCCCTTAAGTTCATAATTATAATTATTCAGAAGGAGGGGGTTTACATTTTTCTATTTCAGGGGAGGTTCCTGCCTTCCTTAGCAGACATCTGTCTTTTCAAACCAAGACACCCTGGGATATATTTTAACTGCCCAAAATCCTCAAGATGATCTTTATTAACTTCAAAACTTACAAAGATTTCTGTTTTCATTATAGACTATTCCCTAATGGATGATGTAATAGCAATATTATGGACAGGCCTGATCTTATGCAACACAGACCATTCCAAAATATTGGCAGATGACAGGAGAAATTAAAGAGCACTGAGAGAAGCCCACGTGATGCTTAGAAGAGCAGACTGCGAGACTAAAGAATTTGCCCACAGAAATGGTGTAGAATGTGAGTGAAACCTTAATGTGCCAAGAATTCAGATACCAGGGTGATAAGTGCAGTGTAAAAGTGGAACCAGAGCACAAAAAAGTGTAGCTTTTCATGAATCTCTGAAGTCTTCTACTAGACTTGCAAGCAAAACACATACTAAACTGCATTTCAAAATTGTTATTTACAGTAAAAAGTACCAGATGAATTTGGCTGTTAGTTGTTGTAGATGTACTATGCTGTGCCAATTTCCCATATTTTTTTGAAAATAAAGAAAATTTAACCTTTGACTCCTGACATTTTTATGCTGTATCTTGCCAGATGTGTTACTTATACATTCATTTTTACCTCCCACCACCAACAACACAAGACTGTGACCTCCTCAGATGAGAATTATATCTTTTAAATTTTTTTTTCTGCTGTGGAAGGATTTTTTCTTGTTTTCCTTCCATGAAGGTTGTAGTTATAGCTTAGTCCTTTCATGCTAGTGCTGGCACTTGTAATGTGTGCCCCCTGAATTTATGTGGATCTAAATGAACAATTGCACTGAAGCATCTCATAAGCTTCTATATTTTCATTTCAGATTTACTACTGGTAATTACATGCCATGCATATAACAGAGGATCTAAAATCAATTGTGCGCTTTACATTTTACTGGGTACTTATTAATTTCAATATCTATCTCAATTTAATTGACATTTCCTGCATAAATAAATGAGCTTTTTTTTCTAGGATGCAGCAATAATCCATTAGTGACATTTATGAATATTTTTTAAATGACTGGTGGTGCCATGAAGTGAAAAATATAAGGAAATATGGAATGATTGATGAGGCATGCATTGCCTTTGAGAACTGACCTGACCCCGAAATTTCTTACTTCCACTATTTTTACATTATGAGTTACAGAACAACATGAAATGCACAAATGATGTTTTCTTTATCAGGGTGTGGAGTCCCCCCCTTTGCTTTCATTTTGCTGTGTCTGAAGAGTTTTGCTTGATGCTACAATGGAATTGCTGAAGGTCCTGATAAGTCAGGAGGAGGATGATGTGTTTCACCACATGGCCAGGAGGTTTCTGTGGCAGTGCAAGGGACATCTGGGAATGTCCCACACACTGATGACCACTGTCCTGCACAGGACACCCCAGCAATCCCACCCTGTGCCTGAGAGCATTGTCCAAACACTTCTTGAGCTCTGCTGGGCTTGGTGCTTTGACCACTGCCCTGGAAATTGTTCCAGTGCCCAACACCATCTGGGTGAGAAAATTTTTCCTAATATCCAACCTGAACCTCCCCTGGCACAACTTTAGGGCTTTCCCTTGAGTCCTGTCACTGTCATCTCAGAGAGGAGATCAGTACCTGCCCCTCCTCCTTCTGAGGATGTTGAAAACCACAATGAGGTCTCCTCTCAGTCTCCTCCAGGCTGAACACTCCAAGGGATTTCAGCTTCTCCCTGTCCAGTTTCCAATCCAGACCTAAACTGCTCAGAGTTTAACTCAGCGCCAATGTCAGCTGCCTGCAGTAGATGGGGGTGACATTCCTCATTTCTTTGTTGAGGTGTGCGCCTGTTTGCTGTCTCGGGGGGATGGATGGATCCATCTGAACATAGGTTTGGATTTGTGTTTAATTGACATTGAGAACATAAATGTGATTCTTTGAGTCTCAATTAAAAGAGAAGCATTACAGTGTAGTAGGAATTGTAAATCATTAACAGCAATTCACTCCAAGAGCCCCTGAGTGAAGTGTGTATTTCTTTCTGGGCACATTTTTTTTCATAGATTCAGAGAACCATAGAATAATTTGGGTTGGAAGGGACCTTCAAGATCATCCTGTTCCACCCCCTGCCATGGACAGGGACACCTTCCACTAGACCAGGTTGCTCAGATCCCCATCCAACCTGGCCTTAAACACTTCCAGGGATGTGGAGTCCACAGCCTCTCTTGGCAAACTTTTCCAGTGCCTCACTATGCTTATAGTAAAGATTTTTTCCTAATATCTAATTTAAATCTCCCATCTGTTAGTTTAAAACTGTTTCCCTTTGTCCTTTTTCATTATCTGCCCATGTGAAAAGTTGCACATATGAAAAGTTGCCCATATTTTTCCTAGGAACTTTTCAGCTATTCAGGTAGCATTCAGGCCAAGGAATGCTATTACTCTTGCCAAGGTCTTCCCCCAAGTCTCTCCTGTTTTTCAGAGACCACCACACCACTGAAACATGGGCAATATCCAGACATGTGGCACCTGGGAGAGCTGTGTCTCATGGGAAACTGTGGCATTCACATTCTCTGAAAAAAATCCTTTCACCCAGGATTTTTCTCCTAGGAAGCTGAGAGGTCTCAGAGAAAAAGGAAAACAATTCTTATCTCATTTACTTCTCCTGTGATGTGCTCATGTGGAGAATGTGTTTGGAGATTGTTTATCCACAGGTGATTGTTTTATTTGATTCTGGTGTGAGTTGTTTTGACTCATTGCCCAATTATGGCCAAGCTGTGTTGAGACTCTGGAAAGAGTCATGAGTTTTCATTATTATTTTTTTAACATTCAGTAAGTATCCTTTCTGTATTCTTTAGCATAGTTTAGTATAGTATTCTTTAATATAATATAGTGTAATAAAGTAATAAATTAGCCTTCTGATAAGATGGAGTCAGATGCATCATTCCTGCCTTCATCAGGACATTCCCAGCAAATACAATAGGAAACCACAGTGGGCTTGTCACACTGGGTGACCAATTGTCCCCTCTCCTCAAGTGTGTAGATGCAGCACCAGTGGGTGTGGCTCATCTGCTTTAGGACAAATACAGTGTGGAAATGGAGCCTTATCACACTCCCCTTCTAATCACTTGTGTGGGAAAGACTCTACAAGGTGCTATTTACCTTGTCTATTTTAGACATCTGCTGCTGATAAAAAGCTGAGTGATGCTGTTGACACACCTGAAGGATGAGATGCCACCCTGAGGGACCTGGACAAGCTGGAGAAATGGGCCCATGGGAATCTCATGGGGTTGGCTCCCAGTTCCTTGTCTGCAAAGAGGGTCAGTGCAGGTAAGTCAGGTGTAGACATCCATATTTAGCAGACAAATCCTGGTCTAAATGATGTAAGCAAGAGCACCCCTAGTCCTGTAACAGAGTCATAAAGTGAAATAATTTGTTCCACTGTCTAGATCTGGAAAGTTACAAAAATAACTATTTTATGTTTTATTCCCATGTCAGTAATTAAGAGATACATCAAATACGTTAATAATACCCGCCTTTCTAATTAAGTTGTCACAGATGACTGTAAGTCTACCTTCTCTACTCTTACACAAGATCAGTGAGATGATCTTTTACTCTTTTCCAAAATTATAGCTGTTCAGACTTTCACCTGCTGTTACCAGGAGCAAGGGGTAGAACCTGTGAATTTTGTGGGGAGGGGGGTGGAAATTCAAGCACTCAGATTTTGGAGTGGTTACTCTCAGCCAATTATAATTTTTGGCTCTTATTTTTTGTGGTTTTGTATTTTAATTTTTCAAATATTTGAACTCAGTTGCTTTAATGGCTGCAGAACACTTGCCACATGCATTCTGAGGTCTGGTCTCCCTACAGAAAATTCAGTAATGGCTGGCAATCTAAGCAAGTTCAGCTGAGGAATTATTAAGTTACATCTCAATTAGTCATTCATTAAAAAGCTGTCCTTGCTTCTCACTTAGTAGAATTAACAGAAGTCATTAGTTTCTTTCAGCTGTGGTCATATTTCCCAGCATATGTGGATGATACACAGTTGGCTTCAGAGGGAACTCACCAATATGAAAGTCAAGAGAAGGAAAATTTTTCCTGCAGAAATGGGGCAGCATCACATACCAGACAGGTCACATTTTCACTGATAGCAGAGAAGAGACTGAGAGAAATGGGAAATTTGTGGGTGTTAACCCTTATCTGCAAATTCCCCCTTCCCCTGTCCTGTTCTACCACTTGTTCCAGCCAAAGTTTGGGAAATCTTCACTCAGGAGGCTGAGGTGGTGAGCAGCAGCACTTCAAACACAGCAGGGATAGAACCAATGCCTGTCTCAGCTGTTGGCCCTGCTTTGTGGGGTGCCCTGCATGGGCCAGAGGGGTGGCAGGACATGTGTGAGCCTCAAGGCCAGGTACAGGTAGCAGGTTACTGCCACATCTGCTTCCTGGAATGATGGAAAACCACAGGGAATGCTGCATCTTGAAAACCATCACTGCCTGGGCCACATGGACTGCCCATGTTCTAATCTCACACACTTCAGCAATTTGTGTGTGTGAAGTTCAGGAGCCCAACTTGGAGCTCAGTTTGGGCAATGAAGGGCAGGTGTTTGAGGCATTATGGTCCTCTAAACAAAGCCTCAATTTTTTTTTTTTTTTTGAGAGAGGAATTAAGCTCTCAAATCTGTATAATGTTTTAGACAACTCCTTAAAATTGCTCCAACATCAGCTTGTCTCTTGGCCTCCCAGGCCTTAATCTCAGCTGAAACAGCTCAATATTTTGGTAAAAAAAAAAAAAAACAAAAAAAACACCATAATCGAGAATGTTTCACTCCAAACCAAGATGTCAAAGCCTGGTCATTCACAGGTAGTCTTGAGACAGCACCAGTGAGCTTCTTGGAGTATGACAAATACCACTGTGATTTCGGGAGCTGAGATCTCATTTATTTCAATTTACTGCCCAGCTCCTGAATATCAGACACTGCTTGACTCTCCTCACTTTGTCAGGCAGCTTCTCTACTTGAAATTGTCCAGTGGGGCTTACCACAGGTTATCCAAAAGTCACTCTCTGAGGCTTTCATTTTAATCTTGATTTAGACAGAGAGACAGAGCATTGTCTGTGACCCACTTTGCTGAGTGGAGAGAGCTGGAGATACTCTTCATTGTGGAGGGAAGTGCAAAGGAACTGGAGACAGAGAATGGTTTCAAATTGAAACAGAGTAGGGTTAGATTAGACATTAGGAAGAAAGTTTTTCATGTGAGGGTGATAAGGCCCTGGCAGAGGTAGACCAGAGAAGCTGTGGATGCCCCATCCCTGAAACTGCTCAAGGTTGCAGAGGGCTTGGAGCAACCTGGGATAGTAGAAACTGTGACAGCCCATGCTAGGGGCTAGGATGAGATGATCTTGAAGGTCTGTTCCTACACAAACCATTCTGTGATTCTATGATTCTGTGATTCTGTGACTATATGATTCTATGATTCTGTAATTTTGTGATTCTGTGTTTCTATGATATACATCTACACACAAATATGTTTATATATAGATATACACACATGTTGCTCTGCTGCAGGCCTGAAAAGTGCATGGCACTGGTTTAAAGCTGTCACTGTTGCAGCTTGGAGCTGTCACTGATTGAGAAGTTCTTTTCTACTCAGAGACAGCAGAGTGACTTCTTATAGGAAAAGCAGAACACCAAAATGAGAGCTTTCCCTGTGTGTAATGAGTTTTGTCTCTGTAAAGCAGGTTGCTATTTCTGTCCTGCTGCTACATCTGGAAGCCAAAAGTATTGCCAGGCATTGGACTTGGTGTTCCTTGTGTGACCCTTCCAACTCTGGATATTCTATTCTCTGATTAAATGATCTTCTGTTTTGGAGGGCTGACAAAGAGAGCATCACAATACCCAGAGAAAGATACACAGCCAAGGGTCAGAGACCAGAACACAAGATATTTGCTGCTCTCTGGAAGCAGAACACAGAGAAAACCAGCCAAGTCATTGAGGGAAGGACTTTGTCATGGCTTGAGAGGTTGAATTGGGTGGTTTCTCCATTTCAGTCTTATGGAGTTGTGCAAGAGCATGTCACAATTGCCAATGGATGCAAAAATTACAAAAAGAATGTAGAATCACACTGGAAGTTTCCCTGGTACCATTTCTGCTGGTGAGTACCACATACTCATTCCTTTAGGACTTGCCATCAGTTTTCACCTTTCTATTTCCCTCCTGGGGCACAACCCCAAACTTCTGCTGCCACCAGATCCAGGTTTGGATCCAAGCTGCTTAGCAACTCTGATCTGTGTCTGCTGCCTACTGTGAACAGCTCAGTTTGGGGAGAATCCAAGCTCAGCTGTGGTACCAGGCAGCCAAAACTCCACCAGAGGAATGTGGCAGGTGATGGTGGAAGACCTCAAGAGCAGGACAGGGCAGGGAAGGGAAACAGTGGCTCTGAGCAGGTCAGCACTGCAGGACTGACAGATCATTGGGAATATGCTGGCTCACAGGATTGTGCTTTTACAAGGTCTTTTAGTTGTTCTCATCACTCTCACTTCCAGGAGATTCGTGGATTTGTCCTCACAAGTTCTCAGTGAAGGTTGTGGCATGTGCTGCTACCCCTATTCAGCAGGGGCACCAGGAGAGGCATTTTGTGGTGGAGAGATTTAACTGAGGTCACAAAATTCATTAAAGCCAAGCCCTGAGATAGAAGCTGACCTTTTTGCATCCTTTTAAAATGATTCCTTGAGACTGACCCTGCAGAATCTGCTATCAAGGTTGTAAGATTATATATTTAAGCTTTGTACTGAAATGTTCCTTAAAAAAGAGAATTGTCACCAATAATTAAATCATGTTTCACATCAAGACATGCACGGCTGAAGACACGGAGCTAGTGCAAACATCAGGTGCCCAAATTTTGCAAATATAGTAACTTCTTTAATAAACTGAAAAATATGTTCTCATTATAAACCTAGGACTCTAAGAGTTTCAATGTATAAAATATTTCCTTTTGGGCAAAAAGAAATTTTATGAACAAAACCCCTTCCTTTTTCAAGGCAGAGTCTGATAGAGTTATGAGCAGGACAAAATGACCTGGTGGCAGATTCAGTGGGCAAGGAGAACATTTCCACTTGGAATGATTCCTGTTTCTGTGCATGCCTCCTTCTGTTTCTGTGATCTGAAGAAAAAAAAGGAGAGGAACTTATCCATTGGCACCCCAGTGCCTTCATTCTTAAAGATGAAAAAAAGAAAAAAATTTTGGAACCTTTAAAAAATGTATTGTGAAAAGTTGAGATTCACTTCTGTCTATTTTTTCGTTCAGCTAATTTAGATGTTGGAAATTTCTGAGAAAAAAAGCAGTTGTATCTGAATCCTGTCCTAAAAATAAAAGATAAAATTTTAAAAAGAAGGTATTAGTGCACTTAGTTCACTAGAAAAACATAAATAGTTTTAAAAGCAGTGCTTTTTTTTTTTGTGTCAGCTTGAAAATGAGAAATGGAGAAATCTTTCCTCTTCTTTTGGGTAGTATGGAAAGCTCAACTCAGCAAGACTGAGCTCAGTTCTCAGCTTTGTTCATCTATTGACTCGTCTCTTAGCACTTCTGGGTGTCTTTTCCCCATCTGTGGAATTAGAAAAAAAAAAAAAAACAAAACCCTACCCTTCTTTTCTTGATGTATTTCATCTGCAACCTCCTCCAGGCAGGAATTTTTCTTACTTCTGTGGTTCTGTAAGTAGTAAATGGCTGGAGTTGCTTCCCCAAAGAGACATTTTTAACCCAAAGATTTACCTTCCATTTTGTACATTTCAACTATTTTATATAATTATTTTATTATATAATTCAAATATAAGTCTATGGGAGGAAAAGTCTGTGGTGGATGAGCCAGGCTGTAGCTGGAATTTGGGGGTGTATTTACCAGTCTGTCCCAGTATGGCAGCACCAGCTTTCTCCCAGTCCAAGATGTCAGGCATGAAATGTACATTAGCAATTTGAAGATGAAAAGCAGACAAAGCAAACCAGCCATAAATATGGAACGAATATGGAACAGCCTGGTTACATTTCAGACTAAAATAAAATTTCACCTGCTTTTCAATGAATTACAAAGTCAAGCCATTCCAGTAGCAGTCAGGAGTGACAAGGAGAGAGCATCTCATGTTTGTCCAGGAATATTGCATTTTATGACCGCAGTAATTTTTAATTTTTTTTCCAAATGGAAAATCAATGTTTTTCCATAGAGCTGATGGGACCCAGCCTTCCTGCAGAGATGCTGGGGGTGCACAAGAGGCTCTGAACACAACCATTCCCTGCTGACACACCCTCTGCCTCTTGCCATGCAGTGACCCACACTGGGATTTGCACTCATCAGTCCTGGCTGGTTTCACATCCATCTCTGGATGGGAGAGGGAGGGATCCCTCTGACAGGTTGATTTTGAGTTGCTTCCACAGCCTGGGCTGACACTCAGTTCCTGAGCTGGTTTATACAGTAGCTCAGTGAGTGGAAGCAGGTTTATAATGCAATCTGGTCTAAAATGATTTTCCTTGCATCTTGAGGTGAGCACCCATCCATCAATGCACTCAGAGTCACTCTGCTGGCCACTAAAATTGTTCCTGGCAGGTGTCTTTGCTATGAGGCTTCTCCATCCTATTCATACATATTTTTCTAAACTGTTGAACTAGAATTACTTAGAATGCCAAGTTTTCAGTTGAAAACGCTCATCACAAAGGAACTTGGCTTCTGAATTCTTCTGGAGATGCATATTATCTGCTAGGGAAATCAGTGGAATGATATTTTTTGAAGTGTTTTAGGATGTCAAGGTGCCTCATCTTTGTACTAATTTTTCAGATGTGCTCACAGGGAGAGATGGGCACAGAGTGAGACTGAGCAGGGACCTGGCTCTCAGAAGTGTTAAAACTTCTGCAAAGCCCAATGGATGTTAAACATCTGAGTCTATATTACATCTGAATGCATTTTTACAGACTTTCTTTTTCTTCTTTCAGAGAAAGATAAAAGTGAAATCAATATGTCTGAGCATGAAGATTGTAAGGTTATTTCAAAATCAACCAATTTACAGTGTGGTTGTTCTGCAATGATTACTGCCTGATGGAGTTCTTGTTGGCCATTGCTTTCAAGTAATTTGTGAGCATTTTCAAACTGAGTGTTTTCTAGGAAGACATTGTCATGACAGAACATTGTCCTTGAATAGAATGACTTAGAGTTTAAAAAATAGTGAGTAAAAGAGATGGAATAAAAAAATAAATAAATACTCTCACTGTAAAGGCATCTTGTTGGAGCAAGTTCTGAGGAGACCATAAAGAGTAGAGGGATGGAATACCTCTCCCATGAAGAAAGACTAAGAGAGTTAAGATTGTTCAGCCTGAAAAAGAAAAGGCTATGGGGAGGCCTTGGAACCCATTTCAGTGCCCAAAGGGTTTAGAGAGCTGGAGAGGCACTTTGGACAAGGGTCTGGAGTGACAGGAAAAGGGGGAATGGCTTTAAACTGACAGAGGACAGGTTTGGAATAAATATTGGGAAGAATTGCTCCCCTGTGAGAGTTGTGAGGCCCTGGCACAGGTTTCACAGAGAAGCTGTGGCTGCTCCATCCCTGGAATTTTTCAGAGCTGGGTTGGATGGGGCTTGGAGCAACCTGGGATAGTGGAAGGTGTCCCTGGCCTTGACAGGAGGTTGGAAATGGATGATCTTGAATGTCCCTTCCAACCCAAACCATTCTGTGGCTCTGTTATTTCTGTGGAACACCTGCCCTGCCAATGCTCATCTCAGCTGGGGTGGGATGCAATGGAATTTCACCAAGATCTGTGCATGGCTCCAACCACAAATATCACAGATTCCTGTCATCCTCACTGGATTTCTCATGCCCACTGAAGACTGGCACTACTCTTCTGATTCTTTGGGATCAAAATGCTCCTCCAGACTTGGCACTGAGCACACTGAAACTCCACATCTTAACTTCATTAAAAATGTGATGGTGAAAAGGTGAGAGGGAGCCTGGATAGTGTGAGATGAGTAGGAAAAAGTTGTGCAGTATCTCAGTTTACCAAGAATTGAGGATGGGAGGAAATACAGATTAAAACAAATATTTTTTATGGTGCTTGAGAAATGTTGAAGCGCTGTGTTGAGGCAGGTACTAATTTGCTGTGCCAGGCTCTAGTTAGGGCAGAATTACATCCTCTGGCTGTGTGGAGAAGAAAGTCACTTTTCATGCTCATGCATCAAGGGCTTCAGACTTGTGTGAGTAAGCACAGGAGCTTTACCTCTCTCACAGAGCTCATTTTGCACACAGAGCTCCCTGGCTGGGGCTCAGTACCTCCCTCCATTGTTACCTCAACAGGAAGAATCAGGGAAATATCCTTGTTCAGTTTTGTAGAGACTTTCACCATATTGTAAGAAAACCTTTCTCAGGCCCTTTCTGAGCACTGTGGTTGTTGAGAGGATTGATGATCCTCCCTGAGAGATGGTGCTCAGTTTGTTTTGAAGATGAGGGGCATTTTATCTTTTACTTTTTACATTATTAGGTATTGTTGGCTGGGGGCTATGTACAAATCATGAACAGGATGGGATTGCTGAGGAATGTGCCTTGAGCTGTTTTATTTTCTAGCATCAGTCTCATTACATGGTTATGACAATGGGAAGATGCCGTCAGCTCACATCCCAGGCAGCAGACAAAGAACTTAATGCTATAACTTACTTTATAAGTTTTTTGACCAAATCACACAGGGAAAAAGCATATTGACAGTAGTTCTATCCGACTACTATAAGCACATGTACCTTTGGTTAAAACAATGCTTGCTTATTTCATGTACAATACCTGCTTGTAAGCCTTAAAACACCATGCACAGAGCTCTATTATTAAGCTTAGAACTTCCTAATATCTCACTAGATAAACTTTTCTGCAACCTAGGGAGTTATTGTAGACAAGCGTTAATACACAGACCATTGTTCTATTTGTCCTTACTTTTCTACTTTTTAAATAATTTTTCTGCTGACCTATCTCATGGCTGCTGCTTAGCTCTAATCACAGTTCTGCTGTCTCTGAGTCCTGCCTTTTGCAGCTTTCCCAAACCCTCTGATTTTATGGATTCTCACATTAGGAAGATTGGTGTCCATTCACACTTACAGGAGATAGTTTAATCAGCTGTTGTTGGCTGGGTAGGTAAGACTGACCAAGGTGTCTGGATGTCTTTCCCCAAATAAAGTCAGATCCAGTGGAGGATGTGGCACAGTTACATTTTTCTCACTTCAGTGTTTCTGAATATAAGGTCACTGACCCCTTTAATTTTTCTGTATTCTCCAAGGTGGGTAACCCCAGGGAGCTGTTTGTACTTCCCACAGACTGAACACACAACTGGAAATAGAAAAGACAAAAAAAAAAAAAAAAATGGAATAAACAACTCCCCACCAACACAGCAAGACAGTCAGGAAAAGTCAGGAACTCAAATTCATATGGCTAAAGCTCAGAGTCAGGACCATGTGTGGGAACAGACAAAATACCCAACTGCCTTGAGAAAACACTGCCAGAATAGCAGTGAAAATGAAATCTCTCCCTTTTTCTCCCTTGTGGGTGTCTGAAGGGGCCATTTCTGCAGCAGATGTCTTTTTAGTCTTCATAATTTATCCTGTCCCTGGTCCCTGTGTGGACACAGCTGGGAGGAAGCTGAGCTCAGTCCAGTTCCAGGGTAGAAAGGGCAGCTGTCACTTGGGATGATGCCTGCAATTATTCCTACCTCCATAGCTCTGCTTGCTCGTGAAGAACTTGCTTGAAAAATAATTTGTAATTATTCTTCTCCTGGCTGCTTGTGCTGTAATTATTAATCAATCTTCATTTTTATGTGATCTGTACTTGCTACCTCGTTAATATTTTAAATTGATATTGTGTTGTTTTTGTAATTATTAATAACGATATTGTTATTTGAGCATGATGACTGTGATTAGAGGTAAATGCAATTTCCCAATGGAAAATTATTAAGCTAAAAATACCAGCTTCATCAATTTCTATAATTTACAGTGGCATCTTTGCAATTAATTCAGAAAGCAATACTTCAGATTAAAATACAGGATTTATGTTCCAGCATTTTGCCAAGCATAAACCTCCCAATATATTCAGAAAATCTGGAGGAATGGTTAAGTGCACTGTTTTAAGATCAGTTAATTGGTCAAACTTTGGCTCACTGTTGCTAACTGATGTGCCTAATCATGTTTCTTCTTCAACAAAATAAGTTCCTAAAAGAAGCATCAGCATAGAGAGCAGAAAACTTTGGTGCACACAGCTCAGGCTCCGCCTTCTTTCAATTTTTTTACCACACTCTGGACCATCTGTGTGACACTCAGCATCGCGCAGTGACATCTCGTGTCTGGAACACGTACTGCAAACAAACCTCTGACAAATGTCTGCCCAGGACATCTGGAAAAGACCAGAATAATCACGAATCACAGGATGGTTTGGGTTGGAAGGGATTCCTTCAACAGCATCTTCTCCTATCCCTCTGTTATGGGCAGGGAAACCTCCACCATCCCAGGTTACTCCAAGCCCTGTTCAACCTGGCCTTGGGCACTTCCAGGGATGGGGCAGCCACAGATTCTCCAGACAAAATGTGCCAGGGCTTCCCCACCCTCACAGAGAAGAATTTCTTTCTATTATCTTATTTAACCACCTCTAATTTTAATGCCATTCCCCCTTATCCTTCCAGTTTGCATCAAACTTGCCATGAAAAAGGAGAAAAGCTCAGAGCTTAATGCTCTAAATTATTGTTGCCTCCCAATACTTCAAAACTTTGTGTAAAATACCTTCCACCCATTGCAGATGCTATTTCAGGTGCTATGATTTACTCACCTCTAAGTCTCTGAGATACACAAAATATGCTTCACATTTTTGGGTCAAAGCACCCAAAGCTTTGGACAGCCCACACTTGGAGGAGTAATTAAAAGTAATTTTGAAAAACCTTCCTGGGTTGCTTGGAAAAATGTGATTTAAAAGGCAGAAGAGATGCAATATCACAAAATTATGGAATCACAGAACCATTTAAATTGGAAAAGACCTCCAAGACCATCAAGTCCAACCTTGGACTGAACACTGTCAAAGTCCACTAAACCATATTGTGAAGTGTCACATTGTCACCATCATATTTTCTGAAAAATCCCTTCACCAGGATTTCTTCTCCTGGGAAGCTGAGAAACCTCAGAGAAAAATGGAAACAGTAATTATCTGATTGATTCTCCTGTGTTTTGCTGCTTTGGAATATGGTTTGGACATTGTTTACCAACTGGTCATTTTTTGATTAGTTTCATGTGAATTGTTTTGATTTAATCACCAATCACAGTCCAGCTTTGTAAAGGCTCTGGAGACTCATGAGTTTTTCATTAATATCTTGTTAAGCCTTCTGTACGTATCTTTTCTCTATTCTTTAGTATAGTTTTAATATAATATAATATAATATAATATAATATAATATAATATAATATAATATAATATAATATAATATAATATAATATAATATAATTAATATAATAATAAATTAACTTTCTAAGAACATGGAGTCAGATTCATAATTTCCTTCCTGCCATGGGGAACCCTGAAAATACCACACCACATCTACTCTTTTTTTGAATATTTCCAGACTTGGTGACTCCACCACTTCCCTGTGCAGCCTGTTCCAATGTTTAAACACTTTTTCAGTGAAGAAAATGTTCCTAATAGCCAACTTGGACTTCCCTTGAAATATGTACTCACGTGAATATAATTTAAATATTTAGAAAGTAGCAAAGACATCTGGCTGTTCTTTATATTGTGGAGTAGTTCTGCTGCAGTATGAAACAAAGATGAGGACCCACTTGGGACCTCTTGCAGAGACAACTACACGAGTACAATGTGCAGCTTTCCACCTTCTCAGAGGAGTTTGGAATTGAAATGGTGAGGCTTAATTAGTAGGCAAAGAGAAATCATGGTTCATAGAATAAATTATGTGCCCCATATAGAACAGGCAGATTGTTTTTGTCATTTGTGTGTAAAGATTAAAGTTTAGTTGATATTCACTGGCAATTAGACTTAAAAAATTCTTTCATATTCCAGATTTTGTGGTGTCTTTCATAACTCCCAGGCCCTGAGTGGCTATCCTGGCTCATTCCAGAGATCTGATTCACTTGAAGATAATCCTTGTTCCCTTCTCCTTCTACTTCATATTTGTATTTAATATTTTATAACAATTGACTATGAGCAAGTTTAAAATTTCCCCCTGCCACCAGCAGAATATATTATGTTTTCATTTAATGTGTCAATTTGCCAATTCTTTGCTTCATCAATATGCATTTGTCATCAGTGACGTTCATTGAGCCAGACCAAAACACAACAAGGACACCAAATGTCTAGAGAGTCTTTCAGCCTTGCAGCTGCTTGGGTTTTTTTTTTTTCAATTCCCCTGTAGGAAGCTTAGACAACATATTAGAGAAATTGGTTAATTAAAACATAATTCCCAGATCCATGGCAATAGATACTCAGCCTTGCTGTGCTACTTGTGCTTGTTGGGTTAATAAATCACTGAAATGATATAATTGTTTTCCTCAGCATGTGCAGAGCTGAAATGACTTCTGTGGTAGATTTGCTGAGAATTATTGCAGCAGAACACAACTCGCTTCCTTTGAATCCCAGGAACTTCCATTTCCAGGCACGGAACAGGAATAAAGGAAATTATGAATCTCATTTGGTCTTGTGAATGGAGGCAATATCTTGGAGAGGGGGTGAGGTTGAATTTATTGTGTATAACCGATTGTGTGATCCAACTACTGACACAATTGCTTTTTGTCAGGAGAGGGTGGTCTGGCTTTATCCACCTAATCTTCATTCAGAAACCTGCTGGAAGGATCCCCAGCATGCATAAGTAGCCTTTTACATGACACTTTCAATGTTTAGGTCTCTCATCCACAATTTATCACCTCCAAAACCCCCCACAACAAATGAGTAAAGACAATGCCTACCTTTACAGATGAGAGAAATGAAGGCATTGAAGGCAAAACAAGGACCCTAAAGTTGTTCACTGATAAAGCAGGAGAAAAGAAAGCAACTTATTTTTCTTGCTAAAAAGTAAATTCTCCAAAACCCCCACCTTTTGTGGTGACCGTAATTATTAGTGAACAGATTGACTTCGGCAAACATTACAGCATTCAAAATGTCTAAGGAGTAAAATAGATAATACAAATAGATAATACATGTAATTTTCACAGCTCCTGAAAGAATCTTTATTTTTACTTTTTAGCCAAAAATTATGTTTTCACTTAGGAATTGATTATTTTCTCCTAGAAAGAAAGGAAAACAGTTAAAAATAGTCTGAACATAAAATGCCATATTCCAATTTTGATCAAAAGGAACATCTTGTTCCTTCTGGCAGAAGAATATGTCATTTCATTTAGATTTTGTTAAGAAACAAAACAAAAGCTTTCTTATCCCTAAACATCAGCTTGAAAACAACATTTCATTATTTTTCTTCTTGTAACAACTCTTGCTCCATCGAAAGGATTGCTGAATGACAAGTTCAATGCTTGCTGCTAACAGCAGAAAAACAGATAATTCTTTTTTATTGTAATCTTCAACTTGCATCATAGAATGAGGGAATCATTAATGATGAAAAACCTCTAAGAGCACTGAGTCCAACCATTGACCCAGCACTGCCAAGCCCACCTTTAAATCATGTCCCCAAGTGCCACATTCACATACTTTGTGAATGGTTCCAGGGATGGTGGTTCTGCCATTTCCCTGGTCAGCCTATTCCAATGTCTGACCACATTTTCAGGAAAGAAATTTATCCTGATATCAAGAGAAGAAATTTTTTCTAATATCCTTCTAATATCCTAAACTTGAAACCTTCCATTGATGCAACTTGATGCCACTTCCTCTTATCCTATTACTTGTTACTTGAAAGAAAATACCAATTACCTTGCTAAAACCTCGTTTCAGGGAGTTGTAGAGAGCAATAAGATGCCCTCCAAGACTCCTTTTTTCCAGGATGAACCCTCCCAGCTCCCTCAGTTGCTCCTCATCAAACTTGTGCTCCAGACCCTTTCCTGACTTTCCCCATTCTGAAATGCAGAAGTGGATAAATTATTTCCACCTCTATTCTGTCCAGATTATCAGTTTACAGAGATGGATAATTCCAAGTCCTTCTTCTTGGGTTGCTAACCCCTTAATTGCAAGCCATGTTTTTGTGTGCTGCCCTCACCAACCCCATTCCTGCCCTGGTCCACAGCAAGGTCTGTAATTCACAGATAAAGGTGTTCCATAATTCAGAGATAAAGATGTTCTATAATTCAGAGATAAAGGTGTTCAGCTGACTTAATATGCATGAAGGAGGCAGCGGGCAGATATTCATCTTGGCACTGACCAAGCGTGCAGCTGGGCCTGGCTGATCCAGCAGCATGACACTTTATTATTATGGATGAAACATGAATTATCCATCTTTCCCCTTCCTTCTGGTTCACAATTCAGTAACAAGGCTAGTAATGTACTAGAAGGGCTTGTCATATTTGCATGACCAGATGCCTTAATAGCATTGGGTGCACCTGCCTGGATTTTATGTTCATCCTCTTTCCTCTGTGTGCCTCTGGGGTATTGACCTAAATATATATATATTTCTCCATCTTCTTTTCACTGTTTCTTTCTTCACATGCTTGGTTCTGCAGGAATGTGATTGCATGGGGAGATCTCTCCTGTAGATTAGTAAAGCTTTTCCAACATTTATTTATTGCCTATGACTAGAAGTTCCACAGATTAACCATGTGAAGAGCTATGTGTTGTTGTTGGATTTTTTCTTTTCTTTTTTTTTTAAATCTGCCATTTACTATCTAAATTAAATGCTTCCTGTTGCTTTTACTGAAAAGAAAAGTGAACATCTCGTCCTTGCTCCCCCTCCCCATGTCACCCCTAATTTGAGGGGCCTACAAGCTGGTTGATTAGGAAAATAAGATTGGGTCTGTGTTGTTGTACACACAAGTGCTGTGTAATAGACCTATCATCCCAGGAGTGTGTCACTTACACCACTAAACATCCTTTTAACCATCCACATAAATAATGGAAAGCCTCAGAAGCTGCAGCCTGCTAAAGGAGCAGCGCAAGAAACTCTGTAAATACATTAATTACTGAGCTATTTTGCTGATGTTATTCTTGACAGTGTGTTTTTGTCTGGGAGTTGTCACACAAGTGTGGCTGTGGCAGGGAGACGTACAGAATCCCTGCCAACCTGATTAATCTACCACGATTTTGGTGACAGGAGGTTTTTCTGATGTGTTTCCAGTTTCTTCCTTTTCCATTCTCCAAAATGATAGATATAGAACTAATCCCATAGACTGATGGATGCTGTAACCATGGAGTGACCGTTGTTCATTTTGACAGACTTATTCTCAGTTTATTTTTCTGAACTCATATTTCAAACCCATCAATTAAAACCTGCTCTGCCCAGGGAGCCCAGGTTTAGCACGGTGGGTACAGATTTACCAGCCAGGCAAGAGGAGATGCAAGATGCGGAAAAAGTTCCACAGGTGAGCAGTGGCTTTGTGTGGTCAGAAGTTATAACAAACTTTGAGCAGCCATGCACAGCAGAGCTCATTCACAGAGGCAAAAGAGTGTAAAAAACCCTCATGACTATGCTACAGATTACTGAGGGACAGGAGAGTTTTGATCATTGGCCCAGTCCTCCCATATGAAATGGACTCTGTCATTTGCTTCTTTTTTGCCTTTGGGCATCATTTTTCTCTTCCTTGTAAGCTCTTAGTTGTTAGAAGTGTTAGTCAAAACAATTTCTGTATGATTTTGTTTTATATATCCCTTGTCTGCAATTTTCTCTGGGAGATTAAATAAGGCCCATGGGAAAAGGCAATTCTGGTCACAGGCAGAGTGGTGGGGGAATTACCAATGTGAAGCTTCACCTTGAGTATGCAGATGTCTGGGAGAGACATCACACTCTGCCTTACTACACAGAGTTTCAAAAGAACAGCAAAACTTCTTCTGAAATGAGGGAAATCCAGCAAATGGTTTTCTTTGGGTTAGGTGACATTTTCCCAAACAATGAAAAACTTCATTTTTGTGTTGTGCAAATGAGCCTCCATAGTGTTTCATTCTGAAGCAGCTCTTTTTCATGTGAAAATATACTGAAAAAAGAAAACAAAAGAAAGGGGA
This sequence comes from Zonotrichia albicollis, assembly GCF_047830755.1. NCBI lineage: Eukaryota > Metazoa > Chordata > Aves > Passeriformes > Passerellidae > Zonotrichia > Zonotrichia albicollis. Next base: position 151,400,910 of record NC_133819.1, read on the forward strand.
GGAGAAAAAAAGGAAGGAAGTGGCAGAAGGAAGGAAGTAGCGGAAGGAAGTGGCAGAAGGAAGGAAGTGGCGGAAGGAAGGAAGGAAGGAAGTGGCGGAAGGAAGGAAGTGGTGGAAGGAAGGAAGTGGCGGAAGAAAGGAAGTGGTGGAAGGAAGGAAGGAAGTGGCGGAAGGAAGGAAGTGGCGGAAGGAAGGAAGTGGCGGAAGGAAGTGACGGAAGGAAGGAAGGAAGGAAGTGGCGGAAGGAAGGAAGTGGCGGAAGGAAGTGGCGGAAGTGGCGGAAGTGGCGGAAGGAAGTGGCAGAAGGAAGTGGCGGAAGGAAGGAAGGAAGTGGCGGAAGGAAGTGGCGGAAGGAAGTGGCGGAAGGAAGTGGCGGAAGGAAGTGGCGGAAGGAAGGAAGGAAGGAAGGAAGGAAGGAAGGAAGTGGCGGAAGGAAGGAAGGAAGGAAGGAAGTGGCGGAAGGAAGTGGCGGAAGGAAGTGGCGGAAGGAAGTGGCGGAAGGAAGGAAGGAAGTGGCGGAAGGAAGTGGCGGAAGGAAGGAAGTGGCGGAAGGAAGTGGCGGAAGGAAGTGGCGGAAGGAAGTGGCGGAAGGAAGTGGCGGAAGGAAGTGGCGGAAGGAAGGAAGGAAGTGGCGGAAGGAAGTGGCGGAAGGAAGGAAGGAAGGAAGGAAGGAAGGAAGGAAGGAAGGAAGGAAGGAAGGAAGGAAGGAAGGAAGGAAGGAAGGAAGGAAGGAAGGATTAGATGGGAAGGTGAAAATTTTGAAAGAGAATTGAATGACCTGAAAATTTGGCTGTGAATGAATCAAAGAAGGACAAATCATGTTGATAAGCCATCCATTGTCCCTTATTTTCCATGAGACTCAATGAATTGCCCTTTCTCTTCTTCTGCATCATCCTTTGCTCTTGGCCAAGGATCATGACATTGTTTCCATTCCAGCATGGCACTGTGAAGACCCAGAGCAGGACACAGAACTCACTCAGCTAGAAAACAAGACTCTGTGCATGACTTTGAGCTACAAACTTCTGTCTTTTTCCCCATTGTAACTCAGTGAACCACTAAGTAATCTGATATCCAATATCAGCATATGATCTGACATTTGGCATCCCACCCACTGGAACTCCAGGAAGCTGAGAGGCATTTCCAGCTCCTTATCCTTCTCAAAAAGTGCTGCTAAAATCATAAATATGTGGTAAAGTCAGGGAAAATACAACCATGAAATGGCTGGGTTTGAATCTGTAAGCCTGGGGGAAGGGTCATCACTTAATCCTGGAACATGATGCATGTTGGAAGGTCCCCCAGATCCATCAGCAGAAAACACTCATGATGTTAATAAACTCCTGTTTTCTCCTTGTCAATATGGCTTTAGCAAAACCAACAGCACAGGGCATGGGGCTCCAACTGTAGTGTGTAATAAGGGGGTTGTACATTGCATAAACATTATGATTTATTTTCAAAAGGAGAGAGATGCCACAGATCTTTGTGCTCTCAGGGACTCTAATTTATTGCCTAATTAAACACTTGCTGCCAAATTGTCCATCCTGTCATTTTTAATTCCTGGTCTAATATCCCAGACAAGAGAACACTTAAGGAGGCTCCCTTCTACAAGTGAGGCTTAAATGAGGAAAGATGTTAATGTGTGCTTCCTAATCAAAGTCAATAGGCTATCAGGAGCAATTATTCTTCAGCAGGTCTGTTCTTCTGACACCATGTAATGTGTGTGAGTCTGCCAAGGTCTGGTGACACTTTATCCCCTTGCTGTGGAGGCAGAAGGCAAAGCCAGCAGCTCAAAACTGAGAGAAACCCTTGGGAAGACATGCAGGCAACAGGAAGAAGCAGAACATGTTTCTTTTTAGCCTAAAACTAGATTTTTTTCCTTCTAGAAGTGTTGTTTGGAATGAATGCAAAGGCATCTTGAGGCAAGAGAGACCTGAGGACATTTTATCTTAGACTACCAAGTGCTCTCACTGCCTTGTATATTTTTCCCTTTCCTCATTCCTCTGAGATGGGAATACTGGGCCCTGTTGCTGGTAAAATGGGGGCTAACCCTGAGTTTTACAGATTCACAGATCTTCCTAGGTCTGTCCTAGAAGTCTTACACAGGACTACAAATAAGTAAAATTTGAGAGAGAAATAGATTTGAGAAATTCAGCCGCTCTTGATTGGAATCCCAGCTTTGTCCCTGTAGGTTGCTGACACACTGCTTTTAAGTCCCTTCAAAGTCTTGATTTCTCCAGGCTAAACCATCCATGCTCTCTCACCCTCTCCTCAGCAGCATGTGATGATTTTCTTGTCCTTTAGGTGCCTGGAAATAAATTGTATGAAGCTTTGCTCTGTAATTTTCCCAGAAAATAAGGCTGATCATCTTGTAATTCCCTGCATCCTCCTTCTTGCCTGTTTTGAAGGTGGACATAAGACTTGACAGCCTCTGGTCTTGCCTTTCCCTTCACTGCACATCCCTTTGTTCAGTGTCTCAGTGGGTAATTGGGTTGGATTTGCCATGGTTTTGGTTGGAGGGAGGCTGCTGTGGTGTCCTCCTTGAGAGCCTTGCAGAAGCTTCCCTTTTGTCTGACATGGCCATGGAGAAATGAGGCCATGCCAGGTTTGCTGGCAGAACTTGTGGATTTGTGATGGATCTGTGCTCCTGAAGGGCTGACCCCATGGGAGGGACCCACAGTGCAGCAGTTTGGGAAGAACTGAAGCCCATGGAGAGGGCTTGTGTTGGACAAGGAGGACTTTCTCCCATGGGAGGAACCCCACATGGGGCAGGAGAAGAGTGTGAGAAGTTCTGCCTGTGAGGAGGAAGCAACAGCAGAGAAAATGGGATGAGCTTACCATAACCCCCCTTTCCTTTCCTCTACAGCACTGAGGTGAAGACAGATAGAGAAATCAGGAGGGAAGCTGAGGCTGGGGAGAAGGGAGAGATAGGGGGAAGGAATTTTTAAGGTTTTGTTATACTCCTCTGCTCTGACAGATAATAAATTCAATTTCCTTGAGTGGACTCTGTTTTGCCCGTGACAACAATTGCTGAGTGATCTCTGCTTGTCCTTAACCCGATCCAAAAGTCTTTGTTATAATTTATCTCCCCTGTCTACCTGAGGAGGGAAGACAGAGAAGTTTTTGTGGGCACCTGGTATCCAGCCAGCACAATATTGCATCCAGGATGTCAGAAAATGTGTGCTCAGTTTCTGTGCCTCCTGATGTTGGTTATGCACTGTGAAAACCTCTTCACAGATTCTCCCACCTGAGCAGGAAAGTCTGGCAAGGTCATGGCCATGGCCTCATTTCTGTTTGGATCCAGCAGAACACAGCAACAGGGAAAAAATAATTGCAATGCTTATGAAAATGTCAGCAAGTTCAAGGACAGCCGAGTTGCAGGTAACTACTCAAATGTTAGGTTTTTGTGAGGCATTCATCTCCTCTGTCTCTTTTCTTATTCATTCCTCCCTCCTTATTTAGCTTTTGCTGTTTTATCCCTCAAATCTGTGACATGATGCTTCCTGTCTCTGCTTGACAAGCCAGCATGAAAGCTGAGAATATGCAGATGTGGTGTAAACTGTTATTATCACCTTTAGATAATCTCATGTCAGAATTTATATCCCTTTATAACCAATTTCTTTTCATAGAACCTCTTAACAATTGCTGTCTGTAGAATTTTTTGTCACAAAGGTAAGCAAAGTCATAAATATATATATTTATTTATTTTTATATATATACATATATAAATATATATATTTGTGTCTGTCTATGAATTGTATATGTGCACATAAATACAAGTTATTTATCAGGTTTTCTTTCCTGTAATGACAATTAATTATATAATAATTTATCCCTAATATTTATGTTATTCTTTGTGACTTTCCCAATAAAAAATTGTTTCTTTTTTAATCTTTTTTTTTAAAGCAGTATCAGAAAAAGCCAATACCACCATTACCTTCCTCATAAATGTCATACAAGGAATTGTTGAAATAATTCTTTATTTTGCTGAGAACTTTGGACATCCCTTTAGGTTATCAGTCTTTGTGGTCTCTTTCTGGAGTAGAACTTTGCAGTTTGTCCTGACCCATCCTGTTACCCCACATCTCCCTCCACCCCTACAACATTTAGATACAGACCCTTCTGTTTGGACCTCTGTTTTATTTATGGACATAAGGTTTATGATTATGATGTTCTGTTCTATTCTAAAAAGTCCCTACAGATCTGTGACACAGCATAGCCTTGACTTTAGGTGGAATTTCTGTAATAGACACTTTTGTGCCCAACTGAGTCTTTGTTTTTCCCAATATCTTCTCTGGCTCAGTGCAAGCTCCTCTGTTTGCAGTGAGGAGCTCATGAAACAAGACTTGACTTGTCTGCCTTGGGGACAAAAAGGTGCTATTGAATGAAAAATAGATTTTCACAGGGAATTTGTTTTAGCTTACTTTGGGTCAAGTGAATAAAGAAACCCAAACACAAACTCTTTTCCTTCAGCCCTGAGGACCTCATCCAGCAAGTTATGGAGAGAGACCAACTCTAAGGACATGCAGAGGAATTAACTGGGGAATTGTAAAGGTCAAGGTGAAAGAAGGGGTGCCATGGGGTTGGAGATAACCAGAGGAAGGTTACTCTGTCACTGTGTGACTTTATAGGAGCATTTCCCTTTGGATCAGCCTGCCATTCATTGAAATTTCAGTAGCTGAGTGCTCTGTATGGTTTGATTGAACCATTGCCTGTGCATCCCAACCAGCCCCTCGGCAAATGCTCCAAAAGACACCCGTGAAGTTCAGATGTTTCCTTCTCACTCCTTTTTCATGACAGTTGCTGAGAAATGCACTGAGCAGACACAGAGGTTCAGCCCTAGAGTGGATGGATGGATGGATGGATGGATGGATGGATGGATGGACGGACGGACGGACAGACAGGAGACTTCTGTGCCAATTTTTGCATCTTGCTGAAATTCCAAACTGCCTTTAAAGCTGTTCCTTTCCCCACAGATGGTTGTCTCTGTGTTTGCACTTGCTATGACCTTCCTGCCTTCATCCTTCCCAAAAAGAGGTGCTAAAATCATAAATATATGGTAAAGTCAGGGAAAATACACCATGAAATGGCTGGGTAAGAATATTTGAGCAACCCCATCTCTGTCTGAAAGGTGCTGCATTACTCCATGTACATGAAGATGTGAATGGGATGGTATTTATATTCCCCAAATTCAGGTGCTTCCAAAGTGTGCATTACATCATCCTAAATTGCCAGGGCTCCTGTTATAGCAAATAAAAGGACAGTTAAAATACTGAGTGGGGTTGGGTTCAAGGCAGTTTACCAAAATGTGTCAGTGTGAGGATCAGGGCTGATGTCACTCACTCTGCTGGATCTCTTGATTTGCTGTCAGATTTCCTCAGGTGGAAGAGCCAGCACTGCAGACCCCTGCATTTAATCAGTCACATCTTTCATAATGAATACACCCTGAGGTTTGATTTAGAAGGTGATGAAGACATGAATTCACCTGGAAAAGCCAGATGAATTTTCCTGACACCTTGCTAAACCCTCACAAGAGGGCTTTTCCTTCCCTTTATTGTCAGGTTGTGCTGGAAGGCCAAGAAGATCTGCTCCTGCTGTGCAGTCCCTGAAGGAGAAAGAAATCCTTGCAGTGCACTGAGAAAAACCATCTTTCTTCAATTTAGCCAGCTCTTTATGGTGTAACTGTCTTTTTTCTTCATTCCTCAGACACAGCAGTTGGAAAAGGAATGCCTAAAATTGCCACTAGAGCCTGAAGTTTGTTTTTGTCTGGAGTACAGAGACAGGGAATGCTGCAGGCACCAGTTTCACTCTCTTATAAATGATCACTATTGAGAACTACATATTTTCCCTTGATATTTTTACCTAAATGATGGTCTTGAGGATAGGGACAACAGTTAATATTCTGGTCTGTTCCTCTAATGGCAGAAATGATGCTCCATAGACTTACAAGAAATAGGATAACATGAATTTTATAAAACAGCCAGAGTGCATGAAAGAACTGTGAAAATAGGTACATTAGGAGTTGTGAGGTACTCAGGAAAGAAAAGCAGCCATAGAAAGCCCCAAAGAAAGAAGGAGGAGGCTAAATTAGAATTGTGGTAAAACTTTTTTTTTTTTTATTTCAGGAACCCAACTGCCTAACAGTGAGAAAACAGGAGTTATTAGTTTAACTTACTTTTGTTTTATCTGTCCAAAGGAAATTCTTTTGTGCTAACAGATTGTTTTCATTCGGGACTGCTACAATAATTCACAAAAGTTTTAAGTATTGAAAAGTGATGATATAAACGAGATAATCAGAAATATTAATGGGGTCTAGAGATAGAAATACAAAAGCAGGAAGGAAAGACTCAAGAGACAGCAATGTGACTGGAGAAATTAAGCAAGGGTATGGAAGTCTGCAGAAAGGGTAGAAAAGAAATTTGAAGCATTTGATAAAAGATGCAGAGCGAGTAGCAGTAAATTTAAAAAAAAAAAACAAAACCAAAACTGTGTGTAATTGATAATTTTCCTTGGGAAATGCTAATTCTCTGAGCCACCCCAAAGACTCTCTCCCTCCTTCCAGTTCACATTGAAGTCCATCATCATTGACATCTCCTCTCCTCCCCACGGAGTTTCTCATTCAGGATTTCTTCCTGATCTATTTCTTCCCAACACTTTGAATCACTTGGCCTTTAAAACTTGGTTCTGTGCAGACTTTGGGGTGAATTTTTACGGATGTAAGAATGGGACTCTCACACACTTCACATCTTTGCAGTGACATTTTTAGACAGAGCCTCTCCAGGAGCTTGGCCAGGCACACTAGCAGGGGTAATTAGCTGATAGCCAGGCTGGAGAGCTCAGGTGCTCATAAACTCTGTGCTGACACAGTTTTGCCTCTTCAAGCCTGGAGTTAATTGGCCAGACCTTTCCCAGTGCCCTTTGGATCCCCAAGGCTCAGACATCTTTGCAGATTCCTTTGCAATGAAAATGACTGCACGGTGAAGATCTATTCCATCCCTTTTTCTTTGGTAGGAAACATCAGAGTGTGGGAAGTACCAGACTGGGCTTAAGGCAGTGGTAGTTTGTGCTGTGTCCTAGACACAGATTTCCTCCTAATTTCTAAACCAGGAGCTGGCCTTGTGTATGCTCTTGATTGTGCATTAATGATGATGATTTTCACTCATTAATTGAAGGACTCCTGAAGTATCTCCCAGAGTACTGCTAAGACAATAGAAAAACTTACATTTATTGCTTACAAATCAATGTACAGAAATTTTAAACCTCAACTGGCACTGTAAGAGGAGTAAAAAAGATCTTCTGGCACTATTCCTCCTGACTGACAAGTGCCACTTTATGATTCTTCATACAATAACCCTGGATTTCTCAGTTTTAGCAAATTCTCAGTGAGATCTTTTTTTCTACCACAAACTTTTGCAGACCACTCTTGAGCAGTGTTAGATAAAGATCCTGGCTCAAGAAAAAGCCTCTTTGCCAGTCTGTCATGGAAGGAAAGCAGGTTTTGAGGCTTGTGGATTCAAACCACATCCTACCTTCCCCTGAAAGCCCCATTTGGCAAAGCACCAGATTGGCTCCCAGCAGCTCTGGGTGCAAGCAGCCTTTGAGACCTCTCCTGATAAGTGGAGGAGGGCAGATTCCTCAGGTCCAAACCCCATTTCTCTGAAATCACTGACACGACAGCCCTGTGATAGCTGAAATGATGGCTAACCCCAATTTTGCCATGAAAATGCCACTCATTACACTCTACCAACTTCAATTTTGTGCTTTGTTCTCAGAGGCACGATGTGCCAGGGTCCATCTCTGCTGTGAAGAGCAAACAGTGCCATTACCTCCTGGCTGAAAATGAGAAGAAAATGAATAGAGGCTGAAATATGAAGTGCCATTATAGGAAATTGGTTGGTTATTAGACTGTATTTGCTGCTGCAGTTGCAGAGCTCAGTTCTGTGCAAAAACAAAACCCACAAAGCCCAGAAACAGATCGTGGCTCAATTTTCAGATGCATGCTGGCAGCCTTTGGTACCCCTGTCATTGTCAGCCAAGTCCCTGTGGACCTCCAGCCTTGGACTTCCTTGGCAATAACTTCACTGACCTGCAGGCACTGTGGGTTGACTTTGATTTATGTGACTCTGGTTCAGTCCTTAACTTTGTAAAATAAACATTTTCTTTCTTTTTCCTGAGAAGTTGAAAAGAAGCTCCCTCTTTTGTTCAGAAGTTTTTTGGGACAAAGAATGTTTCTCATTGTGTAGTGAGTGCCACAGGCATTGATCTCAGATGGTGACTTGCTTTAATACAGTAATTAATGAAACAGTAATGATATTTCCTTTGTGCTGAGATCTGTGAGCAGGTTTCCCTGGCAACAGCCCATGCACAAGCTCCTTGCCTGTAGCAAATGTGAAGTTATTTGAATCATTCACATTCTTTTAAAGAAAGAGGGCTGCTGTGACTCAAATTAACTCAGATTTACTGCAAGATGAAAGCACACACAGGGGCAGCTACCTCAGGTCAGCTGATGCACAGGAACCTTTTACCCTGCACTAACTCACTCGTGTGTCTGAACCTTCCATGCTACCATAGGAGCTTTTGTCTCAGAATCATAAAATAGTTTTGGCTGGAATAAACTTTCAAGGTCATCAAGTCCAGTACAGGAAATATATGTATTTTCCTTAACTTTGGTTTTCTCTCTCCAGCCATTTTCTGCCAACAGAATCCATTCTATTTTATACGAGGATAGAATCAGATCTTCATCTTTATAGTCTTGAGAGGGAAGGAAAACATATTCTGGCCTGAATTCTTTTACAGCCTTTATTTCCCATAACCAGCTCCAGTGATAACAACGAGTGGTGGAGGTTAGGGATGTGTCTGTGGTGATGGATCCAGCTCAGAGTGGCTTAGAGGGAGACAAATAACAACACAACAGCCAAGGATTGGCAATGCTCCCTCACCCTCCCAGACATTGTGCTGGTCAAGGTCTGGCTCAAGCCAAGTGTGGGAGAAACTAAATTCTGTAGTCAGTGTGCAAATATGGAAATCAGTTATTTTCTGCCACAAATAATGGACAGCTCAGAGCTTTTTGGACTCTCCTGCACATCATGTCTTGGCCAAGACATGCAGGATGCATGTCTTGGCTTTCTCTTGAGCAGGGACTCTTCTCAAGGTTACTCCTCTAAACTGGAGAATCTTTATTTTGTGAGACACTCAATGAGTTTGAAATAAAAGCACTGAAACTGTGAAATCTCAGCTAAGTGTTGTGAAAGTCTAATTATGTACAAGTAGAGCTTCAGACATAAACAACTGACCCTTCTAGAACATAAGGAAGTCCTCTCTGAACCACATGCTTAAGGGGAGGGTGTTCTTCACAGTTTTGTCTGACCTTGTCCTCTGTGCAGTAAAAAATCAAGAATATCTCCTCACCCAGTCTTGTTAAGCCACCATCCCATTTACTATTAAGCTCTGTTAAATTCCTGGTTTATAAAGATAAATATATTGCTATTCCTGTTAGTGAAGTGCGTCACAACATCTGTGACAAGGACACAGGACCCCAAGCAGCATGATCCCTTTTTGTTGCTGATCCCATATTTCTCTTTGCCAAAAGAGATGATCCTTTTGAGCATAATGGTGGGGCAGTTCCGAAGGAGAAAGTTTGGAATGGAGAGAAAATATTCTAGACCAAAGTTTTTTATAATTTATTTGCTGTATCAGTGAATCCTTGAATAGTGAAAGAGAGTCAAAGAAGTAAAAGCCTACTGGAGCAAAGGAAAAGTATTATTTATCTTGCAGATCTTTTAGGTTTGCTCTTCCTAATGCAGGAGGAACTGCCTCAGCAAATCAGGAGACAGACAATATCAATAATCACTTGCCTTCCTTTCCAGGGGAAAATTGTGGTGAATTAATCTTTAAAAGGCTTTGCCATCAATTTTTAAGGAAAAAGATTAGAGGAAATATTTTATTCCAATGATATTTTCTAGGCATCACAGCCTAGAGCTGTTGCTTGGCTTTATGTTTAAGGCCTGTATGGACCTTACCTGATTCTTTGTGCAAATCCAAACTGCAAGGATGTGAAACATATCGGAAGTGGAATATTAACAAAATTCATAATTAGGACCTGGTCTGAGATAGAATATTAGACTTGGGCAGTCTAATACTTTTCATTGGTATCTAAAACAATAATGTTGGTTTAACACCTTGGCAACTTGGTGGAAGAAGGTAAGGACATTTTCAGCTAAGTATTTGTACTGGTTTAGGGCAAATTTGTTAAAGAATCTGCAAAGGAGGGCCCCTCCAGAAAGCGAAACCCACACGGCCCCTCCCCCCAACCGGTTCGGGAAAAAATTCCTCGGAGAGAGGTGGAAAGAACCTGTTTATTTGACTGGCCCCGCACCCCCCAGCACACAAAATGAACAATACCCGATGACACCGCTCTGAGAAAGATGGCAAAATCAGAAAGTCTCTTTCGGGGGTGGTTGCTCTGTTCTCAGTCCCTCCGGCGCTGGGCCAGCCGCTGCAGCCGAACCCTTGGTGTTCCTGGGTCCCAGTCCGGAGCAGGTTCGAGATGGTCACAGGAACAGGAGAGGAGAAACAGTCCAGGAAGCAATGTGGACTGTTTAGCTAGAACTAGCTAATAAGCAGAGGCAGAAAGCAGAGCAGAAGCAAGAGCAGAAAAAGAGAGCAAGCAAAAGCAGCAAGCAAAAGCAGCAAGCCCAAAGCTGGAAGAAAAAAAACCAGCTCTGTGTACTGTTTGTCTCTGTGTCCTGATAAGAGAAACCCAAACAAAACTTCCACTCTTCAGTGCCGGTCTTAAAGGCACAGAACAGATGAATGGGGATATACAAGCATCATAACGTCACCCCAGGACAGTATTGAATTTAAAAACAGATTTAGAAGAGATCAGAGAGGGACTTTTGAGAGTATCAGTTGATTTCTCCTCTGTGAACTGTCAAGGTCTCTTTTACGCCTCTTTTGTCCCAATGCTTGAGTACAGATCACTCCTAGGGACAAGGCAGTGGGATAGAAGGACAGTGAAGCCAAACTATTGGACTCCTTCTTCACCTATGCAGTCTGGAAATGTGGCCTACTAAATCTAGGCCTGGAGAAGATCCATGTTGCAGAACCCCTAAAAAACCCCAGAAACCTGAGTTACTAAAAAGCTCAAGCATTCTTTGTTTTTCCAGTCTAAGAATACTTTTATATAAAAGACTTCAAACTGTTTTCTGTGCTAAACACACAAATGGAAATCTCACTGCACTGCACACATTATATCACTAAAATAAATATTGTTGTCTTTAATATTTAAAGAGATTTTTGAAACAGCCACAGAGGATGAAAAATACAAGCCAGCAAAACCTTTCTGTGTCTCGGCGCCCTACAGAGGTGTTATTTCAATTCTCCTGCTTTAATTTCTTTAGCTCTCAAGGAATTCCAAGGCCTCTGAAATGGCATGCTGGGCATGGAAAAAGAGCTGTTCTCCCCAGGGTTCCTCTGGCTCTTTATTATTCACCATCACAGGAATTTTTCTCCAGTATGGGTTGAGGACCTGCATCATGCACACCTCAAAGCTGTTGGAGTGGCAAATACACAGAACCCAGTGCATCCCAAACACCATCAGGTACCTAAGGTAGGACAGGGGACATGGGGTTTCCTTAATTCTGACTGTGCTACGAGGGCTGAGTTCAGCCTCTTTGGAAGTTTTAGTAGGAACTTTGCTGTTGGTTTTTTGGGATGAGGAGAATTGACGTGAGCAGAAACTCTTCCCTCTGATTCCAGATGAAGTTCCTTGCCTTGTCCCTGTCCCAGAGCTCTGTGTCTGACCCTGTTCCTCCATTACACTCAGGACAAAGTCCTGCCATAAACAGCAAACTTGTTTTCCAAACATCCCTCCCTCCTTCTAGGTGGATTCTCAGATTTTCTGAGTGGGACACTCAGATTTTCTGAGTGTTGAATTTTACAGGTGCATGATGAGTTTAGAAAGTTGTGAAGGAAAAACACAAACTAATTCTCAAGCTGGAGATGTCAGGCCAAATCCAGAGTGATACCAAGTGTTTTTGGTCACAGTTACTGGGACCAGAAGTGTGAGCAGAAAAGCAGTCACTTGTTCTCTGTTGGATGCCTTTAATTCATTTAACCACGGAAATTCCTTTGCCTGTAGTAAAGGGAGGGAGAAATTACCTAATGATGATTCTAGAGAGGGACTTATTGCAAGGACATGCAGTGACAGGACAAGGGGGAATGGTTTTAAGATGGAAGAGGGTAGATGCGGCATTCACATTCTCTGAAAAATCCCTTCACCCAGGATTTTTCTCCTGGGAAGGTGAGAGGCCTCAGAGAAAAAGGAAAACAATTCTTATCTCATTTGCTTCTCCTGAGTTTTGCTCATGTGGGAGTGTGTTTGGAGATTGTCTACCCAAAGATGATTGACTGAGTGGATTCTGGTGTGAGTTGTTTTGACTCTTCGGCCAATTGGGGCCAAGCTGTGTTGAGACTCTGGAAAGACTCATGACATTTCATTATTATCTTTTTAACATTCAGTAAGTATCCTTTCTGTATTATTTAGTTTAGTATAATATAGTATTCTTTAAAATAATATAGTATCATAAAGTAATAAATTAGCCTTCTGAGAACATGGAGTCAGATGCATCATTCCTGCCTTCGTCATGGCATATCCCTGCAAATACAATAGGTAGATTTAGATTTGATATTAGAAAGAAATTCTTGCCTGTGAGGGTGGTGAGGCCCTGGCACAGAGAAGCTGTGGCTGCCCCATCCCTGGAATTGTCCAAGGTCACTCTGGATAGGTCTTGGAGTAATCTGATCATGTGGAAAGTGTCCCTGCCCATGTCAAGGGTTTGGAACAACATGGTCTTGAAGATCCCTTCTAGCTAAAACAATTCTATGATTCTGAATAGGTGAACTATAACAGCTTCTAGCATCAGAAAAAATCTGTTATATTGGAGACTCATCAAGTCAGGAATACTCACATGGCTCAAGTTCATGGATACATCCACATTTCTACATGTGCCTGGCCATTTCTGAATTCTGCATTTCTGGATTAATATTTTGAGATCTGACTTTTCTACTGCAGTATCCCAATATAACACTGGAGTCATGCTGGGATCAATCAGATCCTTTCTGTGCACAACACACACAATCAAACATAATTCAGATGTCATATCCAGTGGACTTAGGGCTGCAGTTCAATGCCCATTTAAAGCAGAATTCAGATGCCAGATGTTTATTCCCCAATTTTTGCATTTAATTGTAGCAGAGATTATGTATATTTCCTATGTCTGGCATCACAGGCATTCCTAAGGGTCATTTTGTATTTTCCTCTCCTATTCAACTGGGAAAGTTTTACTCTGTAGATCAGAGGAAAGATTGTCAACAAAGGCTCATGGGGACTGTTCTCCTTTATTTTCAGTGGATTTACACTTTTACAAAATCTCATCTTACAGCCAGAGAAAAGAGGGTTGACAGGCTCCTGGCATGATTATCTGCTCCATCACCCTGCCCTAGGGCAGGGTAGACTTTTTATGGACTGGTTAACCACCCTTTAGTGTAAATTTTTCATAGAGTTTCATCACATGGAGCCAGGAGTGCCAAGCACACACTCCCTAAGTCATTCCACAGACACCTTCACCCTTTCCAACCCTTTGTAGGTGCTCCAGGCTACAGGAACACTCAGAAATCACACCTACCTAGAACCTTCCTCAGAGCACAGCAGGACAATGGCTGATACCCTCACCATGACCAGTCCTGCTGCCCAAAACAGAGTTGATGCAGCCAAGCTGCCTGTTGGGAACACAGTCCCTGTCTTGTGCCAGTGCTTCTGAGCTGTTTGGGAATTGTGCAGGATAATGAGCTACTCCAGCTGCAGCAGCACTAGGGACTGGTTTAGCAGAATAGGTAATTAACTTTGAGTGTTTAGCAGTGGCTCTGCCACTGTATATTGCTAGTAGAGGTCCAGCTTTGGAATTTTCCTTCATTACATGCTGAGCTTGGTCCTCACATCATCATGCTTGGAGCAGTGCTGAGCTCACCCATATTAAGTCAGTGTGTGGCTTGGAAATGCTCAGATTTGATAGCTTCTTAGCTAATTTATGTTAAGAAATGCTAGTTTTCTTTATAGTTCTGGCCACATTCAGCTGATCTGATTTTTGCTGTGGGAAAAAAGGAGAGGTATTCACTGTAAAACACCGTTTGAAAGGAAATTCTGTGGTTAAAAAAGCTGCTGTTTATTGGGATATTTGTGGCTGCCCTGTGCAATGATACAACACAAATTCTGACCTGATTACCCTGAAAAGGAGTATTTTTGCTGAAGATGTGACAGAAAACTTGGCCTTTTTAGGGCTGGAGATGTCCAGGCTCTGTCCCTTGTGCTGCAGCAGCAGCAGCAGCTCTCTGGCATGCAGAGTGCTCACTGAACCCTTTCTCAGTGCTTCCTGCATTACTATTTATGCTTTACTATTTATACAGCAGGCATGGCCCTGTCTCCTTGCCATTCTTCAATCCTGCTGCCACAAAATAATGCCAGAGTGGGGCTCAACTGGTTATTAAAAAAAAACACTTCGCAGTTTTTCTTTCCCAGCCTTCACCTTTCGTTTTAAAGGGGCCCCTCTGCTCTTGCTGAAATGCAATTAAACCTCCTCAGCCATCTCCTGACTGGCCTCTTGGTGGTACTCTTAACTCAGCATATTCACCCGCTGCTCTGGCTGCCTTTACAGGCATCAATCGCCACCCTGCTCTAGAGAACGTTTTTAAGTAGATACTAAATATATACAAACTTTATGGACACAAAGCACGATTTTTTAAAGGATTTGCCAGAGATACAGAAGCTCAATTCACTGATCCACGCTGACCTACTTCAGGGCTTCACCTGTTACACAAAGCCCAGTGCTGAGATCTGATATCCCTGGAGCACAGATGTTTGGATCCAGTGCTTACACTGGGGAATGAAGGCAAAATGAAAAGGGAGGTTGTCATTTGCATTCCCAGCAGTTTTTCTGGTGCCAGGCAAAAGAAAAGGGTCCCACTGCTGTCAGGAATGTGCTACAGTGAATATTGAGGCAGGTTTAATTCACTGTGTGTTCCCAAATGGCCAAGGAACATCCCCACAGAGGGAAACACTGTGTGGAGTCTGATAAATTCAAGGTGCATGAGCTTTCCTGCAAAGCGTGACAAAATAGGGTTAAAACCTATCATCATATTTAGAAAATCCCCAAGAAGCACTTAATTAGGGGGAAACTAAGGATACTTTCAACTGGAGTGGTTGGAGTCTAAATCTAAGCCTGGGATCAAAAGTAAGAATTCCAAAATCATTAAGGGTGGAAAAGAGCTCTGAGATAAGCCAGTCCATCCATTAACCCAGCAGTGCCAAGTCACCACTAAACCCTGTCCACAGGTGCCACATTTACACATCTTTTAAATACCCCCAGGGATGGTGATTCCTCCCCTCTTCTGTGCAGCCTGTTCCAACACTTGACAACAATTTAGATGCAGAATTTTCCCCCAGTATGCAACCTAACTCTTCTTTGCCTTTATACAACTGACCCAAGCTTGGGCTCTCGATCACCAAGAAATTATTGGCAGATAAGCTGACCTCAAAGGTTAGTTCACTTGATCAGAAATAAGTAGAATTATGCATTGAAAATTAAATTTTCTAGTAGTCAGAATGACTTAATTTTCCCACTGTAGACCAGCCAATAAATTATCCTGCAAATAATTTATTTTGGTTTTGTCAATGGCTTTAGAGCCAATTCATAGCATGGATCTGCTGACAGCTCTCTTTGCTGACTGCCTTGGGTGCTCAGACTACACACAGATTCTGCTCTGCACTGGGTTGAATGAAGGATTTTTGAAACAGGAAACAGTTACTAAGGAGATAGCACATAAAAAAATATATACAAATATATTTGCTAAATACTTATCATGTACTGAAGATATTTATTGCAGCTGCATTTAGGCAAAGGGAAGAAGAATAAAAAGAAAGACAAGGTGGTGGCAAGAGAGAAAGGAATGAAGTCAAACATGACTGTAATGAAATAAAGTCTTCACAATTACAGAATTAGAAGCAAAGAACACTACAAATATACTGCAGTTATGTCCAACCCCTTCTGTATTCCCACTGTCCCCATCAGGCAGAGGTTTAAATGAAGATAAGTGGTTCTTATATTCTTTACCATTCTCTGAGACCACTAAAATAGAAAATGTCCAACACCTGCTGCAAGCATATTAATAATCAGATGAAAAATTAATGCCTACAAATCCTCAGAGTTAACTCTTCCCTTCAGACATCAGCAGTCAATAAGAAAAAAGAATGCTGCAGGAAGGAAACAGATACAAAATACCTGCTCTGGGAGGTCCCCTTAGGGATCAAAATTGCTGGCAGGGTAATGATTAGGACAGGAAGGGTAGTCATGAGGACATAGGGATTTTTGCTGGCTCCTCAGTGGAGCTTGGAGTGCTGTGTGTGAAAACACTGCTCTGTCCCTAGAAGAGGGACCAGGAGTGCAAAGGGGCTGCAGAGGGGCTGCAAAGACCCTTCTCCTTTGTGCATGGAAGGATGAGCCACCTCAGTAGCCCAAACATCACAAAGGGAAGCCAGGAGACCAGTTTCTTGTCCTCATTTTGTCCCTGGCTGGGTCAGGTTGATCAGTTGTCACATCCCGTGTCTGTGCCTCAATTTCGTTTGCTGTAAATGCCTCGGCTAGGACATAATTTTCTGTAAATGTCTTGAATAAGGGAGATTAAAGCAGCTTTCTCTGAGGCTTTGCCTCTATTATTTATTATAATCTATAAAAAGAAAATCAGTATTTTTGCTGGTCTTCTGTTGATTCTTCATTCTTCAGCCCATCTGAGGTCACTTTTCAAGCCTGCAATGTGTTAGCATGAGGCAAGCCCACAGGGTGGTTGTGCTGATTCCAGGGAGGATCAGGCCCTGTCCCCCAGGTCTGTAGGACACAGCAGAACCCCAAACATCACCTCCCCTCTCAGGATCCTCTTTCCTTCCTCCCACACAATTGCTGGCTGCACACATTTCCCCTTGGAGAGAGAAAGAACCATGGTGAGGAAGGAACAAAGCCACCAGGATCAGCTCAGCATTCCCCAAGGACCTTTCCTTATCTGCTGCCTCCAGTCTGCCTCTCCTGCCTTGGCACACCTTAGGCTGTCCAGAAATCAACAATGGCAGCTGGAGAAGGTGCCAGGGAGGCCTTAGAGCCCTTTCCCATTCCTGAAAGGATTCCAAGAGAGATGGAGAGGGATCTTTTACAAGGGCATGGAGTGACAGAGCAAGGGGGATGGCTTCAAACTGATAGAGGGGAGATTTAGATTGGATATTAGGAAGAAATTCTTCCCTCAGAGGGTGGTGAGGAGCAGGCACAGGTTGCCCAGAGAAGCTGTGGCTGCTTCATCCTTGAAAATGTTCAAGGCCAGGTTGGAAGGGGCTTGGAGCAACCTGGGATGGTGAAGTGTCCCTGCCCATGGCAAGGGAGTGGATTAGATGGCCTTGAATTTCCCGTCCAACCCAAACAATTCTAGGATTCTGTGATGCCATTGGAGAAAAAGAATAATTTTTACTCAATTTTTTTCCTGAGATAAATCTCTTATTACTTAGAGCTTGTCATTCTCTTCTATATCTCTGAAACATAGAAACAGTTTGGAGAGGAGTTTAAAAGTACAGCCCAACTTTCTTGGCTTTTCCCTTGCAAGGACAACAGGGCAGCAACTCTCTGGGGCATCACTGGGAGTGAGAAAGGGCCTTTTGCAGAACTGGTTTGTGAGCAATATGGGACAGGATGAAATCCAGGAACTTTGTCCAGTTGAACACTTACAGAAATGAAAAGTTAATCACACCTTTTTTCTTGATTCTCCCCTTCCACTTCTGCTGAAACCTTAGAGCTGAAGAAAATTGGTGCTATTTTGTGCTGCAGGTGATTCACAGTGACAGAAAGGAAGGGAACTGTCCATTAAGGGTTACAATTGCTGGAATACCAGAATAACAAAATGTTATTTTGCTCAGGTACCTGCTATCCCTCACTTTGTGGCAAAGGTGAGGTGGATATTTCCCTCCAGACTATCTCATCAGACAGCCTTTCTTCTCCATGGGCTGCAGAATTTTGGTTCAGGGGAGCAACAAACTGGCCCTGGCTGGCTTGGGATGCTGCTGGCAGCTGCCACTTGCATCTAAGCAAAATTAAAGGCAGTGAAGAGTTTCCTTAATCCGAGCGGGTGCCTGCTTTGCTGTCTGCAAATGGGATGAACTGTCCACATTTAGTTCTTGTCTGTCCTACAAAAATCTTTCTCCAACTTGGTAAAGGCAAGTGCCTCAGTTTGTGTCTTCTGTAGCACAGAAGTTTCTCCCTTAAAAAAGAAAAAAGAAAAAAAGAAGAAAGAAAAAAGAAAAAAAGAAAAAAGAAAAAAAGGAAAAAAGAAAAAAGAAAAAAAGAAAAAAAGAAATAAGAAAAAAGAAAAAAAGAAAAAAAAAAGAAAAAAGAAAAAAGGTAATTTTCCCCCCACAGTTTGCTGGAATGCTTTTGAAAACCCTTTCAGAGCATGAGCTGTGACTGTATCATCACAGGACTCCATGTAACTGAGGACTTTTTGTTGCTTTGCTCTGCACTAGTTTTTGACTACAACAGTAGGAATTTCACATGAAGCCCGATTCCAAGAAAAGCATTATTCCAAGAAAAGCATTATCTGTGATTTAGCTCACATTGGTTGGAAATGCAGTCTTGGAAGGTTCTGCCTGCACTGTCAAGTATTGTTATTTGGATGGATAAAAACTTTGCTGAAGGTAGGTGCAGCTCTGCCAGCAAGGTAGGGCCCTTAAACATTGCAACACTATTTTATTTTTTGTTCCTCAGCAACACTTAAAATTTGCATTTTGTGGCCTTGGTTATGAGCTGCTGTTTGAAAGAAAAAAGAAAAATATTCTTATCCATGGAGATATAATTTAAAAAAATCAAAATTAAATTAAAAAATCAATAGCATAAAAAAATAAAATATGCAACAGACTAAAACATTCAACAGTGTCCCTGTTTAGTGATCAGCAGAGAAATCTCAGTGATGATAAATCTTCCTTTTATGTTTGGTCTACTGCACTCACTGTATACACACACATAACTATTACCATCCAATTATAATCCATTAAATCAATTAAATCATCTTCTCTGGTATTTCCCATTCAGGGAAGTAAACCACTTAATCTGCCATGTTAACTGTTGAGAATATTGATCAACCTGTGCAGGGAAGACATTCCCTTATTCAAAAGATGGAAAGATTGTAACACTTCTGGGACTCACTGGCTTCTTTATCCCATTAATTCCCCCACTTTTGGGTCTCCAGAGGAGGAGGGTGGGTCCTTGCAGACTTCTAGGAAGGAATAGATCAGAAGAGCAATTCTGTCTAAGATTTGTGCTTTAGTGTGGGACGAGCCCTGGCTCAGCTGCTCGGTTGGCGATGCCCAGCCCAGCGGAGCAGTTGTCTCAGGAGGGTCCTGCTGCCTGATGTCAGAGGCAAACACAACACCCTGGGCTTGGCTGGCAGTTCAGGAGAAGCAGTACTGAAGGATATTCAAGCTTCTGGTGTCTGGCCCAGAGTGGGAGCAGGCAAACTTTCTTCTCCTGTGCACATTCCAGTGACATTGACAGCCCTTCCTCCTGCAGACAGACCGTGATGCCCAAACCTGTTCCTGCTACACTCTGCGACATTTCTGTCCATCTTGACTTCGACTGCAGCCAGGACTTCCTCTTTTAGGTAAAGGGCCTTTGGATGAACCAAGAAAAATTTTATTTTACCCTTGTGCCATTGTCGGCCCCTGCTGACTCACAATGTGACCAAGGAGATCTGAGCCCTCTGATGTTTCCTGCTTCAGCTCTTTCTCTGTGCCCTTGCCCAGCCATGTGTGAGGGAACAGGGTAAGAATTTTTTTGCAGGCTTGATGACCAGCAAATTGGAGAATTGTCATCAATGGCAGCAGCTTCTGTCTGCATGGGTAGTGAAAAAGTCACGGCAGAAGGTAATTTGGATTCCATCCAAGTGTCCCACATGCTCTATGACCCTGCAACCCCCAGAAGGAGTGACAACCTTTCTAGACCAAGGGTAAAGAAGATTATAAAGTGGTTCAACTCCAGCATGGAAGATTGAATGCAGCTTGTCCCAGAAATGCATGTCCTGGCAAAATGTTTCTTAGGATGGGTTGGGATTCCATGAAGATAATGAACTTTATGTTCATCCCTCATCCTGACTACTGCATGGACAATATCTGTTTTAAATTATGAGGGGTTCTGGGACCTCTGTTCCAAATATTTATCTGAAAAATTATCCCTGGGATGGCCCCACAGATTTAGCAGTGATACAGTGACAAGCTGTATTTCTGTCCTTACAGAAAGAATTTTTGTGATCCAACATAAAGCGAGATCAGTATAAAGTGTGATCCAGTCTAAAGTGTCTCCTGTGTTGGACCAGAACATGGAAAAGGAAAATGAATTCTTCAATTTAAAAGGCTGATTTGACACCAGCCAGTTCAGTTATATTGGACACAGGATTTTTTTTTCCATAAAAATGTGATGATTTCTTCACCCAAAGATTCATAAAGATTTTAGAAGGGAATAATCTTCCCTGTGGAGACATCCACTTGCCTTACTGCCATGGCAAGGAGCTGAGGGTAGCTTTTCCAAGAGTCTATTGCCAGGTGAACCTTCTCTGGATGGCAGGGTTATATATGTGCTAAAAAAAACAATTTTAAAGCCTCATGGCCCCTAATTGTTAGGATCTGGTACTTCAGGTGATGTTTAGATGGCATCTTCTGAAGATAAAATGCAGTTCCTCAGCTCTTTTCAGGGTTCAGATAGGAGTGATTTGTTCCCTCTGCCTATTTTGATCTCCTTTTGGGTTAAGAAAAGTCTCCCCCTACAAGGAGCTGGGACAATGTCTCTTCAGTGCTCATGGTCACAGCATAGAGCCAGGGAAAAGGAAAAAAAACATTATTCTTGGCAAAATTACAAAATCTGCAAGGACAGGATTAGGTCTGTGCTAAGTAATGCAGGCCTGGGTCCAGCTGTCTCTCATGTGCTGCTGTAGCTGTTTCTGGCTATTCTTTGCTTTTAGGTGGCATGCTGGTTATGATAAAGGTTTATCCTGTCAGCAGCAAGTAAAACTCTTAGAGCTTTTAAGTGCTTGGGTTTGAACGACTACCAAACTGCTCATTTGTTTATGTCCTTGTATTCTACTATTTTTAAAAAAATTTCTGCAGTCTTTGATGAATCTGTTTTTATTGCAGATACCAGTGATTTCTGTGATAGTTGTGTGTCCTGTTTTCCCCTGAATACCACAAAGCCATGAAAAATGGCTCAAATAAATTGTCCACATGACACATATGCAGATAAACTGGCCTGGCCTTCAACACAGGCAGGGAGAGATTGTGTAATTTAAAGGAAACTCAGAAGTTACTTGTAAACCCAGATGGATGCAATAACCACCAGCTAAAAGTTCATGTGCTGTTTGCACCTGGGAATTGTCAGTCACCACAGGCTGCTGGTGGGGTCACATGTAAGAGGGCTGTTTATATGCTATTTTCTTTTTATAGCTTAAATCAATAAGCTGATTGAGCTGAGCTGGATCGATCCTCTTGAGCTTTATTTACAATTATCCTCTAAGGGCTGATACAGTGGTGCTCTGAACATGCTACAGCAATTCTTTTTTGAGGCAATATATCTTCAGCTCAGTCTGAATCCTGCTGGATTCAAGGCGTTTGGAGCAGTGTAGCTGTGCTAAAGGTCTTTCTAAACTGGGGCTGATGCAAGGATTTGCAAGATGATGAAGGTTAGTAACAAAGGCTGTGTTAGTCAAGGGTGAACAAAGACATGATGTTCCCTCAGTGGATGGAGAAACATCCTCCTGCACAGTGCAAAGGTGATTTTCCAAAGGGAATTCCATTTGTTATTGTGCGACTATCAGAAAAATCCCCTGCATCCAAGCTTGGCCTTTTGTGATCACCCTTTTTAGCAGGCAGCCTCTCTTTAACAAACAACCCCTCCCCTCTTTTTGTGACCTCCTGCCCCATTTATCATAGAATCCTAAAACAGTTTGACTTGCAAAGGATCTTTGAGATCATTTAGTTCCAAAGCCCTCCCATGGGCAGGGACACCTTCCTCTAGACCAGGTCACTCAAAACCTTTTCCAACCTGGCTTTGAAAACTCCCAGAGATGAGGTGTGACAGTGTTCACAGGGGTTCTTGGATGAGGGAAGAGACGAGAATGTTGACTCCATGTTCAGAAGGCTTGATTTGTTATTTTATGATATATATATATTACATTATAACTATACTGAAAATAATAGAAGGAAAGGTTTTCTCAGGAGCTAGCTAAGCTAAGAATAGAAAAGAAAAGAATGATAACAAAGGCAGCTTTCTCAGACTCTGTCTGAGATAACTCAGTCCTTGATTGGCCATTAATTATAAACATCCAAAATGGGCCAATCACAGGTGAACCTGTTGCATTCCACAGCAGCAGATAATAATTTTTTACATTTTGTTGCTGAAACTCAGCTTCTCAGAAGTAAAAATTCTAAGAAAGGATTTTTCACAAAAGATGTCTGCGACTATGGGGATTTTCCCAATTTTCCCAAAGCCACCCATTCCTGCAGTGCTGTGTGGAGATGACAGCAGTCAGGGACAAGAGTGCTGATGAGAGAAGGGCATCAAGAAGCAGTTGTCCTTTCCAAAGGTCCCCATTGCTCTTGGCACCACAGAAGAAGCTGTCCAGGATGTTTCTTGGAAAGGCTTTGGTGGAAGGTCTGGTGGAAGGTGTCCCTCCCCATGGCAGGGAATCGGAACAAGATGATCTTTGAGGTTCATTCCAACCCAAACCACTCTATGGTTTTTCACATCACAATTTTAAAAATTGTCCTAATGTAGCCTTTATTTAGTAAAGTGCTAAGGCAGTAATATATTCCAAATTACAAAAAATTAGGTTCTGATCTCAGTTCTGTGCATTTAAATCAGAGATTCACCCACAGCTCTCAGTTCCATAACCATATCCTAGAGATAGGAACAGTGTCTGAACTCTCTAGATGAGTGAGGAAGATAATTGCCTAATGAATTTAATTAATATCCACCTACTTTTAAGAAGCCTCTAATTCCTCTGAAGGTTTAAACCAGTTTATTCATCCATGCTGTGAAAGCACAATAACACTGAGATATCAGGTATCAGAACCAGAGGGTTCCGTCATCACAGAGAATGAAACTTCAGTCTAATGGAAAAAAGAAACAAACCTCTTTAAGTTTCCAGCTGGAATTATATTCCCTTTTCCCAGAGACTTTAAGCTCCTTGCCAGGTAAAACTTACAAAACAGTGTCAGCCAAGAAGAGACTCAGAAAGCCCAAATGTTGGGGTTTTTTTTCCTTTTTTCATTAAATGTGATGTATCTCAGCAAAGGTGAAGCCATTCTTTATTTTTAGAGTGGCAAGAGAGATCAGTCTAAAATACAATTAAATCAAAAAGAGTCCAACACTCAGTGGAAAAGTTCCTGGTAAAGCCCAATCAAATTAACAGATGAGGGGGCTCACAGTGGTTAATGAATGTTTTTTGGCAAATGTGAGGCCAGTACCAATCACACTTCATGGCTTTGTATAGGGGAGGACTTAAAGAAAATCAGCCTTGGTCGTAGTCCTGATGAATTCAGTGAGGAGAAGAAAAATCCCACAAAGGAGAACTTTCCCCTTCTGTTTCCTGAGAGTCCTAGAAGAGAATGTGCTAACTATATTAAAGTTTACAGGATGTTAATAAAGATTTACAATAACACAGATACATTTAATTTTGTCTTCATCATGCCATATAATACTTGAAACTACAAAATCAGGGCTAGAAAACAGCAACTCCTTTTTTTTAAAGAGTTGAATCTTCGCAGTTTGTTTTCAATTTTGCATCTGAACAGATGGCAACTTTTGCTGTTACAATTTTTCATCACAAAAGACTGATTGATTCTCTAGTTGTAGGGGCACTTACCTCTTATGGGGAAAACTTAAGTTCAGATTCCTGCTTTGAATCAAATATGGCAGGTTTTTTTCTATGCTAACTCTAAGCTATCATTTTTTAAAATGCTATTGATTTTTTTTTCTGAGCTGGCATCCATCTCTATTAAAGTTCTGTCCTGCATGTGAAAAACATTTCTTGAGAAAAATTTGACTGAATGTTGTCATACGCAGTCTGAAATTCCAATAATGGCTTTTTCTGATCAGAGGGTTTTGTTTTGATGATCATGATCCTCAGACCTCTCCACCTGTTTAATTGAAACAAAATCAAAATCAAAAATCTGCTCAATTCTATCCCACTTTTCCTTTTCCAATATCCAGAAAATAATTGCTTTCAATAAAAATGAATTTAAACATGATAACTATGTAGAAGGATTTCTGGCCAACAAGTAAGTTCCACTCTTTAATGTCTGCCAGCTCCCAGACCAAGGTCTGGAACTTATTAAATCTGGCAACTGGAGCTGAAAGAAAAAAATGGAAAGACCATAGCCAGCAAAATCTACAAGTGTGACTTTTTAATTTCACTCACTGTAACAGTTTCTTGGCTGTTATTTGGCTTTTAACATGTGAAATATCTGGTATTTAAGACCTAATATTACAAGAATTCTTTTGTCTGATGTTATAGCAAGTATTGTTGTCCTTCTGATGTTTTTCCAATATTCCTCTACTCTTTCCCTAGAATTTCTTTGGCAAATACTGAATTTTCAATTATTATTGTGTGCGTGTGTGCATGCAGTGACATTTTCACAGCTAAATATCACAAATTTACTTCAGTTCTTTCTTCCAAATACACCAGGAAATATTGAAATCATTTGCTCTTTCTATCTGCTGCATATTTAAGCAATTATTAATTCAATTTCTGAGTGTATTTGCAATCAGAAGAGCTAGAAATAGATTTTTTTCCTATTTGTAAAAGATGACAGAGATTCTTTTATAGCAATGTGGTTCATGGGAGCTGGGGTTTTATGAAAGCAATAAAGCCAAAGCCAACAAGGTAAGTCTTTCTACTGAGCTGAGAGAGATGTTAAAGCTGCAGAAATCTTTTCTTGACTGCTTTGGAATTCCTCAATATGTTCAAGATCCAATCTTTCTAAGAGAAGTTTTGTTCTGTCTTCTGATGCCTTTTACATAAATTGTCTAAAAAATCTGATCTATTGAGGAAGAGCCAGTGGAAAAGCCATTGGCAAAATTAATCCTTAAGGTCAGCTTATTTATTTTTATTTTTCCCCACTTCCCTTTGCTTTCTGGTAGCACAAGAAGTAAGATACAAACTTTCCTTCTAGAAAACAGCATTTAAACCTTGGATCATGTTTTTAAGCCACAAGGGACTGGTCTGACATGTGCTGAAGTCAGATTTTTCTTTGACTGAGCCCCTCATTGATGTGCAATTGCTTAGAAGCTGAGCAAAGCAGAGTCTGCCTCAGAGCATCTCCAAGAGGATCCTATTTCCTGACAATCTTTCAGGACACTCTGGAGGAAGCAGTTTTCTTTTTGATATCCCTGTTGTCTGATATTTTCAACACCATGCATAAACTGCCATTTGCTTCCTTGTTTATTTTTGGAATCTCTCGATGCATAAACATGAAACAGGACTGAGCACATGTGCAGATAGAAACCCAGTGGGGTAAAAACCTGCAATTTTTGGCAAGTTTATCTAAGTCACTTTTCAAGACATTTTACTGACTCTGAAGTGTTGTTTCAATGATTTTAATATGGTTGTACAAAAAAGAAAAAAAAAGGAAGGAAAAGCTGTAAAGCTGTGCAGTCTGCAGGTAAACTCGGGAGATTCTGCCCTGTTCAAATGGAGAGAAGGAACATTTTCACCCCTGGTTCCTGCCCTGTGATGAAATCTCCTTCACTGAGCTACAGTTTTCCTGTGTGTGGAAACAACCTCACCTCAGACAGGATGAAGCAGCTTCTAATTCCTCCTGTTTAATTCTTGAGGAATTAATCTATATTTTTGTATTCCAGAGAGAAGGAAGGAAATTTGGGATGAACGCTTGCTTTTGATATGCAGAAACGGTAGGGAAGGCAGACCAGTAGGTCAGGCACCAGAAAGACCTCAAATAGGACCAAAGAATAAAGGAAAGTAACTGAGGGATTCTGAAGGTGTTGTTTCCATAGTTCTTCCATCCAATGACTCTTTGAGGTGCTTTGGGATTACAGCAATTCACCTGCCAGAGATTCGGGCTCAATACAGAATCACAGAATGGTTTGGGTCAGAAGGGACCTTAAAGATCATTCCAAGCCCCTGCCATGGGCACTCACCTTTCCCTATTCCAGGTTGCTCCAAGCCCCATCCAACCTGGCCTTGGACATTTCCAGATGTGAGGCTTCCTTTTGGGAATCCCTCTTCTTCTGGGCCTCCTGATATGTGTGTGAAACCAGCAAACTACACCTACAACCACAAATTTACTGCCCCCACTAACAATGGGACATTTCCTTTTGTGAGTAAATGTGAAGAATTGCAGGATATAACTCCTGGGTCATTTTTAATGCAGTCAATAAATCCATCCCTAGTGAACTTATTTTCTTCATCTTTACACATTTCTTGTGAAAGGGTTGTAATCCCTGTTATCACTTTCATCTTGGTTTTCTGTGGGTTTAGATCTTGGTGTATGAGGAAGCAGAAGTGAATCTAATTGACTGTACCAATAAATAGCAATATTATTTTTTCCTGCAACACTATCCCTGGAAATGGCAAAAATGGTTGATCTGTGTCAAAAATTCCCTGGAATTTTATCATTTGTTTGTGGTTTTTTTTGACACACATAATTGGAAATCTCAGATAATTTCTCCGAGCAATAACTTTACATATTGGAAGTTAAGGTGTTTCTTGGTACTAAAGAGTCTACTTTGTCACTTTTAAATGCTTTTTTTCCCCCACACTAGTGTTTTCCAAAGTGAAGCCACAGCTGAAGTTCTCTCCTTGTTCCATTCTTCTTCATTATTAGAGTTTAGTCTTTGATTTGGGGCTTTGCAGGTCTGGTCCCACATCTGACCTGTTGCTGCAATTGTGGTTTGTCATCCTTGAGGAACTCCTGACTGCATTAAAGGTGTCTCTGATCATTTTGGGGCCAAGACTTTACCCTTTCTGCCCTGTGAATGATAAAGCATGTGGACTCTTTTATCTATTCACTCTTTCACTGCTGTGTGTGTGAGACCAAGTTCTGAGTTTAAATGAATTTAAAATGAAAAAGTTACTTCTAAAAAGAAGAAAACAAAAAAAGAAGAAAACTTTGTGCTTTTTTTTTAATTCCCTGATTTATAGAAAAGATTTTCCACTTTTGCTCTTTTACTTATCCTGTGTCAGATGTCTCTTCTTAGCCTTTCTTCTTCTTTAAGTCTCCCAGTGCAGCCCTGTGAAGTGCCATATGCCATGTGCAGAGCCATCAAGTATCATGTATTTAGCATAAAGTGTCATAATTCTCACTTTACTTGCTTGCTAACTTAGTGAATACAGATGGCTAAGTATAAAAAAGTGAACCCTTGCTAGTGCTTCCCAAAGAAAACTGCAAAGTGAATTCAATGTGCATAAACCAGAACAGAGTCAAGGCAAGAGACACTTCTAACCCATGCATTCATTTTATGGGACATGAGAAGAAATGTAACCACAGGACAGACATTTCTTTGTGAATCCCTTTCAATGAAACTTCTACTTTCATAGAAATATAAGGTTTTAGTTTTGCCTTTTTTTTAATTAATGAACATTGCTTGCTCTTGAACATTTTCTCAGGGTAAGTGTTGCAGTGTTTTGCTCAGATTTTAGGAATTCTGAAATTGTTCTCTGGCTCCAGCTGCACCAGCTGAAGAGATAACGCCTTCAGCTGCCCCTTTCCAGGGTTTTCCATCTCCTCTTTTCTGCCAGATGTGTTGTCGGAATATTTGTAATCTTTTTCTAATAACATGTGCAGTGCAATAAAAGATGCTTTTAACCAGTCTAGGGCTTTTAAAACAAAAATTTGTAGAGGAGCAGTCAAGTTAACTACTCTGTCAAGAGGTGGTTGGGACAAGGTGTCCTATGATCTTTGGGGCACCACAAAGCAAACAAGAGACAAAAGTGTGAAATACATTCCCACATAACGAGTTTGTGGTACTCAGACTGAACTCACTGAGGGATTATGGCTGAATGTGTTCCAATAATGTGCTGAATATCACTGATTAATCCCATTTCTTTCCCATTCACTACTGCAAGCAGCTAAAACAACCCCAAAACAAAAGGGTTTGGATTATGATAATCCAGGCTGGAAACCAGGACAAGGTTGGGTGCAGGAGTGACAACAACTGTGAACATCTCTCATCAAATCCAGACTCCTACCCTATGCTGTTCTCAGAGCATCAGCAACAATAAAATTGAGCCAGACACATCTTCTGTAGCTCCGTCTTCTGCAGTGTTTTCTGCACTGGCCCTCTGAGAGCCCTTGCTGGAAAGCACGATGTGTGTTTATCCTGTTTTAAATCCATGGGGAGAAATCTTGCTGATCCCTTCAGGATGTGGCCTCCTTTTCCTGCCTGTGATGCTATGTGAGACTTTGGATGTTGAAATAAAGGCTGCCTGTTGGATGCTGGCACAATCAGCTTCAAAGACTGATCAAGCTTATTTGCCTCCTGCTTAGAGGCTTATCCAAAAATGCCAAGAATTAAACTCTGGGATTAGGAAATCTGCCATTTCCAAGATTTGTGGCACCAGCAATTGACATCATGCCTTGGTGAGGAGCAGGCTGGAAAAGGATTCACTCATGTGTCAGCTCTAATTGTTTGTCAGGGAAAGGATTGCCTCAAATCTCTGTGAAAACCAGACAAAATATCACAGTGGACCAAAGCCTTGATTCAGTCTGTGCCAAGGAATGCTCCAACACCCTCACTGATTATTGGATGCTCCTCATGCACATGGTGTTGTACAAAGACCAGTTTAATAACCTTCATGCCACATTTGTGAGACATTTTTTACTGTAATTTTTGGGAACCCATTTCCAGCACAGTGGGGCAGAGAGGTGCAGGATGAGGAAAGAGTGAGTTTAGCTGACAGGCAGTGGGTTTAGGTGCCATTGATGTGGTGACAGCCCTGGGCTGGGATTTAGCTGCATTTCCTGCTAGGCCTTGCCAGCACAAGATACCCCCTGTCAGATTTTCATGGCAGCACTGCAGAGTTCCTTTGGACAGGACACTGGGTAGGAATACCCAGAGGAATTTTGGATGTCCCAACCCTGGACGTTTTCATCACAGCCAGGATGAGGCTCTGAGCCTCCTGCTCTGGTGGTGGAAGGTGTCCCTGTCCATGGCAGGAGGGTGGCATTAAATCATCTTTAAGGCCCCTTCCAACCCAAATATTCTGTGATTTTTATGTTATATCTACAACCTCTTCTTGTCTTCTTCCTCCTTTTACCCAGCTCCTGCATCTCTTAGGCCAATCCTTCCTGTTACCTTTGATTGCACAAAGGAAAGGACTAGGAAAGGACATTTTGCTGACAGTTCCTCAGAGGAAGCTTTGTGCAGAACTGACAAGGACACCACGGGTTTGGTGGGCTTCAGAAAACCACTGAAATTGTGGGAGGTGGTTGGTTGAGGAGTTATTCTGCTCAGACAGCCATGGGGGAAACACATCTGAAGTCATATAAAGTCATATATGAACACAGAGGAAGGCAGCCTGCCCTTCTGCACAGGATTAGGCTGTGGAAAGAGGTTGGTGCAGCAGAATAACACCCCAAGTATGGAGCTGGCTGCTATAATTAGCAATTTCTGACATAGGCTTCAACCTACCCTGCATAACAAGGACGGTGTGTATCTCTCCATGAGATTATCTTACAAGGAAATAACTTTTGCTTATGTTTGTTTGGCCCCCTGAGTTTTATTTTATAGCAGAACCTCAGCAGATAAAAGTTAGCATAGTCCCACTGTGATGCTGGTTTACATGAAAAATTCTTTGCTCACATCCTCAGGGAAATATTTGTCCAAGGACAATAATACTCCTCATTCTCAAGGTTATTTTGAGGTGGAAATCGCTGATTGTAAAATTGTTTGAAGCTATGGAGTGAATTAGTGATGTCTGATTTTATGCTGTTTATTATACCTTGCATCCATTCTCTAATTGATGCATTTTACTTTTTCCAGTGAAAGCAAAAACTGGAGAAGGGGCTGAGGAGTGGGCTTGGATGTGGTGGTGGTAAAAATTGCACCAGAGTGAAGCCAAAGTGGACTTTAATAAATGATTTCAGTAAGAAAACATGAAAGGAAAGTTTGTTTGTGATATATGTGCCCAGTGTAGCCCAACCTCCCTGTACATAGCAGTAGATACACAAATCAATTTCTATTAATTTAATTGCTTTCTGCAGAGAATTGAACAACAGCGACAACAACAAAAAAGAGTCAAAATGAAACAAACTACAAAGGAGGACAGAATAAATGTCTTCTAAACTGAGAGCCACTGAGAGTTTTTCTTCTTGTCTACACTGTGCGATATTTTTCTCCACGTTTTCTGCTCCGATTAAGAACACTTTCATCTTCTGTGAGGTCAGCAGTGCGTGGACCTGTACAAAAGCATGCACACAAATGAAGACTAAAGCTTCATCTCTGTTCTGCAGCACTGGCAATTTACCATCAATCCTGTTTCTGTGTAACATAGAGAGAGGGACAAGAAGAGATGCATCTTCTCAGCAATTCAAGGCGTATGCTTTCAATGCTCAAGTTAAAAAAAAGGCAAAGACATTAAAAACCTGGATCAAAACAAAAAAGACTACAAGCAGAAATTCAGTCCAAAATCTGTGCATTGAATACTCTTACTAAGGTACAGAATCATTGCAGTTTCCTGTCATTATGTGATAATGTCTAAAGCTACATAAATACCTGGAATTTTAATTTAGAGACATAATAAAACACTGCAGCATTGATGTGCCTGTGTGCCTCATCCATCTGCTCACACTCATGACAAGTGGGACCTCAAGGGTGAGTGCTTTGCACCTTCACCTCGTGGGCGTCTGGGATTCCTCTTCTTGTGAGTCACTGGATGAAATAAGAGCAAGAACCAGGCTGGAAAGCCCTCCTAAACTCCTGCTTTTAGAGTGCTCACCCATTAAGAAGAAAACCAGCCTCTACCTTCACTCCAGCCTCCCAAGGGAGCACCTTACCAATGCTATAATTTAATTACTTGCCTCTTAGACACAGCTGATTAGGGAGAGAGTGGATTGTTCAGACTGAAATTGCCAACCTGCCTAGAGCTTCTTGTTTGCATCCCCTGCAGAAGGCCAGGAGTTGTGATTGCTCAAGGCGTAGTTATACATCTAGGAGCAAAGAGGACATCCTGACCTACAAGTCAGAGGAAAGCACTGGAAAACACTTGCTTGGCACAGTAGATGAGCCACTTATTTAGTGTTCCCTGGGCTGCAGAGCTAATGGGAAAACAGTGCTAATGAGATCTTGGGTGCACAAAAGACAAGCTGATGTTGTTTCCCCAGCCACAGCTGTGGCAATGAGGACACCAGCTCTGGAAGTGATGTCCAGACATGATTTGTAGTCTGAATTTAAGACTGGGCACTGACCAATGTTAAGAACTCAATTTGTTTCAGTTTGTGAAAGAAAAAGAGGGTAAAAAAAGCCTGGAAAGTGCTTTGTACGCAAGGTATAAAAGGCTTTTGTCGAGACAAAATAGTGGATAGTAAAGAGTGCCTTCAGCCTACCAGAAAACACATTTCAAGAAGGAGCAACAGGCAGAGACAGACAAGCAAACACTAATAACTGGCATTTTTTAGCAGTAGGGGCTATTAGTCACCGCAACAAACAAGCAAGGAAAGATGTGTGTTCCCTGTATTTTAGTATTGTCAAATCGAGTTTGAACATTTTTGTGGAAAACACATTTTTGTCATGCAGAAGCACAAACCAATTCAAGTTTAAAGAAAAAAAAGCCCAAATCATCAGCTAAAAAGGATGCAGAGGAGGACAACTTACACTGCTGATAGAAAGGAGAAGTTGCTTCATGGAGAGACAATATAAAGTTGGGGAATCTTCAGTTTGGAGAGGAAAAATGTGAGGGTGGTGTCCCCAAGATTATTGTAATAAGAATGGTGTTGGATGAGATCAATTCAATACAATGAGCAGGGAAAACTCCTTGAAACTACAGATGGGTTTAAAACACACAAACAAACAAAAGAAAGTACATAAATGATGTGATTCAGCTCCTCTACTGCACTCTCATGAGACCCCACCTGTAGAGCTGCATCCAACTCTGGGATCCCCTACACAGGAAGGAAATGGAGCTGTTGGAGCAAGTCCAGAGGAGGCCACCAAGGTGATCAGAGGGATGGAACAAAGGCGGAGAGAACTGGGATTGCTCAGTCTGGAAAATAAAAGGTTTGGGGATGATCTAATTGTGATCTTCTGGTGCCTGAAGGGAGCAGACACAAAAAGATGGAGAGGGGCTATTTACAAGAGCCTGAAGTGACAGGACAAGGGCTTCAAACTGGTAGAGGGTATGTTTAGATTGGATGTTAGGAAGAAATTCTTCCCTGTGAGATTGGTGAGAGACTGGAACAGATTTCCCAGAGAAGCTGTGGCTGCCCCATATCTGTAAGTGTTCAAGGCCAGGTTGGATGGGGCTTAGAGCAACCTGAGATAGGGAAAAGTATTCCTGCCATGGCAGGGAGTTGGAATGAGATGATCTTTAAAATCTCTTTCAACCCAAGGTATTCTATGATTCTATAACTCTATATGTATATTTAAACAGAGTGGCTGTGAAAGTCTGGAGCTTTATTGCCACAGGACTTGTGAAGACTGAAAATAGAAAAATAACATGGCCAAAATCATGTCAGGGAATATTTGGGAATGCAGTGAAGAGGCAGCAGTTATCTTCTTTACCATCTCTAATGAATTAAGTATGGAATTTGTGACACTACAGAAGGAAAGGACTGCAGACATTGGCCATGTTTGTGTTGCCTCCTTATTTGCATCTCTTTGTACAGATTATTGGACCCAGTCTCTTTGATGTGTTTTATGTTCATATGTTCTTCTTTTAATTAGATGACAAAGCAATTAGTGGGGATTAATAGTGGCTTAATCCTATTTTCCTATTCCTACCATTTCCATTCCACATTTCCTATTCCTATTCCTACATGGGGTCAGATGATGCCAGACCTCTGGAAGTGCTGTTTTTTTGGCCAGATCAGCAGAGTGAGGCTGAAGCAGCCCAGCTGCCTCCTCAGGCTGTGCCACTGGCCTTTGTGCTGGGAGAAATTGTCTCCATACTGGGGCAGACTGTGTCATTCAGAGCAGAAGTGGGAATACTGATGGCTTGGTGCATGGATCTGGGGGAGGCTCCATGATGCGCATCTTCTAAAGGCAGCAGTGAATCCTGTGACCACCATGGGCTCCATCCTCAGGTGTTTCCCTCCTGTGAATCTGCTTCATCTTCAGAGGAGCTGTGGGTTAAACGAGTCAAAGGGAGGGACCCATGTGGGAGGAGATCACTCTAGGACAATGAATTCAGGAGACAGAAGGAAGGAGGAGAGGGAGGCAAAAGCTCTGTGAGGAACCAACCACACTTCTGCTTTAGATGCCAAAACCTCTTTCCAGTAACTCATGCTGAGAAGCAGATTTATTCCCTCACGTCAGTCAGAGCAGACTCTCAATTCCTTGCTAGTGTACAAAAGCTGTATCCTCATGTAAGGATTAAGGATTCCTTCTGATTTATAACTATACATTTGTATCTCTATAGAACTGAGGAATGGAGAGCTTTGTTGTGTGTTGAAGTCAGATACAGCTGGGAAGAGTTAAGGCATTTCCAGGTATATTTCTTTTTTTCCTTAGAAAAACCCATGTGGACCAAAAGAATCATGAAAGCAGAGGGTGTTATTCTAGAAGTACATATTCCTGCAAAATTACATTATTCCTGAAAGTTTTTCTCTGTATTGTCTGCAGAATTTCAAGCACTGTTTCCTCTCAACTTTCTCATAAGCATCCAAACCCATTTCAATTTTGTTTCAAAGTCCATCAAGCCCAAGATTCACTGATGTTGTACCAGCACTGTGACACGTGAGGTTGGGATTGTTCTCTTTTGTCTGCCACAGAGCCATCGTGTCACATTTTGCTTCATGTTAAATCACTGAGATGAAAAATGAATGTTCCTGTGGATTAGAACAGGATGTAGCCCCAGGAAATGTTGGCTCAATTCCCATCTTGGTCACATAAGCAGCAAACCCATCACAAGCCCCTTGATCTATCTGGAATCAAATTCACTGGCAGAAGAACAGTGAAACCTGCAGGTCTCATTTCCCTATTTGTTAATGAAATGGTCATGATATCCAAGTCTCCTGCTGAGTTTGAGGATTATTTACCCAAACACCCAGAATACAGTGATATTTCCTCTATTGAGTATTATATAAGAATCTGGAGGCAAAAGCTAATCATACATGAGGGAAACAAGTAGGCAATGGATTATATGAGAGTAATTCCATGTGCAGCATAGTCTAATAAAATTAACATTTGAGTGGTGACAAATAGGGAGCCTTTGGGGATGAGTGTGCTGGAAACAGGGAAATAATAAAGAGATTTCTAAGAGGTGAGAAATAAAATGAGATCTGTTTTTGCTGCCCACCTGATGCTCTTACATTCAAGATTTCCTTTCAGGTGCTGAACAATAACTGATGCAGACAACACCATCTGTGTCGGTGCCAGATTTTATTAAATGCTGATCATAGAAATAAATAGACACATAAAGGAGACAGAATGGTAAACTAAATACAAATCCCTGAATAAAAGAAATGGCATTTTATCATTGGCCACATCACAAGAGGTAGTTTCCTGTCTGGAGTGGGAATGAGAGCACTGACATCTTGACTTCAGATGTTTGTTTCAGTACAAAAATCCCACAAATTGACTTGTAGGGGAAGAGGGAGATTTCCTGGAGTCAGAGACCAGCAAATACAGAAGGAGTTGTTGGAGGTCACTGGATGTGAGCTCACATTTGCAAATGGGTTTTGTGGGTATAGAAGGAGAGGGTAAACATTCCTTGCAGCAGTGTCAATTCTTGAAAAAAAATCCCTTAAAGACCTTCCTGGAAAGTTCTTGTCATGTGAAAATAATGTAGGGCACAGAATGAAGAGGTTAAGCCCCGATCCTACTTGAAGAAGAGCAGAACTTCCAGCGTGGTCAAGGCTGGCTGTGAAAATGGCTGTGTAAGGAACATTTCACAGAAACCATCTCTCCCCTGTTCTGTGCAAGGTCAGGTGCTGTCCAGAATGGAGAATTGTCTTCTGCAAAAAAGGTGAAGGCATCAAGGTTTGGTTTAGTTCCATATTAAAAATAAAGGAGCACCATTTGAAGCCTTGGAGGGAAAGGACATTTTGGCAAGAAAATGCCAGTTCCCGTCTCCTTGTTAGAACAGGAAAGACTGCATTTCCTCCAGTGCTCAAACATTGTCTCTGACTAATCTGGAGTGCATTTAGACTCATTTTACAAAAAAATAAATCCCTGAAACATAATCTTTTCCCATTTTCATATTTCATTAAAACATAACTATCTGAAGGAAGAAACAACCAAATAGACCTTTATGAAATTGGCATTTCTATCAAAGCAGAATTGACCAGTGCTGTACTGCCCTGTATCCTGCACTGACCTTGTGGTTTTGTCTTTGCCTTAGTTAAGTCATCTTAATTTATCTAAGCTAAGCTACATGTCTTTAAGAAGCTCCCCTACTCCCTGTGCAGCTTTAAATACCCTGAGGGGCTCCAGCAAGTCTCTGCTCCCTGCTGAGACATCTCCGAGCACAGAAGAAAAAATGCATTATCTGATGGGAAGATATTAATAGTGCAGAAAAAGGTAAAATTCTTTCAGCTCTACCATAACATATCCAGGCTGTTTGGAATATTTGGCTCTGACTGTGTGCGTGTGCCCAGTGAAGCATTTACTTTGATCAAGTCATTATGGCAACAATCTCCACTGATAAAATGTGCTTCTGTTAATGAGATCACCTGGGCCAGTGACTGGAGAAATGACAACTGTGTATTCCTTCCTAGACTGTTCAGATATTCCCTGCTTTGTGCTCTGCCTCCAGTCACAAAGTCAAAGTAAATATCCATCAACTCCACAACACTTCTTTGCTGACTTTCCCCTTGAAATCACAGTTTATTTGCATTGGACAACTTGGCAGCAAATAAGATATAAGACAAGCCAGGGGAAGAAAATGTGCAATGTGCACTGTACCTCAGATTTCTCTTTGTGACACATGGAATAAATGAACTTGAAACAATCACTTTGATTCAGATGCTGATAAAATTAAGGTCATTATTTTACCTTTCCAAGGGGTGGGGAAAAACACAGGATATTCAGGGCCAAGAGAAGCTAATTCCCCATAATCTCACTCCTGTACAGGTTACAGGCCAGTTGAGAGTGAGAACAGCTTGGATCATCATTTAGAGCTGCTCTGAATTATGTCAGCAGCCATCAGAAAGCTCACCAGCAGCTGGGAATGAGACTGAAATAGAAATGCCAGTAGAACTCTGATTACAATGTTTACAGCAAGAAAATTGCCAGAAGGATGATGTTAGTAAAAGGTTTGACTCATGAAGTTAAACTCTTGGAAATCCATTCTGCTGCTTTAATGTTTGTGTTGTTACAACATCAGTACAACCTCTAGAAGTGTATTAAGGGATATGGTTCAGTATGAATAATATCTGTGGTGCTGGTTTCCTTCTATCTATTGTCCTTTTCCAAGAAGAATTCTATAGGCAGCCCAGAATTTCCTCCAAAGGCTCAATTGATTTTCTCCTGTATTTTTGTGGAGGAGGTCTGTGTTTTGAGAACCCTGAAAGGCACTTGGGGATTCTTATGCCTTGGTGGAGATCATTCCACAGTCCTTGACCAGATCTTCTGAAACCTCTGACTTTATTTGCATGAGAAGGTGAATATTGACTCAGGTTTTCTCCACCTCATGCTGTGCCAAGCCAGCAGTCCAGGCTCCTGGTGCTGAGCTCCTGATGAGGATCAATAATCCTGAAAGGGAAGACAAAAAGCTTTGGTTTAGCATGGCAGATAATAAGGATCTGATGTTTTCAGCTCAGCACCAGGGTAGATTGAGCCCATTTCTGCCTGTGAGTTCTTCTCCCTAAGTAAACTAGAAATTCTCCTAGTTACTACATAGTGAAATCATCAAGTATATTCCCTTTTATCGTGTACTGGATTTGCTGAGCTCCCCTCTGGAATTCTAGATATGAAGATAAAGACATGGAAAAATGACAGCCTTTAATCTCATTCAATCTTATAAGAATAATGAGAATGCTGTGATAGTTTTGTGTTACAGAATTAATGCTGCTGCAACTGAGTCTCCAAATCCATTTTCATTTCTCTACTTTTTTTTTCCCAGGACTTCAGGTTGGCAGAGATTTTCCATTCTAAATACTGATTGTTTATTATCTACAACAACCTCTTATTCTGAGGTCAACATTTCCCCTCAGCAGTTGCCTTAGCAGATTGTGTCTTTATTTTTGGAAAACTTAATCAAAGTGGGTTTGCCCATTTTCAGGAGTCAGGTTAGTAAAATATTTCAGTTGCTTCAGCATTTCTGAAAAATCATGGGGATTTTCTATTCCTTTTGCTTCCAGTAAGCATTCCAAAAGAGCTTTTTCATCCCTGAAAAACCAATTTCAATCTGAACAAAATGCTGGTCCTTGGAGATTGGACTAACACTGAAAGCAGAATTCCCAAATCAAAAGCTGAGTGGGATTTTCTTTGCACTAAGAGTTCTGGAATGTAGCACGTTGAATACTGCAGATGAAGAGTTTTAATTGTGGTTTAAAACATAGAGTCTGTGGAATCTATAGGCCTGAGGAATGTGGGATCATGTTTTGCAGAATGGAAAGGGCTTACACAGCTTTAGATCCCAATATGAAAAAAATATGGCTCAAAGTCTCACTGTTCTCCTCTCATCATCAAAAAATATATATGTCATCAAATACCAAGTTTCCTGGTGGAGTTTCCCAGAGATGAAAGCAAAAAGATATTTCTATGGTTAAAAACTATATGAATAATAGCATAAGTGTATGTGGGATCTAAATTATGTTGCCAGATTGGATTAATAAATCACTAACAGTTAAAATCCATTGTAGCACTTCCAAAGCTGTGAGTGCTTGAGTTAGTAACTGTATCAATGTATTTTTATTGGGATTTTTTTTGGTGTGTAATTATACTGTAGGCAGATGGGAAAACAGGAATAAATGAGAGTTGTTGTATGATTCTTGTTCCTGCTGACCTCATTGATTTGCTTCATGGTGAGCAGAAAAACAAGATTTCTGTTCTCCTATTTTGAATTATTTCCTAGCATATAAATATATTTTCTTACAGACATGTAAAGGTTGTTTTCTATTATTTGTATTTAGAAGGCTCCTGACCAGGACAGGAATTTAACATTTTAATAATGTCAGACATTAATACAGAGTTTTCGCTGTCTGTGTTGGGAAATGCAGTGAAGGACACAGAGAGGTGGTGAGATATTTCCACAGCTGGGTTTTTCAAAGCAGTGCCAGATCAGGATAATTCAGGTGTCCTGTCTGCTACCCTCACCCATGTACCCACCACATGATCTGATGGAACTCTGAAAGTTTGTCTTCAGCGGTTTCCTTCATCCCTGGTGGTTGATGAACGCACTGCATTTGGGCAGACTAAAAACATCTCTGCTTTTGCAATAACAATTATTTCTTCACAGAAAGGGCTGTCAAGCACTGGACCAAGCTGCCCAGGGCAATGGTGGAGTCACCATCCCTGGAGGACCTTAAAAGACACAATGATGTGGCACTTGGGGACAAAATTTTGTGGTGATTTTGGCAGTGTTGGGCTAATGGCTGGACTAATTGACCCAGCCTAAATGGTTCTGTGACATTATTTCCCCCTCAAGTCACACCTTCCCCTCAAGATAATTCTTCTCAGAAGGCTGGTAGGTTACCGCCAGTGAAGTTGGAAGCCTTTGTTTCCTGGTCTGAGTCACCAGCACAGCAGGTTTGGACTGTTCAAATACCTCATCATTCTCATAGTGCTCATCATCATCATCATCATCATCATCGTCATCATCATCATCATCATCATCATCATCATCATCATCATCATCATCATCCTTTTTTGCTGGGAAATTCAATAAGTGAATGTGATCCTGGGTCTCCTTCATGGAGTGGAGGGTTGTTCCCTGGCAGATGTAGGAGAGAAAAGGATTTCTTGGATATTCTTGTGGCTCCTAGCCCTAAAATAACCCTGTTGAGGGAGGGGGATGCAGGGAGAGGGGTCTGAGCATCCTGTCCTAAATATTTCTTCCTTGTGTCCAGGGTGGTGAACTGCAAACTAAAGTTGGATGATGTGTTCATTTGTAATATGAGAGAAGTAAAGTGATATTCCCTTGGCTTCTGGAGATAAAAGTCCTTGGGGAGGATGAATCAGCTCTAGAAATGTTCTGTCTGCATATCAAAGTGAAACTATCACTGCTTCAACCAGTGGTGCTCCATCTGCATTTGTGGCAGACAGGAAGCAGCTGGAGAATTTGCAGAAGGATAAGGTTTCCTAAACTACAAGAGAGCCTAGGGAATCCTTAAAATCTGCTGAGAAGCTTCTGTAAAACTTAATCATAGATAGAAAAACCTTGAGTGACAATGGGAAAAAATATTTAAGGAGGTTGTCAATTCTGAATAGAAACTGTCAGATGGGAGAAGGGCTCCTGACCTTGGATCCCAGCACAGTGGTGTCCCACAGAGCAATCCAAAGTGGCAGCTAGAAAAGGAGCCACTGTAATATCTCTTCACCTTTTATTGGTTTTTGTGTTTCTCTGGTTATTTCCAATTTTGCTATCATGTTCCTAAAGCATTTTTGTTTTGGGCTAAGATAAATCTCTTATCTTCCTTGTGTTTGTCTGCTGTCAGGAGCAATCTCAGGTGAATCTGAAAAGCTCAAGGCCTTTCAGGAACTAGAAAAGAAAACCCAAGAACTGACTGAACAAACCCTCAAAGGAAGCCTTCTCCAAACCTTTCTGGTAGGATATGTTTGAGGCTGACAAATCTGGGGGAGAGATGTTCACTGCTGGGCATAAACCAATGGTTTTACAGTCAGTGCTGCTCTTATTGTAGTAGGCACATTCTAACCTAAGAAGAATTTCCAGGGCCTGAAGCATTAGAGTCAGGGAATAATTTCCAGCTTAGGCAAAATCAGGAAACCCAGGAAATTATTGATTCATGGAAGCACTGCAACTTCAACACAACCACTTCAATAGATGTGCTTTTCATTCTCCACTTAAAATATTTTTTGTTCACGTTTAATTGCAAACAAAGAATCAAGCTCTTGGTGTGGAATAAGGAAATCCTGACTGTGTGTCTGCTTCTGAAAATAACTCCCAGAGCCTTGAGCTCCTTCAAAATGTGGGGACCAGAAGAATTTCTCTGGGGAATAAGGATTTCTGATTAAACACCCTAGAGGTTTGCAATGACCAGCAAGCCTTCAGGAAAACATGAATTCCCAGCAGTCAGACAATATATGAAAAACCAGTGTGTTTTTCATATATTGTGCTAGAATGATATAAGTGAGACAAATAAGTAGAGTTATTCAGAAATTAGTTTCCCAGAGCTAATGGGGCACCAGATATTCCAGCTTAGCATTATTTTTTTAGGGAAAGAGTGTTTCAGAGCTCTCTTTTTGTCCCCCCCCGCATATTTTTTTTTTTTTTAATCTTCCTGCTGTTCTTTTCCCATTTTTTCAGTTATTTTCCCTTAGGACAACAAAATCTACAAAAATAAAGAAGTATTTTTCAAACTTCTTTTTTTTCACTGTTGTTCTTCTATCCATTAACTGTCTGTGCTGAGTGTCAGAGGTTTTATGTTGTGTATTGTTCCTTGATTTTTCACCTGTACATCTTTTGTGTCATATCCTGATTCACTTCTTACCTTCTTACTTCAGGTTCTTGTCCATGCTTTGTTACAGTGTGGCTTTTTTCTGCGGAATCAAAGTATCTCTGCCCTGGTTTTGTTTTACACAGAACAAGGACTGCACACAAAAAGGGGTATTTCAGTTCACTGACTGACCTACAAACAAATAAACAATTTCATTTCAAATTGACCAGAAATGAACAATTTTTCATCCCTGTAGAAATGTCTGTCTATCCTTATAATCGGGACAAAGTTAAGATAGGATCAGCACACAGGATAAATTCCCTGGATCAGACAAAGGATTTTAATCCCTGTTTCACATCCTCTTGTTTTGAAGGATATAATTTTCCATTTGCATACATGAACTCAACCATGAACATAATTTCTCCAGCCAATATTCCTGAAGAATTTAACCTAGAATCATAAGTAGTCTAACTTATCCATTCCCAAATATATTGAGTTAGAAAACCAAAGATACTGAGATGGTATTTGAGCTCAGTCAGAAGAGTTACAAATTTAATTTCCAGAATGCCACTTGAATTGAACAGCTGTTGATTAACCTAATCATTTTTCTAATTAGTAAGTATGTTTTTTTCTAATTAAAATAAGTCTCAAGTTTGGAAAAATGAAAACAGAGTGATTTAAATAAGATAGAAGCAAAAGACACT
The DNA here is from genome assembly GCF_047830755.1 of Zonotrichia albicollis. Classification (NCBI taxonomy): domain Eukaryota; kingdom Metazoa; phylum Chordata; class Aves; order Passeriformes; family Passerellidae; genus Zonotrichia; species Zonotrichia albicollis. The sequence continues at coordinate 151,442,472 of NC_133819.1, forward strand.
TCAATTTTTAAGTCATGTGCTTAATGCGCATAAGCTAATCTGAAGATATGGCTTAAATTCACTCTTTCCATCTCTTTCTTTCCAGCTCTAAAGATGAAAATTTATTTTCAAGGTGGATATGGCACAACATTTCCATTTCACTGTGCCAAAGAGACTGGAAGAACAAGTCTGTGAACAAAGAAATAATTTGACTCTGAAATATGTAAGTATAATTTTTCAACAATCTGTGCATCAATTTCAGTTGGTAGTACCATCCACACCAAGATGTGCAGTCTTTATCAGACTGATTTTTGAGGAATAAGTCAACGGAGAAGTTGGGAATATTGAGGACATGGTGTGTACTCAGCAGCATGAGGTACGATGGACGAGCTCCATCTCAGCTGCTCCTTGTCCTCAAGTGCCATGTGCCCTTACAAGAGGTGAATCACAGCCTGGAGACTCCTCAGCACCTTCTCTGGACACCTTCTTATACTCACACCACAGGGCAAAATCAAACACTGCAGGGATTTTTGAGAGGAGTTCTGAGGTGATTAAAAGATCATAGAAAATGAGAACAGTTTGGGTTGGAAGCAACCTTAAAGACCAGTTAGTTCCAGCCTCCTGCCATGGGCAGGTACAGCTGTCACTACACCAGGTTCCTCAAAGCCCTGGCTTTGAACATTTCAAGGGATGGGGAATCCACAGCTCTTCTGAGCAGCATATTATCTTGCTATCAATCTCCCCAGATTCTTCTCTCTTCTCTTCTCTTCTCTTCTCTTCTCTTCTCTTCTCTTCTCTTCTCTTCTCTTCTCTTCTCTTCTCTTCTCTTCTCTTCTCTTCTCTTCTCTTCTCTTCTCTTCTCTTCTCTTCTCTTCTCTTCTCTTCTCTTCTCTTCTCTTCTCTTCTCTTCTCTTCTCTTCTCTTCTCTTCTCTTCTCTTCTCTTCTCTTCTCTTCTCTTCTCTTCTCTTCTCTTCTCTTCTCTTCTCTTCTCTTCTCTTCTCTTCTCTTCTCTTCTCTTCTCCTCTCCTCTCCTCTCCTCTCCTCTCCTCTCCTCTCCTCTCCTCTCCTCTCCTCTCCTCTCCTCTCCTCTCCTCTCCTCTCCTCTCCTCTCCTCTCCTCTCCTCTCCTCTCCTCTCCTCTCCTCTCCTCTCCTCTCCAGTGACAGCAGCTCTGCAGAACAAGAGGAAATCTTCCAGCCTTTTCATCTGCTATGGGAATCTGTCCTGTTCCTCCTCTAGATTGGCAAATGAGGAGATCCTGGAGTCGAATTGCTCTGAGTTGTGAGTCAGCTCACAGCATAAATACAGCTGGAATGTACACAAACGATTCTGCTCATTTCAGTGGTGCAATTTCCCATTATGCTAATTAAAGTTTCCTCTGAAGAGATGAAAGCTTGTGTTCCTCATTGCTACAAAGGGAGTTGTGTATAGATGGGGCTGCCCTGATCCCACTGAATACATTTGGTCAGGCACTTCCCTTGCACTGCACTGTTCCCTTTCCAGGGTCTTGCTTGCTCCACGTGAGCAGTTCTTCCTCACATCACTTGTGTGCAGTGGAATTCCTAAGGTGAGTCCTTGTGTACTGTAAGGTTTGCAGCACTTCCTTTCCAAAGTGTGATTTGGTGAGGGGATAAAGTGAGGAGAGAGAGAGGTTATGACTGGGACTTCTGATATATCTCTTGCTAAACAAGAAACCCCAAATACTTCTCTAGCAAGACATTCCTTGATTCTTGGTGTTGTATGAGATGGACTCCTTCAGAGAAGCTGACTTTCTTCATCCAGGTCTGTTTCTCATGATACCCTTCGAATCAGTTCAACTGTTTTTGCTCATTCCTCTCCTTTCTGACACAGAAATACCAGACTTAGAACCACAGAATGGTTTGGGCTGGAAAGGACCTTAAAGAGCATCCAGCTCCAAACCCCTGCCATGGGCAGGGACACCTTCCACTATTCCAAGCCCTGTCCACACAGCCTTGAACATTTCCAGGGATGGGGCAGCCACAGCTTCTCTGGGTAGCCTGTGCCAGGGCCTCACCACCCTCACAGAGCAGAATTCCTTCCTAATATCCAATCTAACCCTGCCCTCTATCAGTTTACAAACTGATTGTTGTCCTGTTGTCCTGCCTTAAGCTCCTTGTGCAAAGTCCCTCAGCAGTTCTGACACTGGATTGGTCTCTGAGGTCCCCCTGGAGCCTTCTCTTCTCCAGGCTGAACAGCCCCGACTCTCCCAGCCTGGCTCAGAGCATCTTCATGGCCTCCCACACTCATCCTCGTTCTGTGAAGGTTCTGTGCTCTGTCCTGCCTTTTCAAAACTCACTGAGGCCTTACATTTTCCACACTGCCCCTGAAAGCAGCAGACATGGCCTCAAGATTCCCAATGGCCACTACTACAATGCCTCCCTCGGATTATTTCTGAGGACAAGGATATCAATTTCACCATTATTGGAAAAAACAGACTCTGTCCGGGTTGTACCTTTCGTTTTCTGCTTGGGGTAAAGACCCCAAGGAAAAGACAAGGAAAAATTATTGCCCTTTCTTCAAGCATTGAAGTAGTAATGATTTTTTTTTCTGTAAGGAGCTGTTGAGCATCTTGCTGATTGAAGTGAGAGCATTTAGAGATGAAAGTGTGATGTGCTGTTTCTGCCTTGCCAGGGCAATAACAGATCAAACTCTGCAAATCAGGAACACAAAGAAAGGTTTTGCAGAGCAATCCGTGGCAGGGACTGCGGGAGGGCTTAGCTTGCTGTGCATATCAAAGTTTCCCTGGTTTATGACTTGTCTCAGTTGCAGCTTTAAGAAATTCCTGAGGAAGAGCCTCTGCCTTAATAGGAAGTTGTACCACTTTTAAAGCTGCATTTGTATCGCTCACACAGCAAGAGCTCTTGTCACATGGAAGCCATCGAATCAAAACACTGACATGGCAAGAGAATAAGACAAGATAATGAAATGAGAAATTAAGAGCATGAAAAGTAAATGCTGTGGAAAAGCTGACACTTCATAATACTCCTACTGAACACTTGCCTGTATTTCAAAGTCAACCGATAAGAAATTATTTGCTTTTCTTATATAACAGAAATAGATAAAGGATTCCTTTTGGATAGGAGAAGATTCCACTAGGCTGCAATTTACGTATGAATGCTCAATATTTAAAGGAATTGCTTCTTTCACTTTGTCAACTGGCATAAATATATGCTAAAGAGGGATTCATTAGAAAAAGCCGTGCAATGCATGAGCTCAGCTCCAATAATCCTGATCTTGCCAGGCAGGTGTTTTACATCCTATTAGGATATGGCACATGGAGCTGCCAGGCAGGAGGCTTGCCACATGGGTTCTGATCTTCCTTTCTGGAAACACAGCAAGAGGATCTCACCTCTCTCCCTTAATGCAAAACTCCATTTACTCTCTGTGTGCTCATAGTGGAGATAGTCCAGTGGATTATCCAGAGGGAAATGCCTTCACTTTGTACCCCTGAGAATGAGAGATGAGCTGTGGGCTCCTCTCCTGCATTCTGACCTTCTCTGCTGCAGAGGGACTCAGCCATGCTGGGTCTGCCTGCAAAGCTGGGGCATCACAGACCTGCACTTTGTCATGGCTGGATTGCAGCAAATCTGCACCTGAGAGCAGCACCTCCACCCCTGAGTTTGCCATGGCAAATGAGCTCACTGACCGGCTGTCCTTGTTTAGCCCAGCTCAGGGTTTGCACTGTGCTGAACAGACACACCTCCCAGCACCCTGGCTGTAAATCAGTGGTAATTCTTCCTTACCTTGCTAGAGAACTGCAAAAAATAATGAGATATTTTCTGTAATGTCCCTTGTGCTAATATGCTTGTCGTCTGCTTTCCTATGGTTGCTTTGATATAACAACCCATTTTAAATCTCAGAATAAGTATTCCCCGAAACATGCTTATTTTGAAGGGATGTAGAAGTGAGTAAAACTCAAACCCAAAGGTTACACCTACTTTTCTTCCAGGAACAACAATATGAGAGACTCTGTGCTGCCTAGGTTGGTTAACCAAAAGACCCAAGAACTTTTCCCTTCTTTTCCTCGTGTCCTTGCTTTCTCAAGTGAAGTTTATCATTCATGCTTGCTTGGGATTTGACCTGCTACATCCCTTGACAGTTGAAACACAAAAATTTCCATTAAAACCCCAATAAAAATTTCTAACCATTCAAGGCAGCTGGAACTCAAGCTGTGGGATTTGGAGTACAAATATATATACATAAATATATATGTTATCGTGTCACTTATTTGTTGTGTGTTTTTCTTCTATATTTAGCACACATGCTGCCTTGCCAGGTAAAGAATAATTATGTTTATTTTTTGGCTGCTTTCCTCTATATTTAGCATAGATACTGGCTTGCCAGGTAAAGTATAATTCACTCTCATCACCCAATCTCAACTGCAAGCTACCTGAAAAAGAAAAAACATTTATTGCCTATATTCCTGTGTGTTGCATGTAAAGAATCCTGACCAGACCACTGGGGGCTTTTTAATTTGCTTTTATTTTTTTTCTTTTGCTTGGTTTTCATGGTATTTTGGTGGTGGTGGTGCATGATTTTTTGTTTGTTTGGGTTTTTTTTGGTTTTTTGGTTTTGTTTTGTTTGTTTTTTAGGTTTTGTTGTTTGTTTTGGTTTTTGTTTGTTTGTTTTTGTTTTTGTTTTTGTTTTTGTTTTTGTTTTTGTTTTTGTTTTTGTTTTGGGAATTTTTTTTGGTTGATTGTTTTTTATTATTCCATGCTTGCTTGACAGCTTTGGAAGATGAAGATAATAAAGCTGAAGATAAGATAGGCATAAAACTTCCCATCTACTCCAAAGCTTCATGTTCTTCTTAATTGGTTTAGCATGTTCTGGATTGGTTGACAGGGAGAGAGGGAGGCTGAAAGGGTGCCTTGCATGCTGGTTTATATTTTTCTTTATTGCACAGCCTTTCCTGGAGTTGTTCTCCAAGGGATCTGAGTGCTTGTTTACCAAGAGGCAGCTGTCCCCCATTGTAAAGGAAAAGCAAGAGAGAGAGAGACCACTTTAAATTCATTCATTTCCAACAGAAAGGACACAAACAAAGGATAGAAAGAAGCTCTACCCTGTTGGTCCACCTGTTTGCAAACAAAGAGTCACTTTTCAGAAATACCTGGAAAGTGGGTACATTGCTCTGAGAAAGTCAAGCAGGTGTGCCACAAAACAGAGTTGTTTATGCACTGTATTAGTATTGAGAAGAATTGAGTAGCAAAGCAGATAGGACTGGATTTTCAAAGGTGGTATTTCTAAAAGGATAACATGCAGACAATCCTAGTTATCAATAAATAATATTCCCATGTCTGTTATTCATTCAAATGGGCTGCAGGATAAATGAGCATAGGAAGGCTGTTTTGAATGCTGCTGCAAGTCTCCCAGGATGAAGTGTCCCCTTGGTTTGACTATTCCTGAGCAAAACAGGAATTCTCTTCCCTACAGTTTGAGAAGCTGCAAATAACCTTTGTACACTTGGAGTGCTGCAAACAGGAGGAATTAAAAATAAACATAGAGATCATAGAATAATGGAATAGTTTGGGTTGGAAGGGACCCCAAAAATTATCTAGAAATGTTGAAATAGATGCGGCATTTCAAGCAATCATCTCATTGGAAAAATAAGTCTTGAAATTATTTCTTTATTTTAGTTTATTTTTAATCTGAGTTTCTATCTCAGTATTTCAGGTTATTTTCTTTTTTTCTTTTTTGCTTTCATCTTCTCCCTCTGTTTATTATCTGGATGTTATGCTTTGCACTGAGCTGGGAAGTGAGAAAGCTGCATTTGACAGACCTTTCCAAGTGTGTGTGTTTGCAGCTGATGAAGATTTTTCAGGAAAACTATTTCCCCTCATTCATTCTCTCTCAGGGTTAGATTTAATATCACTTTCCAGCTCTCAGTCTTCAGGAGAAGTTACATCTCTTTGAATTTCTGATGGCTGTCAGCTTTGTGTAGATGCTGAGAAAATGAACATGGGGAAGTCAATGAGAGAATCATTTAAGGGTCTTGGAAACGAGAGACGTGTGAGTGTCAGGAAGTAATTTGTTTTCTCAAAGCATAATAAACCTGCAGGATAAACTTTCATCTCCAGTGATCACAGCAAGGTGGTGGTGGTGGTGGTGATATCTAAGAATAGACAAGCAGATTTCAGTGTAACAGCATTGCTGGGAAAGCTAAATAAAAAGAAATACTTGGCATTACCATCGAGGCCAAATAACAGGCCAGATCTTCACTCAGCTGCAAAGGCAGCAGAAGCTTTGACAGGTGCAACTGGAGCTAAAGCTGAATATTTATGTGTTTTATTCAGTTTGATTCTCTGCATCTCTCTGGTTTGCAAAAACCATGGCTGAACTCCTAAAGGAGGCCTACATATACCATAAAGGCCTCTGTGCACATTTCTAGGGCTTCTACTAAGATGTTTCAGGGAAAATACCAATTCATCAACCCTGAAGTGTTTCTTCTAAATCTTGTTAGGCTTGATGAACTTAGCTGAATTCACGACAGGGTTTCCATGGAAACTTCTCTGTTTTATTTTTCATCTGTGCTGCTGAGGAGCAAAACTCTGAGGGAAATCATCCCTGTGGTTTAACCAAGGGCTCTTTCCCAGAATCAAGGAATGGTTTGGATTGGAAAGCATTCTTAAAGATTATCTTTGACCCTCCCTGCAGTGGGCAGGGACAAGTTTCACGACCCCAGGTTACTCCAAGCCCCATCCAAACTGCCTTGAACTCTTCCAGGGTGAGTCATCCAAAAAGTCTCTGAGCAACCTTTTCCAGTGCCTCATCAACCCCACAGGGGAGAATTTCTTCCTAATATCTCATCTAAACCTGCCCTCTGTCAGCTTAAATTTTTTTGACCCTTATCCTTGTCTTTACAGGGCTTGTTTCAAAGCCTCTTTATCAAAAAGTCTTTTCCTTCGGGGTCTGAAACTCAGGGAGATGCCATCCCTCATGGAGGGTCTTGGGATGGAGAAACCAACTTTTTCTGGGGCATTGAGCTGTTGCAAAGTGTTGGGAAGGCATTTTTACTGAGTATAAGTATAGATATGGGAGTCAGGTAACACTTGTGGACTGGAAATAAAGTGAAAAATTATAGTCCCAGATCACCTTTGCATCCATAAACTTTACTGAGACATCTAAAATTTCACTTAGGTCATTCAGTACACGCAGTGAGGTCCTGCTCTCATCCAAATTTCCACAAGGTTGATTTTCCCAAGCAGTGTTTGTCCTGGTGACTTTTCTCAGTATTAAGATTTCCAAATGAAAGCACAGACACTGAAAATAATGATTAAAAATATTAGTGATTATAGGTCAACTGCATTTGCAAATATGTACTTATTCTATGTACGTGTTAAAACCAAAAATCCCATTTTTATCAGGCTATAATTGTTTTACTTATTGATAGTCAGCTTCTCAATTTTTAGTTGAATTGTACTATGTTAGGGAGATTACTGCTGGCTGACATTTTCACAAAGTAAAATCATGGATTTATGGCTGAAGTGCAGGGAAAAAAAGGATTCTGAGGACTCTTACACCTGAGTGATCACCCCTTGGGATGAAGAGAGGGTTAAAGGAAATGAGCAAATCAAAAGGGTTTTGTGATGGGACCTGTGAGTGTTTGCAGAGCATTTTCTGATGTAGTTGGTACATACAAATGACAAAGTTCTTGATGTCAGTAGGAGACTCTAGGGACACTCCTTAATAATCTGATAGGGACACTGCATATGTGAAATGAACTAGAAGACAGAAGAGACTAAATCCATTGAGAATAATTTTTTTTCTGGGAATTTTGGCTGAAAGGATAACCTGTAAAGAAATGATTACAATACACAAGTAGAGTCCTGGAGTCTATACAGAGCAAAAAGAAAATTCCATGGTAGAAATGTATTTCAATTTCCTCAGGAGAATTCATCCTATAAAGTCTTTCATTTGATGAAAAACTTTGAAGACTCCAAAGAAAAAGAGCAAAAAACCAAAATCTGCAGGAACAGAACACTTCTGAAAAAACAACATCAAATTTTTGCATCAAAGACAATAATTAGATTAAGGTGTCTGATCTGAGAAAATGCAAGTAAATTAAAATAGCCCCAAATATTTCTGTGCCTAATTTTTTCCTTATGTTCACTATGAAGATAAAGAGCTAATATCACATTTTACTCCTCAGTTATTAATTTGCTTTAAAATCTATTATATAGATTATAGAATTTTAATCTAAATATATATTTATATATTTATATAAAAATATATTTATATATATTTCTCCTTGTCAAGTTATAGATATTTCATAGTTTCAGTAGAATTGTGTCTACTTTGGATGTCTCTCTGATATTACACTAAACTCTATTGCAATTAGATTTGCATAAATAAATATTGAGGATGAGATTCCACTGATTTCCTTTTTTCATCCAGTTTAACCTGGACACCTCTCTAAGGAACATGGACATCCAAGGATCCGCAGGAGTCAGTGAAAGCAAATATTTCCAGTGATTGTAATGTCTGTCTACTGCCCTAATCACAGACCAGGAGCTGACCCTGCCTCTCATAGACAGGATAAATTCAGGATATATTTTAAAGGATCAACAGTGCTTAATGATATGTTACTCCATATGGAAATTTTAATCAGATTGTGTAAGTACCCCCAAAACTCACAATATCCCATTTGCCATGACATTCTTATGCTCCACTGGAAAGTGAATGATGACATTCTCAAACTGAAAGAGAAAAATAAACCTTTGAGTCTCCCTTGCACTATTTTGCCTGCTGGAAACAATGCCAGCGACTGACAGGGGAGTGATGAAAATTCTATTGATGTTCATTAAAATTGAATGTTAGAAGGATTCTCTTATCTTCTGAAAAAGGAGGGGACATGATTTGGATATTAAAAAAAGCCACACTGACTCAGGAAGTTCATTTTGCTCTTGTAGATACCGCACTCAGTAGCATAGAGGAGCGTTACTGGAGCAAGAGAGATTTTTGAGGATTCGTTTTTCCATTGAGGCTGCCATATATTTTCTCTTGGTCCAGTTCACTGTTAAGACCCAAAAACTGTTGGTTTGGCAAAGCTAAAAAGCTGCAGTGTGTCAGTGGGGTGGAAGGAGAAGTAAAAAGTGGGGTCAAGAAAAATCTGAGTTTCACAAGATGTGAGGATAGTGAGGCCCTGGCACAGATTCCCAGAGAAGTTGCGGCTGCCCCATCCCTGGAAGCGTCCAAAGCCAGTTTGGACAAGACTTGGAGCAACCTGGAATAGTGGAAGTTGTCCCTGCTTGAGGGGGTTGGAATGAGATATTTTAAGGTCCATTCCAGTCCCAATTATTCCATGACTCTCTGATATGTTTCCATGTTGCTATGATGCAAGAAAACACAATTACTCTTTTTCATTTTTATATATATACACATCAAAGTTCTACTGTGAAAAAGTAAATTGATGTGAATACGATACATCAGACTTTAAATTTCTGAAGATTTCTACTTTTTAATACAATGTCCAAAAAGTAATAGTAAAAAGGGAAGAAAATGGACTAAAACCTGTCATCTGATTCAATTGACGTCAGAGCCATTTTCCCAAGAGGGTAAAGATCACCACAAGGCCAAAAGCCAGCTGAAGGCTTAGCATCACTTCAAATCCCTCCAGAAAATGAAATTTCACTGATGGGTAAGTCTCAGAGCAGGCTTTTACACAGTGGGGATTTTCACAAATGGGGAGATTTTTATTCTTTTGTGCTTTCTCGGTGACCTTTGAATAAATGTGTCTTTTCTGCAGCAATCAAGCAACATTAGGAATAAAACAAGGAAGATAAAAAGCACCTTGAGAACATTTGTTTTTATTGCAATGTGTCCCATTCCCTGCCATCCTGGGGAAATGAAGCCTGGGAGGGATAGTAGTAGAAGCAGCACTTTATTGAATTGGCTCTTCCCACTCCCATTTCATAACAATGAGGGATGAGACACAAATTTTTAACACCTAGAAAATTCGTTTTGGCATAAGTACACAGCTTTAAAAATTAATAACAAAGCTATATCAATTATAAAAGTGATTTACCAAGCACAATAAATTTTGTCACCTGTCACTTTTATGCTTGCATACCTGCTCTCTCTCTCTCTCTCTCTCTCTCATTGACTTTTATGCTTCCTGTATGCTTAATACTCTCATGATACTACAATAGACTTCACAGGGTTTGACAGCCAGAAAATTTTGTTGCATTATTTTTTTTTTCTCTTTTTTTTGGTTGTTGTTTAGGGAAATAATTAAACTCTCAGTTTTATTCTGCATTTATTTACTTACATTCACAGTCAGTCACCTTGGATACTTGTCTTGTTTATTATTTATCATCACATGTGTGGTGATGTCTAAAGCCAGAAGCAGAGATGGGTTCGCATTTGCCTTTTTCACACACAGAATAAAATGTCTTAGTTCTTTTTCCATAAATACCGTAAATCTGAAGCTAGATTGAACTCCTGCGTGATAAAATTCATCTTTATACAGCTTGAGTATTCTGTAATACTCCTCAATCTCAGCACAAATGATTTTGATCTTAAATTTTTGCAAACGGCTGCCATTTTTGGGTTTTTTTGCATTTATTTCAGTTTTGCAAAAAGAGGAATTTGGGGTGTTAATATTACATTGAGAGCTATTTTTTTCCTCAATAATGGAGCTAAGTGGTTTTGATGCTGGAAACTGTTCTCCCTGCCAGACAAAGCTTTAGTGGAATTTAATGGGGAAAAATTATATTTTTAAAATTAAAAATAACTTCTAGAAAAGCATCAGATAAGCTTATAAAAAATAATACCCCTACCATTAAACGGTGTGATGTTGAAATAAAAATCATATATGTCATAAAAATTATAGAGACCTTGACAGAAGTCATATTCATGGATATTTCCTCACCCTTAGTTGTGTCTAATATTATTCAAACTATGCAAGCCCAAACTCTGACTTTCTGTTTTGAGAAAACGATTTAGGAGCAGCAGCAGCCTCTCTACTGTCTGTTAGGGATTTCTCAGCCAGCCCTGGCTGATGTCTCAGTGCCATTCCCCAGGATCTTGTTACCCAGAAGGGAAAAGTTCCATATGGAGCAGAGGTGCAGCAAGACCCCTTTGATGAAAATCTCATCTGAAATGCAGAAAAGTAATGGAAAAATGTTCATAAGTGACAGGCTTAACAATTTCCTGGGTTCCAAAATTCTGAAAGTAGCCTGGAAGAGTTTCACCATTGCTGGATGAGCCAGTGAACTAATGGAAGCTTTTCCCAAGATGGTGCTCTCCATATCGCAGAAAACATTGATATACTGGATGCACCAGGCTGTGCTTGGAGCTGGAATCTGCTTCCACCCTTGGATGCACCTTTTTGGGTTAGATATGGACAGGTGGCTCAGCATCAGGAGTGCAAGGGTGTCCTCATGTTGTCCTTTCTCATCCTCTCCTGCATTTTGCTCCCCCTCCACACTGCATTGCACCTCTGCATGTGAATTTGTGCATCACAATTCCAGCCAAAATCTTTGGATTTTGTTTAAAAAAATACCTGAAAGAAAATGTGAGATCCTGGAATCATAGGAGGGTTTGGGTTGGAAGGGACCCTAAATGTCATTTAATTCCAACTCCTCTGCCATGTGCCTCATCCAACCTGGCCTTGAACACTTCCAAGGATTGGGAATCCACAACTTCTCTGGCCAACCTGTTCCAGCTCAGTTCAACCACTGCTAAGTAAATCCTCTCCTCAGCTTTTGTCTGTGCAGAGGTTTTCTGCCACAGAAGTCTGACAACCAAAAATTAGTCTCCAAACTTCATCAAAGACAGCTTGATGCAGTGCAAATTTTGTCTGTTTTGTGTCAGCTGCCTGCTTAATCCTAAGAGAGGCTGGGAAAAAGTGTATCTCATGGTATCACTTCCATAGCGTGACTTTAATTGTACCAAACCTCAAGGGATTAAATTCTAAATACTGAGTGCTGGAAGGAGACATTGACTGAAGGGAATCTGTACAAAACAAATACATCCCCCTCATAAAGAGCATTCAAGTCAATTAAAGGTTCTCATCACAGTTAGAGTTAAATTGATCATGTCCGACATATATTTTTGAGTCATTAACTTAAAAAAGATGGAGTAGGAAAGAGAAGATCATTTAGTCCTGGAGATAAAGGAAAATATTTCAAGACATGTTAACAGCAAAGAAGATGCTGCTCTTCCTTTGCATCTTTCTAATATCATTTAGGCATTAAAATTGACTAAAACTCAGGCACTGAGACTGATGAAGTCTGAACTTGGTGTTTCAGCAGTGCCATTGAAGAAGATGGCGCTGCAGTGGAGTGGGAGAGACCTAAATCCTTAAGCTTCCAGCACTGCCATCAATTAACCTCAGGGGATGAGATTAAAATGTAGGAAACTCTGGAAATTGGGTATTTTTCTCCCAAGCTTCACTGCAACTGCTCTTTGGAGGACGGCTCCTTGTGTGTTCTGAGGACAAGGATGAGGGGTGACAAGGACAGGGGTGAGGGGTACCATGCACAGGTTCTCAGATCCCATCTTCACCACCTGTGGTGAAATTGTGAGTTTAGAAAACTTGTGTGATCCTATTGGCTTGGATTCAATTGGTCTAACATTACCATTTATAAAACTTACATTCAGTTACCAATAGCTTTCACACAGGCCTTTGTTTGGAAATTACAACTTGTTTATTGAGCAAGACAAATAGAGAACTAAGGAAGCAAAACACAACCCCTAGTTTTTTCAAGTTTTATATTTATAGATGTAATATATAATAATGGGAACAGTTCTCTGAAAGCTGACACCTGAATCTAGTGCACATCTTTGCTGAGATTTTCAATTTCCATAATATTTCAGACAAAATAAATTTTGCATGGGACTGTGGTAACCACTACAGCAGGAGCAGGAAGATGTTATAACAGGTGATTTTTTTCAGGATCTTTATTTCTTAGTGATATTTAAGAACCCAAATATTTAAAAATGGGATGCTATTACAGTCTAGATTGGAATTTTTGTAGGACTTCTCTTTTTCATCCCGAGATATCTAGTGTTTTTACTGTGGACATATTTCATGGATGACATTAGCACTGCTTAGGCTACGAGACTCTCCAAAATTTTGTATTTATTCTAGTGATAGGTTGTAGATTTTCCATTAGAATCAACCTATAATGAATAGTAAACACCTAGAACTTACCTGAAGAGCAGACAGGGTCAAAGATGAGATGCCCTTATGGGTAATTAACTCATGATGAAATCATGAGCAGCTCAGGTCTCACTATTTTACACATTGGTCCTTTTATTTCTTTCCTGAAATAAACATTGTGAGTTTTTAATTCCTCAAAATAAGTCAGTGTGACAGTCAACTGCAGACTTCAGGCCAAAAATATTTTTGGTTTCTGTGGGTGTAGCCCCTGCTTTGGGGGCTGTAAAAGAACTTTTAGGCTGGTCCTGATCTCCTGAAAAATTTTCTTTGTGGTATTTTGCCAGACAGACTGCGGACCGTGGCTAGTGTCACAATAATAAATGCCAGACATTTCTCGTGCAGATAGTGTCTCATGGGAGCTCTTTAACAGGAAAAATGAAAGTCTAAATGCATGGGCACTTCAGCTGAGGGCAGGGGTGTTGATCTCCAGCAGAATACAAGGTGACTCTGCTTTTCTGATGGAAGTGGAGATTGGAGGGAAGCAAAGTGCTTTTCTCTTGGTTTTTCCCTTTTCTTTGATTTTTGATCTGCGTTTTAAGGCTGCAATTCCAAGGCAGAAATGTAATTCTTGTGCATTTTCCACATGATTATGTGCTTCAATATAACCACAGATTTCATTAAATGGAAGCCATGTTCTTCAAATTGCAGCCATTTGGCAACCTTTCCCAAAATACTTTCTGGCAAGGATGAAGAAGAGGCTTTTAAGATTTATTATGAAATGTATTACCAAAAGGCACTTAGTACTGTAGAGTTTTGCTCCAGGCACACCTGAATCTGTGGAAAAATAGGGCTGCTATGAGGCTTTTATGATCTTAGAGGACAGAAAAATCTACAGCCAGAGAAACAGTGACTACAGGTGCCTTGACAAGTAAATACCCCAATAAATACCATCAAGGTTTGTACTTTGTAAACATGTGCCACATTTTGTAACATGTATTAACACCATTTATTTATATTTTCTATAGTTTATGTTCTTAGAGGAAGTTTTTTTGATCAAGATACTAAAAGTGAGGTCCCAGCACAGTGAATTATTTTACTCTACTGTAGTTCCTGTAGGCAATCTAGGGGATTGTTGTCATCTTTGAGTAAATACTTTTTCAAGTTTGAAAAACTCTGCTGTGTAATATAGAGGAGTTTAATGGTTTCACATTCAGCCCATGGACAGACAGTACACAGCCACAGGAAAAAACAGTGTCTAAGATTATAATAGGAGGAAGACATAAAAGAAGGATTCAAGCAAAAGGAAAAATGTTTAGCGTAGACACCAACATAATGATTACAACACCTACAAGAATGGTTCCTACCTACAAGTCATTTGAGTTATATTTCAAAGAAAATTGCATTTCTCCTCATCCCTCAAAGCAGAGCTAGGCAGAGAAAGAAATTCCACTTAGAGGAATTCCATAATTTCCAACCATTTTACTATTTGGAAATGCAGCAAATATATTCAATTTCAATAAAACTTCCAAGGAAATGAAATTGTAAAAGAAAAAACTTGGTTCAATATATGCTAACTTTTGGAATTGCTTTTTAAAAAATTCATTTCTTCTGCACCAAAAGCGCATTTCCAACTGTTTCATTTTCCCTTTCCAAACAGAATTTTAACTTCCTTTTTTTATTTCAAAATGTTTTCATTTAAATGAAAATTAAAGTGTATGATGAAAACATCTTATGACTAAACAGGCTAACCAACTTTTTCCGAGAACCTCGTTAAGGCTTTTGAAGGTTTTGTTCCAGCCCACACACTTGAGGAGCTTTGTATGAGCTCCATTTAGAGGAAGAAATGAAGAGCTTGGGTGAATAACAATAAATGAGATTTCTAAGCCCACATGTTTGCATCTTTCTCAGTAGGTTGAAACTATTTCTTCCAGAACCTGGTCCTTTCAGTCAGATCTCTGTTGTTGCAAAGTGCTGCCTAGAGAGCTTTACCTTCCTATTAGCCAGAAAGTAAATCTCTTTTGAAGGAAACATAAAACTCGTGGTTGAAATGCAAGGCTACATCAGGATAATTGGAGGACTGTGAGTGCAAAAGTCTCTTCTGCAGTTGGAGATTCCTTGTCCCTGCCTGAGCCACAGCCTTATCTTATCACAGGGTTGTAGACACGAGTAACTTCCGTGTGTTTGAAACAAATCATAGAAGTACAGAGAGGTCTGGGTTGGAAAGGACTTTCAAGATTATCTCATTCCTACCCCCTTCCATGGGCAGGGACTCCTTCCACTCTCCCAAACTACTCCAAAACCATCCAACCTGGCCTTGGACACTTCCAGGGATGGGGCAGCCACAGCTTCTCTGGGCAACCTGTGCCAGGGCCTCACCACCCCAAAATACTTCTTCCTAACATTTAATTACAATCCCTCCTCTTTTAATTGAAAAACCATGCTAAAAAGAGAGGTGTAGTAATCCAAACAAGGTCAGTGTGTCGTTTTTAGGAAAGTGTTACTTTTTATTAGACCTTATGATGGTTGAGCCGACTGGACACACAGTGACCAACAAAGCTGCTCCATCACCTCCCTCCTCAGCTGGACAGGGGAGAGGAAGAATAATGAAAGACTTGTGGGGTGAGATGAGGACAGGGAGAGATCACTCACTGATTGCTGTCATAGGCTAGACTTGGGTAAATTTATTTAAATTATTACCATTCAGATCAGACTGGGAAAATAAAAAACAAAATCTTAAAAACTCTTTTCGTCTTCCCTTTCCTTTTTCCTGGTCTCAGCTTTACTCCAGATTTCCCCTATCTCCTCCTCCCCAGTGGCTCAAGGGGGCAGAGAATGGGGGTTACAGTAAGTTCATCCCACATTGTCTCTTCTGCAGTTGGCTCCATCTTGCTTGGTAAAGGTGGAATGAAGTTTGTGGGTTCTTGGACGTCTGGAATCCTGTGTGAGGACTGAGATGCTCAAGCATCACTGACACAAGATGGGAAGTGTAATGAGGAGTGATTTTATTTAAAGTTGCCATCATGCACAAGAGGAAACCACATTAAGCAAAATCTGAGCTCCAGATTTATTTCAGGATGCTGACCAGCAGTGAGATCTGGCTTTAATATCTTGGATTTGCTGACCCTCCATTAGATAGAAAAAGCATGACATGGAAATTCAGTTCCTGAATGGTCAGTGATGAGACAACCCACATATAAACTTATTTTTTTCCAGATTCTGTTGCTTCCATTGATGAAAGTGGTGTTAAAAAACTCAGGAGTTTTTTTAATCATATGCAAAATTTTTTGAAAGTAGCAATTTATCAGAATGGAGACACATGAAAATTCTCAGAAAATAAATCTTTTGTCCAGGATATAATAAAATTCCATCAAGAGAGAGAGAGAGAAAACCATTGAAGGAAAAAAATGAAGGTGTATTTATCTCTGGGTCCTAAGCCCATTCCCTGTATTTGTATAAAATAGAATGTGTGAGATAAAAAACAATCAGGAAAAAAATCCAGGGTAGCTGGGTTGCCTTTCCTCTCAAAACCAGCTCAGAGGGTGTCCAAATGAGGATTTGAAATCAAACCCCTCACAATCCAAGTAATTTAACAAAAAGTTCTCTTAAGCAGGACAGTGGCATTTTCTCATCTCTCATGTTCTAAACAGCAGATTGGCAGATATAAAACCAGTGAGCCACACCTAATCTCATGGTGTTTTCCAGTCTAATTTTTGCCTTCTTTAATGTATCAAGGGCTATTTTTATCTTTTTCCTCTGCAAAAGTATAATCCTGCCTGGCTCTGGGTCTGGAATGACACCCTATAAAACAAAATAACGAGGCACTTCCTTCCTCTGCAAACTGTGCCCCGGTGGGAAACTCTTCTGCTATTTCAAAAGATTGAAATAGTGGAATAGTATTATTTTTCTCATACCTTTGTATGAGCCAGAGACTCTGCTTTAGGGACTTAAGCCCAAATGCTGATCTCCTCAGTCAATCTAATGAGAGCTTCAAGTTCAAAGAGAGTTGCTCATTTTATTACCAGTCTTACTGCCACTGTTGTAATTATTTTGTTCATCTCACAGTCTCTAGAAAATTTCTGACTTGTTATTAATATCTCAGGACACATCTAAAACCTCCATCAGCTTCATTTGAGAGGAAAAGTGAGGTTTTTGTTTTGCAACCGAGCCTGCCATCCTTTTCCATTTGGGTTTTAATTTCACTAGAAGGTGTTGGGTTGCCATGGCAAAGCTCATATCTTCCCTTGCCTCTCTCAGTAGGTGCTTTGGAGGGGGAGGTGGTCAGAACAAGAGGTAATTTGTGCTAACAAACAGCTGTGTCCCAAGAACGTGCTCATACAGCACTCACTTTAAAGTTCCTCCAGAAAACACCCCCACAATCAATCCAGCAAATTCACAGCCAAGGGGATGTACAGAATTGTATAGAAACTAAAGCCAGGCAGTAAAAGGCTTGGATTTGCTTTTCCATGTTCCAAGCTGGTAATGGGAGCAATAAACATGAGAATCAACAGACCAAACTCTTAAATCCTCACTGGTCTTTCCCTGAAATTAAGGGAAGAGCCTGTGCAGGACACTGAGCCATGTCAATGATCAGAGTTTAATGGTTCAGTGATGCAAAGGAAAAAATCCTTGATGATACTGGGTTCATGTGGAGTCCTTCTTGGCAGAAGTTTTGGACTGAATTACATTTTTCAGTGTAAATTCCAGGATGCAACTTATTTCACACTTAGGAGGAACATCTGGGTAATGATTCAACTTATCATGTGAAATAATTCTGTGCTACTATTAGGTTATAAACTCTTGAAGGCACAGAATTGCATTTAGAACA
This sequence comes from Zonotrichia albicollis, assembly GCF_047830755.1. NCBI lineage: Eukaryota > Metazoa > Chordata > Aves > Passeriformes > Passerellidae > Zonotrichia > Zonotrichia albicollis. Next base: position 151,460,399 of record NC_133819.1, read on the forward strand.
AGGAACACAGAAATTTATGTGTTTTGTCATAGAATGGTTTGGATTGGAAGGGACCTTGAAGATCATCTAGTTCCATTCCCCCACATCATGGACAGGGAATATTTTGCTTTCTTTCAATAAAAATTTCCACAGTCTTGTTTTGGTCATTCAAAACCTGCCCTAAAACCATGGAAAATGAGGAGGCTCCAATGAGTCATAGGTTGAATTTGATGATCTCAAAGGTCTTTTCTAACCTGGTTAATTCTGTGACTCTGTGATATAAATTATTGCCTGTTCTGAGGATAACTTCAGAAGAATTTTAGAGGTGAAATGGGGATTTGTAGCAAAACTTTCTATTTAGGCCTATTTTTCTCCACTTCCTGGGTTGCCTTTGTTTTATTCACGGCTACAAGTATCAGGATTGTGAGCAGAAAAATATGTTGAGGGAGCTTTCAGACAAGTGGTGCCACTGCTATGAATGAAGTGCCAAATTCTAAGTAATGTTTATTTGCTGACTTACTCTGCAGGCCAGTGAGGAATCAAAGAATCACTTTGGTTGGAACGGGTATCTGGAGTTCCCTAATTGAAACTTATGCTGAAGACAGGGCTGATTTCCAAGGTAAACCTCCTTCCCCTTGGCTGTGCAGCAAAATCTTCAAGTATTTGAAATGTCACAGGCTCTCCAACCCCTAAATGTGTACTTAAACATTCTGCTGATTAAGAATTTTTAGCATATTTCCAAACAGCCAAAATTTGTGACTGCCTTTAGTGGGGCACCTCTGAAAAAAAAAAAAACCTTTATCTACCTTTGCTCTAATACCACTAAATTTTGGGGAGATTGGAGTTGGTTACCCCTTAGCCTTCCCTTCTGGCTAAACAGGTCAAAATGTAAAGTCATCACTGTATATTAAGAATATTAAGCTATTAGAGTGTGTCTGAAGGAGGGTAAAGAAAATGATGAAGGGTTTGGAGGTGAAACCACAGAAGGAGCAGCTGAAGTCTGTTCAGTCTGGAGAAGAAGAGATTGAGGAGAGACCTCACTGCAGTTGCAATTTCCTCCTGAGGGGAAGAAGAGGGGCAGGCACTGATCTCTGCTCTGTGGTGGCAGTGACACAACTCAAGAGAATGGCCTGGGGAGGTTTAGGTTGGACATTACAAAAAATGTTCTTCACCCAGAAGGAGGTCGAGCCATGGAATGGGCCCCCAGGGAAGTGATCAGAGCGCCAAGCCTGACAGAGTCCAAGAAGAGTTTGGAAAATGCTCTCAGGTACATGGTGGGATGTGGCATTTTTGGGGTCCCTCACAGTGGGGAGGAAAGATTAATCTGACTCCATGTTCTTAGAAGGCTAATTTATTTTTTTATTTTTATTTTATATAATATATATATATTTTATATATATATAATTTTATATATATAATTATATATATTTTTTATGATATGATGCAATACATGATATAATATTGTATGATATTAAAGAATACTATACTAAACTAAACTAAAGAATAGAGAAAGGATGCAGACAGAGGGCTAGAAGACAATACTGAAAAACTCATGACTCTCCCTTCAGAGTCCGACACAGTTTGGCCCTCATTGGCCAATAAGTAAAAAGAATTCACATGTTGGATAAACAATCTCCAACCACATTCCAAAGCAGCAAAACACAGGAGAAGCAAATGGGATAATATTGTTTTCCTTTTTCTCTGAGGCTTCTCAGCTTCCCAGGAGAGCAATCCTGGGAAAAGAGGATTCTTTCAGAAAATAAGATGGTGACAGTGTGACTCTTGGAGTTGTCCTGTGCAGGGCCAGGACTTGGACACTCGGTGATCTCCATGGGGATTACTTCCCACTCAGATTTTCTGGGATTTTTTAAGTCTCTTTTAGCTTCTCCTCATAAGGGAGCTCTGTTGGCCCATCTTCAGCTTGTTCCCCAGAAGAACGAGGTGAGAGAAAACAACCCTGCTGCCATCCTCTCTTTCTCTACAAAATGCTCTGTCCATCACAGTGCTCCAGCCCTGTGAGCTTCCTCCAAATCCCTGTAATTCCAGTGCCTCAGCTCTGCACCTGCACACGGCTTTCTCATTCCTCCTGTGTGTTTGTCGTGCTGGGTGTGTTCAGGTACTCAAGGGAGAGTCTTATCCTCCTCTGCCCTGTGCTTTGCTTGCTTCCTCTCATCCATAGTTTCTGATTACCCCAGGGTGCTGCTGTTCCCAGCCCAGCAAGCTGAGTTTAAACTCCTCCTTGCCAGGTTAGCAAGTTCCTTTCCAAAATTGCTCTGCTCTGTCCTCACTTAAGCAGATCCAGTTACCACAGACTCTCAGCTGTTTAAGGAAGATTTTTTTTTCCCTGTCTTTTTATAATTAAACTTCTCTAAATTGCCCATGCAATTTCAGACAGTGGGGCTGAAGTGCAGTCATTAATGACTAATGAGGAACTGAGGGCTGACCTGTAGGAAACCTCCAAATTGAATATTTTCTTTTCAGATTTAGCATGATTAAACAAATTGCTTTTGTGTCCAATCACTAGCTTTATGAGAGAATTATTTTCCTGCCGCTCTGTCCAAACCCACAGAGACTAATTTAGATAGTATTAATTGGTAATTTCTCAGATCAAAGCCTTTAATCAAATCAATAACGATACTCACTCTGCAGTGTGCTGATTATCATTCATAGACATAAAATATTATTTGTCATGTCTACCTTGATAATGACATCAGAGCAATACCAAGACCAACAAGGATAGATGTCTTGATACCTTATAATATGTTGATTATGCAAATGGTTTTCCTAAATTATTTGCTTGCCAGGGCATGGGGGTTGTCCTTGCTGTAGGCTTCCTTTAGCTCCAAGATTTATTGGTAGCCTAAACATATATAAATTATTGTCAACACCCTCAGTGATTTTTTTTGGTAAAAGTTGCAATTCCTATGGAGACATTTCAGGAATGTCATTAATAATTATACCTTCTTGGAGAAAGGAGAGGGGCTAAAACGCTCAACAAGCAATCATTGTTTATTTTAAGAGTGAGTGCTGTGAAAAGTGACTCAATTTGCATGGCAGGACCAGCTGTATAGCTACATGGTTTTCCCATGTCAATTTCAAATCCTGATTTTTTCCTTTTCAAAGGAGAAAATTTGATCTAAAAGCTTTTGGTTTACTGCTTCTTGATATAAACACCAAACAGTTAATGAGATGATCCAACCCTCCAAGGCTTTTAGAGGAAAGTGAGTAGAGCTGTAGAGAAGAAAACAGATGAAAGCCATGTTTGCAACTGACCTATCTTTTCTGACTCCTTAGAGCTCTATTTTCCCACATTTATTCTTCCCAAACCACCTTTCCATGCCTTAGGATGTTTCTCACCTCTAACATACTGTGACACAGCAGTGGAAGTTGTCCCTGCCCAGGGCAGGAGGGGTAGAATGGGGAGATCTTTAAGGTCCCTCCCAGCCCAGGCCATTCTAACTCTGTGATTCTATGATAATGTCTTTTTCTAGATCCAACATCAACCATACTTCCTAGGGAATTATCCCATAATTCCTAGGTCCCAGAGATTGCTTTTCACCTGTGCGTCTCAAAGCACATCCAGAAAACTCCAACATCGAGAAACCAAGGGAGGGAAGAAGAGTATTTCATCCATGACACAAATCCTTAGATCCCAGCTCAACAAACCCACTCATACTTTTCATCATCCAGTTATCCATTTTTCTTATTTCTAGTCTCACATTTGTGAACATGTCAGTGAAATTCCCTGTTCCTTTGGCAAACCTGCACCAGTGGAATGAAATGTATTTTCTGCTTTGTTTTGCTTTGTTTGTGCACTCTACATTTGGGAACAGGGTGGGGAGAGCAGGGAATCAACAGCTCTGTGAAGACCAGCTGCTTGCAACATGCTTCCCTTGCAGCTTTCCATCAGGAATCTGACAGCTTTAGTTATTGTGATGGAGAAATAATGAGGTGAGAAAAGAGCTGTCAAAAAAAAGATCGGATCTCTCCTTCCAAGGAAGTAATTTACTTTTTGTGTGTTCTGTGGTTCCCAGATACAAGAAGATTTAAGGACACCAGTTATAGGGAAAAAATTATGTATTTTCCTAAACCAAGGAAATTACCAAAATAAATCAGAAAAAAATGATGAATTGTCTACAAAAAAAGAGAGGTCTATTAGTTTTGTTATGATTAATGTAATTAAATGTGGGTATTAACAGCACTTGGGCTAAGTGATTAGAGGTGATGAGGTCACCATGGGTGCTTTTATGGTTAAAGGGGAAAGAATTAGCAGTGTTAATGGATTGTAAGGCTAATTCACCTCATCCTAAAACTAATTCCTCTACTTGGCCAGCTGAATTTCTCTCTAAATTTCCCTCTAAATTAAGCACCACATTAATCACCTCTATTAATCACCACAGATATCTGATGCCAACTAAGTCCTTTCATTGGGAAACTGGCAGATCTAGCAGGATCTCTGCACTACTAACTGAATCCAGGAGGGATACCCTAACACATCAAAAATGGAACTAAATCTTGTGTTTATGCATCTGAAACATGCACAAGTTCACAGCTTCTAAAGAAACCTGATACTGCCTTGAATATATATATTTCTTTATCCATCCAGCCTGGCACCACAAGGACAGAAGTTTCAGGACCTAGGATATTTCCTGTGGATGTTTTTTATACCTCAGACATCCACCAGAGGAACCTCAGGGCATCTCACACAGCACCAGGTCACCTTTGCTTCGACAACTGAACCTCCCTCAGCTGATGCAGAGTTGCACTGGAGAACATTTCAGGTGCAGCGCTGCAGGTGGGGTCTCACCAGAGCAGAGCAGAGGGGAGGAATTACCTCAAAAGCAGATTTTTAGACACATTTATTATGTCCCTAGTGGTTTTCCAGATTACTGGATGCAGTGAGCTGCTCTGACTGATTAGTTCTCCACTGGCTACAAAAGACATTTAAGCACTGATGTATATCTACAGGTCAACATTTAAGTTTCAGCTAAGTGGGTTTCACTTAAGGTGAATTTAAACATTGAAAATTAGTTGAGATCACCCACACTATACATGACTGGAACAGCTGATTCACCAACACTTCACATGGCTAAAGAATTGTGAAATGCTTTAAAATTCCAGGACTAAATTTTAGTCACAGTCAAGTCAGTAAAACAGTCCCTTGATAAATCTGGTCATTTACATGTCTTAACTCTGGGATTCTCCCTTGAGAAGATGGAAATATAATTTTAAAGAAATAAGTCATGGTCTTAAATGGTGCTTGAATGTTGATTCACCCTCCATTGGATCATTACTGCTCCGTGAAATGATGATGATACTGAAGGTACTTAGAGCCACATTTGAATAGAAGGTTCAACTCTTTTTTAGATTTTGCAGCATTGGAAGTGCAAGACAGGCAGAGTTTTGGGGATTTTTTTGGATCCTCTCAATTTGACATGTTGCATATGGAAAGAAGATGCACTTTTCATTTGCAAATGAAGCACAGGCACCTTTGAACGTGCACGTTCTCCTACATATGTGCCTGATTTTTGCACAAGCATGATTAGCAGAACGAATCCACATTCCTTATGCTTTGCACACAAACCTGAGGCTCCCTCTTGAACTGCAAATATTCCCTGAAGCAGTATTTACACTTGTAAGACAAGGGAATTGTCACTCTCCTCCAAGCCTTATCCACAGTCAAGGGATCATGGCCAGTGGAAAGAATAAAATTGCTTCCTGTGCTCCACTTGCATGATAAATTCTGACTTGTATTTTCAGCTTCCTCCTCTATTTGTTCCCACACCCTTGAACTTCTTTGTTTGGAAGCAAAATTCTACCCCTTTTTCTATTTTATTATCTTTTTCCTTCTTCATATATAATGTAGCAAAACAAAACATTGGTACCTATCTATTGGAAAGCCGCTTGTGTGGACAATTTGTTGCACTGCTGGTGACATTTTTATATCCAGTTTTTGCTTTTGCTCCTCCCCAGGTTCACTTAACTGCATTTTTGGAATATGTGTAATGAGCACAGGAGTGAGAGATGCCCTTAATATTCCAGCATCCTGCCTCACCACCCAGCAGCACAGCTTTAAGTGATATGACACTGTAATCACATTAGCAGCCATATTAGATGCTCATTATCATGCCTTAATTGTTCAATAATTTTGATCAATGCCTGATTTCCATGGTGCTGGCTGTTGTGACTGCAAAATGAAAACACAGTTTAGGAGCCGTTGTGAGTACATCTGCTAAGTGATTCCTTCACTTGTGCACAAATGTGTGTTTGTGTGTGAGAGACAGCGTGAGCAGTCAGGGCAGCTGCCTGCCAAAATGTTCCCTGCTTGCAGCTGCAGGGAACTGAAAAAGGAGCCCTGGATAATCTTGCCTCAGTGGTTTAAGCAGTCACCTCTGTCAGTCCCCAGCCTGTGATCAGATCTATCCCCTGGCTGACAGCCTGGGGGATGGATGCCTGTGTCAGTGTGAAATCTGGTGATTTTGCTTTGCTCCCTCTGAAGGGCTACAGGATGGGCTCTGACAGAGGCTTGTACTGCAAACCTGTGCTCCTCCTTGTCAGCCCTGCTCTGGGTGCAGAGTGGCAGAGCAAAGGAGTGACAATCTGCTGCAGGAACAGCTGCCAGGACTTATCTGTCAGTGTCTGTGGCCTTCCCAGGGAAAGGACTCTGTTCATTTGCTGTGCTTACATCCAGGGAAAACCACTGACAAGCCAAGGGAGGAATGGGTGGCAATCACAGAATAATTGAAGTTGGAGATGACCTCCAGGGTCATTGAGTCCAGCCTTTGTCTGATCTCCAACTTCTCAATGAGATCAGAACACTGAGTGCCACCTCCAGCTGTTTCTTCAACATCTCCAGGCATGGGGACTCCACCACCTCCCTGGGCAGCCCCTTCCAATGTCTGAACACCCTTTGGGTGAATAAGTTCTTCCTGAGGCCCAGCATGAACCTCCTGTGGAGAAGCCTGAGGCCATTTCCTCTCATCCTGTTGCTTGCTGCCTGGGAGAAGAGGCCAAGCCTCACCTGGCTACAACCTCCTGTCAGGGAGTTTTAGACAGGGGGAAGATTCTCGGAGTCCTCTTTTTAGGCTGAACAAACCCAGCTCCCTCAGCTGCTCCTCATAGAAGTTACTCTCCAGACTCTTCACCAGATTTGTAATGAATAATAAATGAGAGTAGACACTGTAATAGGATAGACACAGGACATTGACATGGAAAGACAAGAGAATCGAGCAGGAAAATTGGTTCAGATTCATTTACACTCTTTCAAAGGTGAAGAACACAAAGAATGCACGAATTGTCACCTGTTACATACAGAAAATCAGTGGTATCCACTGCATTGCAGGATATTCAAAGGCAACAGAGCTTGAATGCAGCTTAAAAAGCATTCTTTCTTTCACAGCAGCACCGAAATACCACTCAGGGTGATGTTTGGCAAAGGAATACCACGTCTTGACTAAAAGATCCCACTTCCCTTTAAACTGAGGAGTCATCACCAACTTCTCAATGCACTTATTAGAGCTGAGAAAAATTCAGAATATCCTTTGTATGATAAATGATGATTTGCTTTGAAGAAAAACATCTTTCCAGACTGGAATGAATATTTACAATGAGAAGTAAAAAATCCACAAGGAAAAAGAAAGTTTTGAAACTGTATGGCTTTTATTTTTTTTTCAATTTCAACTTTCCAACATGATAAATTATATCCTTACATGTGATAGATTATAACGAGCAGCACACATTTCAAAATGAGAAGTAATTAAAAAACAAAAACAAACAAGCCCTGCAATGAGCTGTTAAAGCTGAAAATCTCCCAGCACAGCGTTTTCAAACAGCTGTACTGCTAAATTGCCTGTTCCCTTGATAGCAAAGAACAGACAGAAAACTCCTGCTAGAGAGTTCAACTAGTACAGCCTCAGGTAATGTGCAACCACCAGAGAGAAAGTGGGAGAGACAGAGCTGCAGGAAACAGGGCAGGCTGTTCAAAACATGGATTGAGGTTCAGGTGCATGGGGATTTCTGGAGAAGTGAAATTCAGCACAACAAATGGATCCATGTAGGAAATCCTTTCAGGGAGGACATTACTGATATGCATCCAAAGATAAAAACAGCAGCTGATATTATAATTTTCGTCCAAGAAAAGGACATTTCTGGGTCTGTATTATCAATGGTGGTTTCCCTGTGGGTAAGATTTGATCTTCAGACCTCAGGCAGGTGTGTACCACCATAGCTGAGGATAAATCCCATGTTGGATATCCTGTTGCAATGACCTCATTTACTACAGGCCAGGAGTCTGAGCATCCTCCCTCATTCCAGAGTCCCCAGAGAACTCTGCTCAGGCACCACAGCTCTGTTTGCACCATCAGGATTTGTTCTTGTGCCCACAATCCAGAAAATGCCAACACCATTTGGAGCACAGGTCTGATGAGGAGCGGCTGAGGGAGCTGGAGGGGCTCAGCCCAGAGAAAAGAGGCTCAGGGGGAATTTATCACTCTCTAAACCTACCTGAGAGGAAGTTGTAGGGTGAGGGTCAATCCCAGGTAACAAGTGGAAGGCCAAGAGGAAAGAGCCTCAAATATTGCCAGGGGAAATTAGATGGGATATTAAGAAAAAAAAAAATCAATCATCACTGGAAGGGTGCTCAAGCATTGGAACAGTTGCCCAGGGTAGAGTCACCATCCCTGGAAGTGTTCCAAGAATGTGTAGATGTGGTGTTTGGGGACATGGTTTAGTGTTGGACCTGGCAGTGCTGGGTTAATGATTGGTTTTGATGTCCTTAGAGTTCTTTCCAACCTCAGTGATTCTGGGTTCCTGTGATCAGAACAAGTTTGATATGAAGAGGTTTGGTGGAAAACACTGAAGCCAATAAATGAGGGAGAATTAATAATGCAAAGACACCTGAGCTGGAATAGCTTCCATCAAAAACAGAGAGGGAGAGAGAGGGAAATCAAATCTTTCATTTCTATTGTCTCCCTTGGCAGAACCTCGGTTTTCAGCATGGGTTAATGTGACAGGCAATCGATGTAATGACTTCCTGGAAGATTATTTTCTTTACAACAACAACAATAAAAAAGAGGAATGTACAAAGAATGAGGGCTAAATTTTGCACAAAGACTCTTTGATTCATTTGCTGTTCAGGTTGTATTCATTCTTCTCCTCCATGAAATCCTGACACCTTTTAGGTCTTGCAATTCCTTCTCACAAGTCTGTTCATAATTTTCTGGTTTGGTTTTGATAGACTCATCCTTTGTTCTTCAGGGGTTCTCTCAAGTCCCCAAATGAGTTCACAGGATTCATCTGGCCTCTCTTTCCTTGGGCATTTCCACACCCAGTCACAGGAATCTCTTCTCTTTTTTTGGATTATTTGAAATTTATTACTCAAAAGATCATCCCCATGCTGTCACACAGCTTGGCACATCCTTAGCCCAGCCCATCCTTGACATTTCCCTTTCAATTTCCAGCAACTACATTAAAATCACTAATCTCAGTTCTTTATGTATTTATTTTTTTTTTCACTTCTACTACTGATAAAAAATGACATTATAGTTACCCAAGACAACAAATCAATTAATTGGGTTCTGATTTTCTAGGAAAAGAAAAATGAAAATCTCACAACTATTTCCTCTGTTGCACTTTCATTAACAGCCTTTCTTATGTGTCTATATATCCTCATTTGTTTTCCCACCATAGCAACATTTTGCCCATAACAAACAAATCTCAGTGGAAAGCAATTCTGGGGAATTAAATTTTCAGCCTAAAAATAATAAAGGTCAAGGAACTAATCTGGACTTTCCATCATTTCCTTGTGATTGATGTATTATTTTTGATATAATTATAGTGGTCTATTTATAGATTGTATGAGACCAATGTACATTAGTGCATTATCAGAACAGGTTCACTTCTTTCTTGACCAAGTGAAAACAAAATTGATCTGCCTTTATCTCCTGATCGAGTTTCATGTTTCCCATAGGTCACACACTGCCTAACTTTGTCCGTATTTTCAGTACTTTGCACATTCTGGTCTCCAGCCAGGACAGATGGCAAGGTCTTGGAGTTCCTCATGATATGAAAATTCAGTTTTACCACCTCATGAAATTACAGTCTTCTCTTTGACCTAACTATGTGGCACTTTGTCCTCTCAGCTTTCCTTAGACCCTACAACACCTCATTGCTCTGGTTTTCTTACCTCATTTGGGTTATGAAGGACCCTTACAATGTCCCCTGACTGTTTTCTCTCCATATCATTTCACCTTCTATTTGTCTTTGTCTCCAGTCATTCTCCATAAGATTCTCACCCCAATGCTGACAATAATCTCCCAGATTACTTTTGAGGTCTTTTAATTTTTGTACTTTTGCCTTTAGGTATTTACTCCTGTGGGAAAAAATAATAAAAATCTCAAATACAACTAACAAAGAAAAACACACGACTGGGATCACATTTTGAGGTAGTCTTTAATTGTGTGATCCCATTCACCCTCAGATTCATACTTTATTTTGTGCCCAGAACATAATGATAATTTAGGAAGAAGACAGGCGATATGTTGTTTCTGTTTTCCTGTTCAGTGACTGCAGCAAGTTTATCCCAGTTTATCCTTGAACCTTACTCAACCCTGTTCTAAAGATAAAACTAAAAATACCTTCTTAGGCTCTTCTCTTATGCTGAATATTGTGTCTTCTGAGGGTTATTCAAATTTTTAGGAGCCAATTCTCAAATGTTTCAGTTTCTGGGATCATGCTGACTAGAGAGGGAGATCTCTGATTTACATAATTAAAGGCAAATGTTTCCCCCAATTTTTGGGTGCTGAATTTCAGTGGCCCTGTTTTGACAATAAATGCAGCTGGGAACACAAATTGAGAGGATTTTCAGAAGAGCCTTATGGTGCCCCAATGATAAAATAGTTGATTCCTCTTGGATTTGTAGGATCCATGTAGAGAGCTGGCCCCAGAACCAGAGCTTAAGGACATTGGATGTGTCCCTTCCAATGAAGATCTCTTCCACTTGCTGGAACATCTCTGATATGCAGAAAATATGAGGTTATATCCACTAATCTCACAAACAGTGGGAAGGATTTATTATGCTGGGAATGAAAAATCACCAGCACCTTGCTATTTGCCATGTCAAACTTTGGTCAAGACCTTGACATTTAAGGGCAGGTGAAATTTCTCTGTCCTGAGCAGCTGAGCAGCATTTCAGATAAATGTTCCTGTCTGACCTCTGCAGGTGTGGTTTTGCCCTAGTTGGTTTATTGATCCCAGATGGGTGATGAATGAATCTCCACAGTGGCAGTATTTTGGTGCTGGTGTTCAGAAAGTTCATCCTTGGAATTTCTGGGTTAGCTTTCTTCATGGGAAGCTAGAATCACAGTCTCACATCCTTGGGAGGAGGAGTTGGAATGCCACTTGTGGATTTGCATTCTCTTGTCTTCAATAGATCCTAATGGATTATACACAAAATTTGAGCCCAGTCATATTGCTTCATCCAATGACAAATCTAGAGCTTGAAATTTTCTTTTTTCAAATCACAATCTGAAGAACACTCAAAGGGGGAAGTCCCTGAGAAGAGCTCTCCTCATTTTTATGCCATTTTCTTTTCTGGAGGAGTCCCCACTACCTTGTATCCCACATTGGTAAATCCAGAGGAAATTTCCCTAAATTTCAGTGCCATTCAGCACCCCCTGAGAAAGCTGAACTTTTCATAGTTCCAGTCCTTTGATATTCTAAGTGCAATAGCTCTGCTGTGGTTTCAGTAACTGATGAAAATAGACAATTTGTAGCTTCTTGAGAGAACTATAGAAGGAATGAAAAGACTAATGACAACAGCCAAGATTTGTGGCCCAGGGAAAGGAGGGTGACATCATTTTCCCATATTCAAAGTTGGAAAACATGAATCCAATTTTCTTCTTTTCATCATCAGCAAATAATTCGGATGTTTCCCGTCCCTTAATTGTGCCTTTGTTTCAGTGATGAGGGGAAATCATTACCATGGAAATCTGTTGGCTAAATTTTTCCCACATCTGTGGAGTTTTTCACCAAGCGAGCCATTTGTCCATTTGCAGGCTAAGGAACAGGAGGAATTTCAGATTCCTGAGATGGAGCCTACACTGGGAGGTTGGGAAGCATCATATTTCAGAAAACAGCTTGGGCTGGTCTAGGGGAAAGATTTTACAGATTCTGACAAAATATGGGCAAATGATGACAGACTCAGTCTTTGTGAATTCTGGGGGGTAAAATATCATGTGTTTTCAGGACCATGAGATCTTTTTGTTCCAGTTCTCACAACAGGTCATGACACCATTCCCTGTTGGAATAAAAGCCCTGAGGATTTCCCTTGGCTGTCACTTTCTTAAGGCTGATAGCCCCACTCAGAAAATCTTTTAACAGCCAGCACTGTAAAATATTTTCACAGCGTCTTCTGCACTGGTGGTATCCAAAACAAATGTCTGCAGGTTTCGTTTTGTTCACCAAGGTTTGTGCACACAATAGCTTCTCATTTCTTTACTCTGTGACAAAAAGCTGCCTCGAGGTGAAATTTTGGGAAGCTGAACCCTGCAGCCCTTTGATTTTTATTCTCAGAGCTGCTGGAGAGACTTAGGAGAACACAGTATGAAAAAAAAAAAAAAAATAAAAATCCGTAACCAAGAAGACTCAGGGAATTTGTTGTTAAATATTCTTTAAGGAGTTGAAGCTGTTCACATCCCAGACTTCAGGAGGAGGAACGTGGGATGAAATTGGGCCACTGGCCAGGCAGAGGGGTCACAGCCTGGGTGATGGGTGAGACAGGTCCCTGTGGAGAGGACGAAAGCACAGCCCTGGCAGCTCTGTGGTCCTTTACTGGCCAACATGGGGATTACACATTCATCACAGCTTCTTTTACAATTTTGGAACAAAATAACTCCTGATATATTTTGATTACTGGCCAAATTAGAGCTTCAGTGAGAAGGTCCCTTTCAGTCTTCTTCTCTTATCTGTCCACAAGCACTTCCATGTTGCAATCCATGTTGTGGGTTGCAAATAAATCACCAAGATATGCATCAGTGTGCTAAAATTGGAGGGATCAGGTCAGTCTCTGGACCAGAGTGATGCAGGGATAGAGAAAACCAAGATCCTCTCTGGGATTGCTTAAAGCAGACAGAATTTGGTCACTCTTTTAAACTGTTTCCAAACCTGAATCAAAACCCATCACGGTTGAAAACCAAGGCAATAAACAAACTCTGTGTGAATTATATTGTTCTGTGTTCTTTTTAGGGTGGTAGGTGGCTTTGAAGTCATAATAACAGGAATTAAGAATTCAAATGGCAAATACTCAAAAAACATCATCTCCATCTTCAAATGCCTGTATTTATTTTTTAGTCCAGGGAGAAAAAGGAGTATTTGCTGCAAGAAGATACTATGCCAGCCCCCTGCACGTGGCTTTGCAGCTTGGGTTACACACACTGATGTTATATTCTGATATTCTCTACAGGATATTGCAAATGTTTCCTGCTAGGTTTTTAATATACTAGGATATCTTGTATATGATTTCCCCCTCCTCTTTATAGACCTTGGGTATGTGTTTTCTCATCTCAGAGACTTGGATTGACATTTCAGCCAGGAGGGAAAAGTCATGGGAAGTCATTCATTCCACAAGGGAGTAAACTAATTTCCTTGCTTTTTCAAATTTCTGAGGCTCTTTTCAAGAAACCTCCCAGCTGATGTGCCATTTTTCAGGCTGCAACAATTCCTTTCAGGCATGTCTGGTCTCAGATTTGCATCTTGGTCAGGATTTGAACCTGGATGCCTTTACTGCATCACTGCCATAAAACTGAGAGAGTTGCTTTGCTCCTGTGGCTCACAGGCTGCTGTCCTCCAGCAGATTGATCACCAGAACTAAATATGCCACTCACTCTCATCATCTGCACTCTTAAATACATCCATCCTGATCAATCTCTTAGTGTTTATCTTTAAATTTAGAAATGGCAATATTAAGATCCTGGTTAGCAAGTTTTATAACAGAAAAAGAGAGGTAGAATTCAAGATCCAAGAGGAAATTTCATTTCACTATAAAAAGTCCCATTGCAATTTGAATGTGTCTTCCTGCATTTAGAAAAAGGAAGTCACAACTGTTTGAAGTAGCCTAATGCACAGAAATCTGAACTTGGTGGTACAGGGTTTGGTGGATCCAAGCAGTAATGGGAACATTTCAAGTACACAGAATTTTTATTCCTCTTCTTCTCAGGACACCTCAGTTCATCACAACTGGCATTATACAGAGTGTGAACACAGCCAAATGGCATCAGAACTGCTCAGCATGTCTCCAAATGGTTCTATCCCCAAAAATCTGTCCCAAATGGAGGTCCTCAGATGACATTTCATTCTAAGGAAAATTATGAAAGAGTTTAGAATCATGGTTTTTTCTCATATTTTAAAAGAGACAATTGGAAAGGACATGATTAATGAATGAGGTGACAGAGTTTTATAAGCTTATGAATGATGGACAGAGTTATGATCAGGAAATAATTATTCACTGTCTTGCTCGTTGCAAGTGGTGGAGTCACCATCCCTGGGAGCGTTCAAAACACTGAGCAGATGAGGCACTTTGTGGTATGGTTTAGTGAGAATGGTGTTTTTTTGGTTAAAGGTTGGACCTGATGACCTTTAAGGTCTTTTCCAACTTTAATGATTCAGTAATTCTAATTTAGGTCTGGGCAGTGGAACAGTCAGACCAAGCAATTTCTCAGGCAGTGACTTTATGCATTTTTGTTCCCCAAAATGCAGAGAAATACAAAAAAAAATTCAAATCATTTTGAAGGGGAATGAAAAGACTCAGATAAATCTCTGACTGGCTGCTAAACACTAAAATCTCGATGTGAATTGTGCATGCAGGAGTGACCTGCCAGAAGGTAAGAATTATCCTGTTATTTGCCTGTTTACTGTGTGTTTTATCAAAACAGCCATTCCTGCCTTGTTGAAAGCATCCTGCCTAGCTGGACCATTGGCCTGTGAAATAATTTTATTTTTCGATGAGATTCATTTTGTCCAATGTGAATGTCTCCTACAGGCAGGGATCTTCAGGAGCCACTGATGGGAAGTGTTGGACATCCGCAACCACTGAGCCATTAAATTGTTCTGCTCTCTGGGGGTGAAGAGGCCAAACTTTCATTTCTATGACCTCAAAATGCTTGGAAAATATTCTGATGTGTAAAAGAGGGGGAAAGAAGTGAGGCTTAGGAAAACAAAACTCGAGTTCCTCTGTCACTGGGAGCTAAATCATAATCATTATCATTAATTATCAGTACTTACTAAGTACTTACTTAGTAATGAATCATTTTATCAGGAGTGTTAGTGGGACGAATGGCTGAATGGTAACAGATCTTAAATGTGAACATCTCCACCTGTTCTGCAGTTGCTCCTTCCAGATTAGGTTGGGCTGCAGCTCCTGGCCATGCATCTTTGCTCCTGATAAACAGCAGAATTCTCCCTTCAGGGCTGTCAGTCCCAGGTCTTTTAAGCAGCATTGCATTAATTTAAATTAAAAAAAAAAAAAAAGTAAAAAAGCCTAGAAGCTAAATCATGAAAGATAACAGAGAGGAAATAAATGTTTGGAGATGAGATGATTAAGTCAGGAAAGAAGAAGCTTTGTGAATGTGTAGCCACCACTGGAAAAATACATGCACAAACACACAAACACACAAATAAATCTGAATTGCTTAAGGAATATGAGTGTTAATAAATGATATTTTATAGTGCACCAAACTGCCAGACATGCCATAACCCTGTGAAAACCACTTAGGCTTTAATGGCTGAAAGGAATAAAGCTGACAGAAGAATAAATTCCTGGTGCACTCTGACACCCAAATCCATCTCCTATGGAAATGGTGATGTTTTCCTCATTGACTTCAAAAAGCCACAGTATAGGGATACCTTGTGTAGAAAAGTTTGGTTTGCAGGTTCTTGGGATAAAATCTGAAAATGTAGAAGCTGAAATTTGAATTTATTCACACCAAAATAGCAGAGGGGTCTGTTCTGCTTACTGTGTTCAACCTCCTCGGCTTAATGGAAATTCTGCCATGGATGTTGGGTCCTAGAAAATTCACCGTGTGAACCCCCACATGCCACAAGACATGAAATAGAGCTTCCAGTGCTCATTACAAGCTAAAAAAATTATATATTTAAATATTTTAAAAGACAAAACCCAACACAAAACCAAAATGTCTAAGGGAGCAAGAAAGAGAGACTGAGCATGTTGATTTTGTACCCTCATTTTCAATAACTGGAGATTTGTAGGGTGGAAGATGGCCAGGTGGTCGCAGGATGTGGCTCTTGTCCTAAGGAAGAAGGTCACCCCTTCTTTCCATCTGTTCCTCAAAACTCAGTGTTCTTTGGTGTATGGTATGGACTTGAGGTCATAACAATATGGGCAGAGGAACAAAGGACATCTCTGCTTAGAGAAGAATATTCTTCAAATCATTAAACATTGACATCCCCATTAACCTAAGCTCTCCTGACAGACAGGGGAGTGATAATGAATATAATCCCTTGAGCTAAGGATGAGAGTCCTGTCTTCCTGAGGTCTAACACAGGTCACAGGACAGATGAATGGAACCCTTAAAACCCCTATTTCTGTCCATTTAGTACAGTCGAGGGTGATAAGCTCAGCAATAGATCCAATAATCCAGGCATCTAAACTTAGGTGAGATGAATCATACAGTAAATGCCCTAACAGTGAGGACACTCATTATTCTTACACGGAATAATTGACCATGGAAATGGGGAGGAACATCCCCATTGCTTCTCACCTTGCCTGGCAATAAAGCTGCAGACATCTACTGTACCATCAAGGTTTCCTTGATCTCTCATTTTTATTCCAATGTCAAAGCAGGTGAGACACTGTGTTGGCATTATATGAGCCCTACACATTGTTCTTCATATTTCCATCATTCTTGTGTCAGCTGAACCAATGCTGACAGGACCTGAATAAAAGGCATAACAGTGTCAATTCACACTGATGTAAACCAGCTGTAAAAAGGTTTATATATGTTTATACTTGCAGTGCTTCTTTGATCATCATGAGCCCTTGAATGTTTCTGTCACTGGAAGATCTTATTTGGGATTATTTTATACCGTTCTATGTGAGGGCAGACTTCCTAAGTAATCCTGCCTGAAGTAAGAGTGTTTAAAATCTTGGCTTCACACATTCCCTGGCAGAGGTATCAGTGCTGCAGAGAGGAGCAGCAACAAAGCAGGAGGTGTGTTTTCTCCACCAGAAATGCACAACCCAGTCCCTCTTCTGATGAAAGATGCAGAGCCAGCACATCAGCACCTGCGTGGCTCCAGGGCTCTCCTCCTGCCATTCAGACTCATTGAGATTAAGAACACTGCCAAAAAAACCCCAAAACTAAAGGCTTAAAACAGCCTTCAAGGGACTGAGCACACTTCTTTAATCAGCCCTTTTTGCCTTTGTCTTTCTAGCTGCAGGTATTACCCCTTTATTCATCTGTTCTCCTGCCAGATTCAGGATGCTCACATCCCAAACTGAGGTTCTTATGTGGAATGGCTGTATGGATATCTTGATTGGTAGAATAAAGCTTGATTTTAAGCACAAGACAGGAGACCTCAAACGTGCCACCCTTTCCTTTTCAGTCTCTGATGGGAAATGTGATTTATCCTAAGAGAATCAGGTGGGAATTGCAGGAGGAATGGTCTGGATGCATAATTATTGAATTACAGAGATGAGGTAGCTGAGCTGTTGGTGCACATCAGCCTGAAAAGGGGATAAAATGCTGCTGGAGGCTGGGCCAGCTGGGCAAACTGGTGCCTCAAGGTTGCAGGTGGATCCTTCCCCTGGCAGAGATGCCCAGGACAGATCTGTGCTGAAGATGGGGCAATACTTTTGGATAGATAATAAAAAATCACTAAAATCCAGTCAAATATGGAGATAAAATATTAAAGTATCACCAAAGGTTGCTTTGTAATTGTGAATTCTGCTAGTCCAAAGACTGTAAACCTGTACATTTCTACCTGAACGTGTTGTATTGTAACCCTGATCACCTTATCAGTGTGAGGGAGAACTGGTGAAGGCTGCTTGAAAATTGCAAGGGATCCAGGACCTAACAAAAGTGAAAATATGGCTTTTCTACAAAGCAGATGTTTTTACTTTTTTGGGATATGGACATTTGAGGTGGGTTATAGCAAAAAGGAATGAGGTAAAGGAATAAGGAAAATCTTCCCATTTAGTCAAGGTTCAGAGTGGATCCTCTTGCCAGACTTAGCCCCAGACTTGGGTTTAGACTAAAGGTTTAGTCCTAAAGGTTTTAACAGCACTTAAACTCAACAACACTTAATTTATAGCTTAAACTAAACAATTTAGCTCAATATTCTATAGAATTTACATTAAGCACAACCATAACTCACAAATCTCATGTGGTCAAGAGTCTATGAGGAGGTTCACTGTAATTTGCTATAGCATATTCACACAGCATGCACACAGACCTCGAGGAGTAAATACAAGGTACAAACCTGTGAATAATACCTCTCAAAGTCAGGGAAGGACTCACATTTGATGCTTTTACATCTTCTCAATAGGTGAAGAGTTGAGCTTTGGAGAGTGTGAGGCATCAGACCAGAATCCATCATTGTTCACTGGTCCTCTAAATACAGCAAACTTGAGAATTCACTGGCTTTGAGAGGTGTCCACTCAGATGGAGATGCTGGTCACAGCCCTCTGTGGCCCAGGAGAACTCAAAAGGTCTCACTCGGAACCTCTCTTTATAGGGCTGCAGGAAAGAGGGTTTTAGCCACAGCAGTTTTCCATCCTGGCCATAATTTTCCATCCTGGCTGTGATTCACATCAGCAACTTTTCAAAGTTCCATAAGAAAAATGTTGTTCCACTCAGGTTGTTATTCAGGCAAGAAAAATAAGTTTCCAAGGCAGTTCATTAAAAAGCAGAGCTCATTAGGCAGCACAAGTTCCTAGGAGCAGTCTGTACTTCTGATAAGCTCAAGAGAAGCTCAGCCCAGGTGCTGTTTGTCAGTGCCAGAAGCTAATGAGGATTTCAGATCACTTTGGTCTGAGGAGGGTGGGATGCACCACCACAGCTACATACTGGCCTTTTAAAATTATTTTTTATTTCATTTTGAATGATCTAAACTCACATACAAAAAGCAGGGTGGGGAAATAAAATGTTATAAGAGGACCTGGAAGATAAATAGGATTGAACAAATGAGATATTCTGGAAGGAATTGAGATTGAAAGCAGGTTTGATATAAAAAACCCCAGACTATACAGTTACAGTAATCACTCAAAACAGACCTGGGAAATGGTGCCAGAGTACTTTAAGGGAGATTTCTTTATAAAAGCAAGCACTGAAACCTTAGAAAGGTTTTTCCTTCTTCTTTCCTGATCTCTCAGAAGAAGAATCTTGTAATGAGAAGTGAACCTCAAAGAGATCTTGGCTGAGTTATGCCACTGTGAGTTCCCACAGTAATTAGGGCTTTACAAACTTTCAGAAGTAAGACCCAGCTCACCTTTCATTTTCCTTTTCTCCTATGCAGTACCATTGCTACCCATGCTCCTAAAATTTCTCCTTTTTTTTTTTTTTTTCTGTCAGAGAACACTGATGAATTCAGTGACATAAAATAAGTGGCTGAGTGAAGACTGAAGGAATCAGAGAAATTTAAGGTTTCATTGAGGCAAGTTTCCAGTTATTGAGATACATTACGGTATTTTTGTGTTAGTGAGGCTCCTTCCTTCTCAGTTTTTCCCACTCAATTTTCCTCTCCATTTACTAAAAGGCTGTATTTTCAGACTTCTTTAAGAAGCTGAGACTGTTAGAATGTCAACATCTCTTGATTCAGTGTAAGCTAGAGATCCATGGAACAGTTTCCTGGTGGAGAGCTCTGCCTCCTGCAAATGATATTTCATGATAATACAATCCTCAAAAACCAGTTATGTCCATTCTGTAACTTTACTTCTGTAAGAAAACCTGTATTTTTCAGAATGAATGCTCATTCAGTGTATTGGGAAGAGTAGTGAACTGATACTTTTACACTTGCTGAAATATTGCAAGACTTGGTGCTATACAGAAAATCGTTGTGGTATGAAGACACATCCTGTTTTCCTCCTGCATGAAAATGTGTCTTGCTCTGAGATAACAGGTTAATTCCACTCCTGAGGCCATGTTTGTCTGGAGAGCAGTGACTGAGGAAGGCACTGGCTTGGAGAACAGGCTGGAACATTTCCCAGTGTGGCTGCATTGACAGAGCCAGAGAGGCTGGATAATGGGATGATGCTATCTCTGAGGATACCCAGAGAACTACAGAAGGGTGAGAGAGCTCATGCATCACTGTCCCCTGACTGCCAAACAAAGCCCTGCTCCAGAATTAGTCAGCAATCCTTGTTTTTGGTGTGGGTGACAGAAAGAAATATGGTTTGCTTTTATTCAGCCTCATGAATAGCAGTGGTGAAGATGACAGCCAGGACCAGGGCAGATCCCTGTGTGACGTGTCCCCCTGCCTCCCTACTGTGCTCAGCCATCCAGCAGCTAAATGAGTGTGGAGGAGGAGGGAAATCCTGCCTTGCTGAGTCTTTTACCTTCTCAGGGTCATGGGCTGCACACCACTCTTCCCTCTGAGGTGTTTGGTGTTGAGCAGAGCTCAGCTTTTGTCAAGGCTGTTTCAGACTGTGACAAATTTGTTCCCTGGATCCACACTCTTTTTAATCTAAATGTCAGGTAGGAAATTAAAGCCCTGCTGAAACGGAGTGTATTACCAGCATTTTATTAGATCACAAACAATTTAATAACCAGATAGAGGGAGAAGGTCATTTTGTTGTCAGTCCAGCTTATCTCATAAATTAGGCATCAGGTTTTGCACAAAAGCATCTCTCAGCAAATAAAATTATCTGGTTTGATGAAGAACCTCTGTCCATGGAAAACACATAACCCAGATTAAAGAGGGAGCCCTGTAATAAAATTATGATCCAGAAATGTATGAAAGGGAATGGGTTCTTCAAAATAACTTTTCACACATTTGCCCTATTAACAGCAAGTAAATGCCAAAGCAGCAAAGGACGTGCCTTCCTGATGAATCCATGTGAAATTCTTTCAAGGTCAGTAAACAAAAGGGTTGGCAGATGAAATATGGATGATAAATAGGGTAGCTCTTAGTGACCTCAGTGGCTGAAAAAGGAAGAAACCCAGAATATATTCTCTTCACTAGAAATATTTATAGCCTAGAAATTACACTTTTCTGAGCAGGAGCAGGGCAATGAGTGATGCAAAGCAACATGGCATCAATTCCAACATATCACTCCACAAATCTCTCTCTGGGATGAGGGAAAGGAGTGACAAGGAAATGGCTTGGTTGGAGCAAAATTTATTTCTGAGAATATTATGAATGTCTGGTCTTGCTGGGATTTGTCTTCCTGCAGTTCTCTGAGGCACAGCAATTTCTACACCCCTTTCTGTCTCCAACTGTGTTTTTTTGTTTAACCCTCATTAGAGTGAAATTAGACTTGTGCATTAAGTGTCCCACTGCAGTGAGGGCAAATTGTGGGGCTTTATGTCCTGAGAGATGCTGACTCCTGAGACAAACGTGCAATGGCAGCAGCAAAAGGTTCATGAAAACATTCATAGAATCATTGAAGTTGAAAAGGACCTTTAAGATCATCAAGTCCAACCATCAACACAACCCCATCACCACATTCATCACTAAACCATGTCCTCAAGTGCCATATGTTTTTTTAGTACTTTCAGGGATGGTGGCTCTACCAATTCCTTGGGCAGCCTGTTCCAGCTCTTGACAACAATCTCCATGAAGAAATTTTTTCTGATATCCAATCTGGACCTTCTGTGGCTCAACATGAGGCCTTGTCCTCTTGTTCTGTCACTTGTTCCCTTGGACAAGAGATTGACACCCACCAACTTCCCACTTAAATTCTGCTGCCACCATCCAGCTGGAGAAACCAGCATAGTGAGAGTTGAATGGAGCCTTTCCTTTGTGTGAGAGGAGCTGACTTTTCTGTGCACAGTGTGACATTGACCTCTCCTCAAAACGCAGCAGCACAGATCTTCTGCCCCTTTTCCATGTGTGCACAGGGATGCTTCAAAAATGAGTGATTGAAACAAAGTTCTGCAGCAGAATGAGTTTTTAAGGATTCTATCACCCCAGTGGGTGGGTGGCAGCATTTCAGCAAAGCAGTGTTTGTGTTGGAAGGTTCATGGTGTCTGTTTCAAAGAGCCAGGTCTGGTTCATGTCTGCATGGCCCAGATTTGACTCTTGGTCATGGTCTCTAAAACTCCCTGACAGGAGTTGTAACCAGGTGAGAGTCAGCCTCTTCTCCCAGATAATATGCAGCAAAACATAAGGAAATGACCTCAAGTTGTGCCAGAGAGGTTCAGGTTGGATATTAAGAAAAACTTCTTTACTGGAAGAGTGATTAAGCATTGGAAGAGGCTGGCCAAGGAGGTGGTGGAGTCAACATCCCTGAAAGTTCTCAAACAAATGAGTAGACATGAAGCTTCCTGGCATTATGGTATTTGGTTAATCATTGAACTTGATGGTCTTTAAGGTCTTTTCCAACCTTAGTTGTTCTGCGTGTGCCAAAGCTCACAGCTCCCTTGATAATACCAGTAGAACAGCCCATCCTTCTTGTTACTCTGCCTCACACAAAATTATTCTGATTAATACCTACTCTGCTGTGATTTTATCCGCCCAAACTAAAGCTCTGACCATACCTGGGAGTCTAACCACATGCAATAAAGTGGTTCAGCCTCAGTTGCTACTCCTCTGTTAATGAACTGCCTCTATTCCTCTTTCTAATTCTGCATGTATTCCTGGCCGTCCTTGCCTAATAATCACTTAAAACAGATTAAAGAGACACACACAGAGTCAGAGAAATGTTATAAAGAAAAAGAGAAGCCTTTCCAGTGCATCAGTGCATCAGTGTGGAACCAAGGTGTTCCAAACTCTCTGACTCTCTGTCTGTGCAGACAAATGTGGGACATAAATGCATGTGGTATTTTATGGGGTCTCCCGTGGCAGGAAGGAATGAATCTGACTCCATGTTCTTAGAAGGCCAATTTATTACTCTATGATCCATATTATATTAAAGAATACTAAACTAAACTGTACTACAGAATAGAGAAAGGATACAGACAGAAGGCTAAAAGATAATAATGAAAACTCGTGACTCCTTCCAGAGTCCCAACACAGCCTGATCGTGATTGGTCATTAAGTCAAAACAATTCACATGTTGGATAAACAATCTCCAACCTCATTCCAGAGCAGCAAAACACAGAAGAAGCAAATGAGATAATTATTGGTTTCCTTTTTCTCTGAGGCTTCACAGCTTCCCAGGAGAGAAATCCTGGCGAAGGCATTTTTCAGAAAATATGATGGTGACAAATGCATTCCTAGAATCTGAGAATCACAGAATAGTTTGAGGTTGGAAGGGAGCCTAAAATCATCTTATTCCAATACTCCTGCCATGAGCAAGGGTGAGAGATGAACTTGGTTTAACTTTCTGGTTTGGAGAAATAAAGCAGAAGAAATTTATTTTTTTTTAGAGAGGAAGAGTATTGTTAATTCTGATATGATAAGGGCATACAGACTACTTGATGAGTAAATAGGAGAGCTTAACTCACAGCTTCTTCTTTGGATAGTGGATTTCCAGTTTGACTCCTGGCTGAGAAAACAGGAGCTGAACCTACAGCTAGCACTGGGTTTCTAATGCTGTTGACCCAATGCCATCCTAATTTTGTGCTGCAAGTAAATTACAGCCTTGCTCCTCATAATAGTTTGGACATGATGTATGGATTAATGGGGTGCAGAATACCAGATTGTTTATTCACAGAATATGGGATCTCAGGATTTTTATTGCCAAATGAAAAGGGATTTGCATTCCCAGGACATGGAATGGTTTGTGATTCTAAAATGAAAGGAAAGCCATGTCTCAAGAGAGATTTATGGACCATTCAAGGTTAAAACCAAGAAGAGCACACAGCATGGTTTTACAGCTGAACATCTAATCCAATGTTTGGATTTATTTACTGTCTTTGTATAGATTATTTTAACACTGGTGTCAGCAAGGCTCTAGACTTCCACAAGACTTTATAAACCTATTGCTGATGAAGTGAGTGGTTTAAAAAAAGACTTCTAAGGAGAAAGTAAAGATTAGCATAAGGCACTTGTGTAGTCTGGATCCATTGGTAGGTAGAATTCATGTAAAAGTGATTTAAGATCTCCAAATGCTGAATCCTGCATGTTGGCAGCACAAATACAACCCTTGCTGGATGGACAGGGGTCAGCACAGTTTCCCAGGAGAGACTGAGGCAGGTTGCTGTGGAACACAGCTAAACACCACAGAGCTGTTCACTCACCCTCCCCTAGAGAGAACAGGGAGAGAAGTGAGAGAAAAAAAAGGGTGAAACTTGTGGGTTGAGAAAAAGATAGCTTAGTAGAGCAGGCAAGGTAGGGGAAATGATAATAACAATGGTAAAAGAATATAAAAAATAAGAGATGCGTAATGCAATTTCTCATCACCTGCTCACTGATGCCCAGCCAGTCCTTGAGCAGCGTCTGCCACCTAAGTCCTGCCGGTTTCATTGATTAACATGACATCACATGGTCTGGAATGTCACTTGGCTCATTTGGGGTCACACGAACCAGCTCTGTCCCCTCCCCGTTTCTTGTGCACCCCCAGCCTTCCTCTCCAGAGGAGTGTGAGAATTCCTTGACTTAGTGCAAACACTGCTCAGCAACAACCAGTAGCGTGTCTTGAGCATTATTCTCATCCTAAATCCAAACCACAGCACTCACCAATCACTAGGAAAAAAAATGAACTCTATCCCAGCTGAAACATATAAATGCACATTATATATTATTAATATATAATATTAATTATATAATTAATATTATATATCAATAATATATATTGTGCATTCCACATTATGGAATAATGTGGATAGCACATTATATATTATTAATTGCCATAATTATGAATATGATATTTCTAAAAATAACCCAAATACAGAAAAACAACAACAAAACACTGAAAAAAAAACCCTAAAAAAATCAGCTGCTGTAAATAAAAATGTGGAACAAAATATGTTCCCAGTCAGATGGTGATTGAAGGATAACATCATCCATGGCTTTCTTGAAAAAGTTTGCTTAGTTGAGGTAGAGAGGGGACTTTACTGTGTTCTATGAAACTGCAGATACTGGGATGTCACAGTTCTGGGTTGCCAGGCAGTCATAAAGGATGTGTAATCATGGAGAAAATGCATGAAGGAGTCACAAGGTGTTTCTCTCCAAGTGAATACCAGTTAATACCTGTAAATACCAGTTGGCTTATTGCAAAGCTGGTGAGAACTGACTTGATGGTACTGGGCAGAAAACAGCAGGCTTAATAGGGATGCTTAAGCCATGAAAAAATCCACAATTTTCATATCAGATGGCTTCAACAGAGGGATACACTTCTTTTTGTAAAGCGAGGAGGATTTGTTCCAGTGGTTAAATCGCTACAGAAAGCAATAAAATTTCCATTTCTTGATATCTTTTCAAAAAGAGTGCAGCTTTCCTATGGGGCTGTGCTGCAGCTAAACACCTACTTGCTTTTCTGCAGAAGAAACTTGGCAAATAGCTATGCACGGTGTGATATATGAGGTTAGATTATGTTGTCAGTGTGTGCTCCTTCTGGCATTAAAATCTCTGCTTCTAAAATCATTGTCTGATCCAGGACTACTGACTCTACATCCCACAGAGTGTGATGCAGCAGGAAACATCCCCAGAAGCTCATCTTGTGTGAAACAATTCCTGTTCTTCCCCATGTTATCACCTTGGCAGGACATCATACAGTTCTATTATCCTGGGTTTACTCATATTTTCCTTTATTTCCACATTTTTCTTTATCTCCACATTTTCCTTTATTCCTTCCTAGTTTTTAAAATAATTTTTTAAAATTTATTTCTCTGTTGGATGCAGCCATAAAGGTGGTAGATAATAAGGTATTTAAGCAGATGACTAAGTTCTAGTCTGGCATTAGCTGAACAGACTAGAAAATTTGGGCATGACATGAGAAATTGCAAAAATAAAACAGAGTGAGAAACTTATAAAAGTTACAGGGAGCATCATCATGAATGGCTAGGTTTCACAGGTGGAGTTAAGTAAAGGACAATCTAAGTTCAGCACTAATTGGAACAGAATTCTGGAGACCTTTGGGACCTTACAAGGCCAAGAGATCCATATCAGTAATATTAAAGAAGGCTGGGATTATACAGGTGAGGGTGTCAGAAATATCAAATTTGAGTGTGGCTTTGGTCAAACTGGGACAAATGGAGAAAAAAACCCTTAAGGGTGAGTTGTTTATCTGTGAGGGCACAAGGGCAGAGAGAAGAAGGGGCCAGGATGGATTGGGAAGAAAAAACATTGGAGAAAGGAGAAGAGGTGAGGGTGAAGGGCTGTCATCTCTCCTCTTGTCCATCACAGTCTGCTCCTGATTGTTTTCCTCTCTGAAGATGCATTTGTGGGAAGCAGTCAATAAGTCTCAGAGTACCAGAGAAACCTGTGTACTAGAGAAACCAGGGGTCTTGGAGTGCATATTTTGTGGGGTTTTTTCAAGGACATTAAGCTGGGTCACTGAATTCAGCCCTCAGCTTTCATCTAGAACAGGAAATGTAAAGAAAAAAATCCTGTGAAAAATGGGAATTCCTGTATTCTGAACATGAAATCAGATGCGTTGACAGAAATCTGCATCAGTCTTTTTTACAGCTTTTCTGAGGAAGAATTCAAATAAAACCCAGCCATGAGGTCACCTAGAGCCAGTTATAACCACAAATAATCTTCAAGTCAGATGCCAATATCCAAACCCTGACAGTTTGGGAGAATTTTAATCCATTAAGCAATTAGGTCATTTCTCTAATTGAAACCAGACCAAGATCCAGTGTCTGACATTGCATAATATTGGGAAAGGCTGTGTTCTGACCAGTCACAAGGGCCATCTAATTAAAGGCTAATCAAAGTAATACTGATGAAAAGTTTTTTATTTGTTCTACGACTTTGGGCAGCACTTTGATTTAGCATAGTTCCAGTAGTGGAGCTGGTTAATCACTGGGGTTATTGCTACAGATGCTTGATGGAAACAGAAGGCAGAACTTGTGCTGTATTTATGAATTACTCCTTCACTGTTTTTGAAAGATAAATACAGGAAAAGATAAGGAAAATATGGCTGGATGATATTTAATAAAAGAGCCTTTTCAGAGACCTGAATATCCATTACTGTGGAGGCAAGAGTTAACAGGATCAACAATTCAATCCATCTCAATCTGTGCACTTAGGCAGAGCCATATCCCTGTCACTATTTACCTGCTCAAATTTATCTTCTCATTTGCCTTCTTATTGATACATAGATCTCTCTCTCTCTCTCTCTCTCTCTCTCTCTCTCATGTTTCCAGAGCTCTTGGCATCCTGTGGTCTGATTGCTCAGCTTCTGGTTTTATGGTCATCCTGTGCAAAAGGGACACAGAGGCTCTGGAAGTGATGGCTGGAAGGGAAAGCTCCATGATGCCAGTAGAGATGAATCTTCAAAAGAGAGTTCTGAGGGTGTTTTAAGCTTGGGATCCACAGGATTAAAGGAAGGTGTGAACCCTGGGGTCATGTTCAGTCCTTTCTGTGGCAAACACAGCAGAGAAACCCCTCCAAAAGTGAGCAAGCACCAGCAGAAAACTGGGAGCTGGGGACTGGAAATCTACAGAGAAGCTTTGCTTTAATATTCAAAACCATGACCTGTGCAGTGTGCTCAGGCTGCAGCTCTCTGCTTTTGTCTATCTCCACTCTCTTATAATCTTATCTGTCTAGTTATGCATTCATCTGTTTGGTTTTTTTTAATCGCCTCAGCAATTGTATTCTCCTGTGATCTCAGGACTGTTTTTCTTTTCTTTAAATACTTTCTTCCACTACAGAGACCACTATTTATCCACACAGGTACAGCTCAAGGAGGAGGGAAGTTTCTTTCTGCATTTATTTGCCTAAACAGGTTGCTTCAACTATCAAGTGAAAAAACTTTACAGGTTGGTTAATGGGATAAGTAGATGAAGCCATCAGGCATCTCACTGGTGTTTTGTAGCAGAAAAGGCACTTTATAGTCATGGGAGCTTCTTAATTTGCCTCACTATGGCAGGCTGCAGTATTCACCTCCAAAATGACATTTTTGTGCATCTGAATCTCAAAAGATAACCCAGAGGAGGTCTAGATTCTTTATAAAAGGTTTATGGTCATCATTGCCTACTGCAACTTCCCTTTGGGGTCTCCTTTTATCACTCAACCCAGGCACCAGATTAATTCTCTCCTAAATGTAAAATCTGATGATATTTTTTCCATAAATCAAGACAGTCAGAGGATTTACTCCAGGGCAATGTCTTTCTCATTTTACAAAGATTTTAGTTTAGAAAGAATCCTAGCAGAACTTGACTCTGCCCCCAAAACCTTTCAGCTGCTGGAAGGCAGTGCCAGTGAGATGCTGTGCATGGCAGTTTCTCCACAGCTGTTTTTAGGGTGAGAAATGAGAACAGATGGAGCAGCTATGGCAGAAACAAAATCTCCAGGGTGGCAAACTCATGTCTTCTTAGTGAGAGATGATGAGCTGAAGCTGATGTTTGTGAGGGATTTTTCTCTGCTGCATAGGTAGAATCAAGCAGGGGATATAAATATGCAGTTTCCCAAGGAAACCACTGAAGTACCAGATAAAAAAATGAAGATGGAGCAATGGATTCAGATGGTGTGGTAAATATCACTTTTAGGCAGTGTCCTAAATACTTGAGAGGATTTTTGTGGATTTATATGGATGTCCTCACCTTGGAGCCTCAGCATTGCTGTCACTGTGTTCATCCTCACTTGTAGAAAGTTGAAACACATGAATGCTTTATTGAGCATGAAGGTTTTATAAGAAGCATGCCTCCTGAAACATTCCATTTGATAAAACAGAGATGATGGACAAGTTTTCAGTGACTCCAGTCTTCTGCTATCATTGTTCTGAAGGACAGATCTCCTCTAGGAATTGCTGCAGCTGTGAGGACAAGCACAGCTGGGGAATATCCTGGTGGCTGCCTGTCTCCATCTGAGGATAACCAGTTTTGCAACATTGCAGCTCTCACCCAGGAGGAGAAGAGTGCCTGGGACAAGGAATTATTCAGCCTGACAGCCTGCAGAAGCTAATTAACTCATACAAATCTTTGAAATTACATTTTTTATGGTCAAATCCATTAATGCCCTATGTACTTCCATCTTACCCTGTGCAAAAGATGCTGTATAGCAGCATCGCCCCAGGAGAGCAAAGCTAGAATCCTCACCTCTCATACAAGTATTGCTTTTTGTTTCCCCCAGCTGACACTGATTTCCCACTCGTTTCTGGTTTATGAGTGATGGAAAATTTGAAAAGAAGCAGAGATGTGCCAAGCAGAAAGAAACTCCCTGTTCTTTTTAGCCGGGCTGGTGTCCCGTGAGGGCATCCCTGGGTTTGAAAGGCTGGGCCTCATCAGCTGACCGCGTCACTG
Source organism: Zonotrichia albicollis (assembly GCF_047830755.1). Lineage (NCBI taxonomy): Eukaryota > Metazoa > Chordata > Aves > Passeriformes > Passerellidae > Zonotrichia > Zonotrichia albicollis. Next base: position 151,489,900 of record NC_133819.1, read on the forward strand.
AGAGCAGACTTAGGTTTGTAGTGAGTTATTTCTGGGGTATATTTCACCCAGAATAGGTAAATATACTCCCAGAGCCGCCATTACTCAATATTCTGACATCACACAAAGCTATGTTCAAGCTACCACCACTACTAAAGCAAAAATTAAAGAAACACAAGAAGAACTATTTGAGGAGGAGGAAGATTTCTGACTCTTGTTTGAGGTCAGTAGCAAATAAGAGTGTCTGTGATGAGCCAGAATGCCACAGGACAGGAATGGGAGCTGAAATGTGATTGCCAGAGCAGGTTGTGTCTGGTTGCTTCAAGTTCTCATGACTCCTACAAGCAAAGCTGAACTGTCACTAGCCCAGCTACCAAAACTCATGGCCAGGGAACCTGATAATTCAGTGTATTTTGCTGAAGAACAGCTGACATGAAGGGATCTTAAGGCAAATTAGTGTTCAAATACAAATCTCAGCAATTTCAGAACTAAGAAGGAAGTTTTGTCTGTGTCAGCTCTGCCATAAACCAAAAAGAGGAAATGCCTGCAGTTATAAGGAATTTTTTATTTTTATGGTTGCTAGAGAAGGATAAATGTTTCTTTCTGGATATATTAAATGTTATTTTAAACTGATGAAGTTAAGGAAGGTAGTTAAAGAGAAGGATTTATTTCCAAAAAATGAAGAAAGTCAACCTCCAAAATAATTTTTACAAGTATGTTACAAAGATCTAGAACAAATGCAGTAGAATGAGCATTTTCTAGAATATCACTGAAAGCACAAGCAAAATATCTGGGATATGATCTTAAGTACAAGGTGATTATCAATTCCTTTTATGTTTCAGTTATCTCAGACTCATTTTCTCCATGATGCCTTTAGAATAAATGTACTAGGTGAAAGTCTTCTGGGATTTAATGAATCTTGAGATCAACTAATGTCTGTAACGAGTGTTTTCCTTTCAGGACCACCACCATGGGCAAAATTCGTAGAACTGAAGAAGGGAAACTGAGTTTTGTTAGAGGAACTGGTCAAAGAAGATAACACATTCACTTTGCAAAAGTAATGAGGAAATAAAATAATTAGTGGTATGTGGAAATTGAGGAAGTAACACAAGTTCAAGTGTAACCACTTGCAAATGACATTTCCCTAGAAGGATTTAGATGTGCAGATAGAGCAGTGTTGAGATGGAAGGAAAGCAGGTGGCTTTCAGAGATACTGGTGGCAACAATATTGATGGATGGATTCATGGATTCATCTCTGATTTCTGTTAGTGTGACAAATAAGATACCTTTGCATGGTCACAAAATTATAAAATTAGTTGGGTTGGAAGGGATTTAAAGATGTCATTCCACACCTGAGTTGTGGGCTGGGACACCTTCCACCTGACCAGGTTATTCAGAGCCCTCTCCAACCTGGTTTTGGACACTTCCAGGGATGGAGCAGCCACAGCTTCTCTGGGCAGACCTGTGCCAGGGCCTCACCACCCTCACAGTAAACAATTTCTTTTAACACCCAATCTACCTTCTTTTAGCTTAAAACCCTTCCCCTTTTTCCTATCCTGTGTGTCCTTGTACGTTGTTGCTGCAACCAAACTTGTGCCCAACTTCTGCATCATGTGTGTCCAAGGCAGCAATCCATCTTTGAGGGCTCTGCTGGATTAGAGTTTGTGATTCCCACAAGAAAAGCACCAAATGAAAAATTTGTTACATGAACTGTCACAGTGTAAACTCTCATAATTTTGTCAATCAAGAATTTACAGCTTTGTTACATCCCAGCTTTATGTAGGACTTTTAATCACATTCTGGAAAAATTTCAAGGTTTCTTCATCACAGTGTGTTTAGAGAAACGTTTATTTGGTATTTGGTGGGAAAAAGAAGGCAGAGACTCTAAAACTCAGGACTTTTCAAAACAGCAGATTGATGACATCTTGTCTATAAATGGGCAAAAGCTTCTCTTGAATTAAAAACTCAGACAAAGCAGGAATTAAGAGATGCTGCCTTTCTTGGATGCCTTGAGAGGATATTTTATGTATTTAAAATCTACCCATTTACAGCAGGACACTGGCCCTGGCTTTCATAACTTGGGATCAGGGAGCAGATGCAGGATGCAAGCTAAAGGAAAGAAGCAGCATGAAAATAAGTAGTAATTAACTTTCCACTTGGGTAGTGCTATTTGGACTAATCTTTGGTATTGGGGAATTTTTTCTGTCCCAAGTATTGCTTTAATGGATGCAAATAACAGGAACTTAACTCCTTCTCCATATTTGTGAAGTATTCCCTGGTAATGTGTTTCTCCTGCTACCCTCAGAACCAGAATAATTTCTTTGAAAATCTAAAATGGAACTGATGGTGCAAGGAGTGCATCCATGTGACAAAGGATATTCTGATGGCTTGATTTCTCTGGCTCCTCAAGGGAAAGAAAGAAAGAAAGAAAGAAAGAAAGAAAGAAAGAAAGAAAGAAAGAAAGAAAGAAAGAAAGAAAGAAAGAAAGAAAGAAAGAAAGAAAGAAAGAAAGAAAGAAAGAAAGAAAGAAAGAAAGAAAGAAAGAAAGAAAGAAAGAAAGAAAGAAAGAAAGAAAGAAAGAAAGAAAGAAAGAAAGAAAGAAAGAAAGAAAGGGAAAAGGAAAGGGAAGAAAAGAAAAGAAAAGAAAAGATTATTTCCATTCCCATGACAAACTGTAAAATATCAGTCATTGAGGCAGACAGAATACACTTGGGAACAATTTGGATCAAATCTTAAAGCTTGGCAGTCCATGTACTCTCCATTTCCTACCTCAACTGAAATACACACTTTGAAGGAGAAGGGGTTAAATCTTATGGTTCAAAAATAAATTAATATGATCTCAATATATTTTTTATCCCACCAAAGTGGATAACTGGATGGGAAATGAATTTGCAGAGGGTTGCAAAAAAAGAGCTTTTGGGTTGAGGGTTTTTTGGAGTCCAGAAAAGTTGGGGTGTTTTCTGAGATCCACATTTCAAACCAATTTTATTTCTTTTTTGGAAAAGCTAGTATTCTTTGATTTATCTTTTTATTATCTCTCTCTTTACTGAAATTGTAAAAGATGCATTCTGCTTAAAAATTATGACCCACAGCATAGGTGATTTAAAGACTGACTTTGATGTTTGGAATGGGAATGATTGTTACAGCTTAGGGATGGAAATTTTATTCCAGTCCTCCCCTCCCAACATGGACTATGTACTAACAAACCCCTCATGCTTTTGTGTTTTTTGAGAAAACTTTGCAGAAGCATAATAAATGAGTGTCATGATAATAATAAGTAAACAAAGAAAATGAAACATCTGACAACTGTGCACCATGGCTTTTGAAAATAAAAAAAGCCTTCAAATAGCCCAGGCTTCAGCTGCGTTATTTCTGTCAAGAAAAATTCTGCCCTTCTCTTTCACCTTTCTTTTATTAAAAGGAAACTGAAGTGCATATACACCCAGATGAACATTTTCAAAAATCTTTGTCTTGCTAACTCTGTTTTTTAAGGTTTTTCTTCTCTGTCCCACATGCAACAAAGTGCTTTGAGAGACTTAAGTATGTTCTTGAAGTTAAGTGTGTCTTAAACAGAATTGTGCTCAAAGGAAGGGAAATAAACTTGTGTTCATGCTGTCTTGAATTGGATCTTTGACTATCCACACAGCAGTGTAAAGTAAAAATGTCATTTTTTACAGAGTGCGAAATGATTAACAATTGGGAAGAGGGTAAGGGTAGGAGAGGGGATCTGTTATAAATTACCAGTATATAAGAAATAACACATTCCTTTAAAGCATTTGCCTCTAAGACAGCTCCAGCTTCTCATTTTCTAAGAATCTTACAGGGAAAAAAGCCTATTTGAAAAACAACGGAAGCAGAAAGAAATAGAATAAGGAAAATAAAGATCTCCTTTTAGATTATTAATGTTAGTAGGATAAAAAAGTGCTTGGAGACATGCTTTGAAATGCTGTTTCACTACCTGCGCTGCCTGCTTATTACCTAATCCATGCAGTTATTTATCTGGATTTGAAAGAAGCTGACAAACTCAAGGCAATATTAGAATGCAACAACACCCCAATTAGCCCTGACAACATTAATAACAATGATGTGCCACCCATATCTGTTAAATATTTTGCCATTTTAGATTAAGTTAATTGAAATTAATCAGCAGCACAGTAAGGTTAGCAAAATCTGTGAGAGATTTTTTAAGGTCTGTGATGGATTCATGCACTCACAGACTTCAGCCAAGAACAAAGCATGCATCTACATATACATGAAGTGACCCAAGACAATTAAGAGCCAGGAAAACTTTTTTTTTCCACTTGTTTTAATAAGATGTAGAAAGAAACATGGATAAATTGTGCAAGAATTGGATTGATTGCTTCCATGCAGCATCCCGAGGGAGCTGACTATAGTATCTTTCTATCCACCTGCATAAATATAAATATCCAGGAAAGAAAAAAACATTTGTCTGTGTCAGAACTTAATTAATGTCAGCCCTGGATAGCAAAATAGACTGCTTTGTTCTCCAGATTTTACTGGGCTGTGCATTTTGAGCAGGGATTTTCTTCCCCATCTTTCTCAGCAGCTGACATGTGCTGCTAATGGATGCATTTTGCATGATCTCTCTCTTCCATTCAGAAAGAACATCTCTTGCCTAAGACCTCTTAGATCATAAATTCCAACCATTAACTCAGCACAGCCCAGCCCAGCACTAAACCATGTCCACAAGCACAACAACCACATGGATTTTTAATCAGGGATGGAGATTCCACCAATTCCCTGGGCAGCCTCTCCCTCATTTTACATGTGGAAGTTCCTAGACTCAGCATTATCTGTCTTAATTAAATTACGGACCACAACCTTTAGAGTCAGAACTGGAGCTTTTCAACCTCTTTTAACCTGTTATGTCAGGACACTGATCCCAACCTAAAAATACCAGGCCAAAAAACCCCTAAAGAGTGACTGAAAAGAGAAATTAGAATTGCAGTAACATTCTTATTGGCTTTATCCTGATGCCTCTTATTCTTCTGTCTCCATTTCATCTATTTTAAAAAGCTGCACATGAACTTTGGCTCAGTCTATTTTAAGCAGCCACGTGTGCCAGCAGTGTGAGTGCTCAGGTCAGCAGAGGAGCCTTTCAAAGCTGACATGGTGAACTCTAATGAGACCATCAGAAGCAGCTCCACTCTCTCCTGCTGATGTACAGCGTGCTCAGCTGAACTCGACATGGATTACGAGGTTGTAATTCATTTTGGTGTTGATCAAGGGGTGATTTCCGACATTTAGAGAAATAAATCTTCGGAAATTTGAAAAATATCTAACATAAAGCCAGCAAGGCATGAAGGAATGTTTGTGTGTAAGTGGATATAGTTTTATCAGGGTGGGGATGCCAAATATCCAACTGGCCTGGAGCAACAGTACTCTCTAAGTTGGTGTGACTTCAGGGAAAGAGTAAAAAAATATCCATATTGATTTTTAATAAACCCTGTGAAAGATGTTCTTGGAGCTCCATCCCTCAGCACGCTTTCCCAGAAATAGATTCAGATGTTGGGGTTTCACTTGTTTGTGTCTGAAGGCCAATATGTTCTTGAGCTAAAAATGAAACACTGAGCAGATGCTGACTCGAAGTGACACGTTCCTAAAATCAGGAGAGTTGGATGTTGTCAGCATTCAGTAAAACATGCAAACAAGAAAAGAAAAAAAAATATATGAAGGAAAAAAGGAAAGACACTGATTAGACATTACACTGTTTGACAGGCCATTTATGAGCATGATTGATTTAACAGATATTATTAACTCCTCACACCCAGTTCCCATTTCCAATTTACAGCACGGCACTAATCAGTGTCACCACATCCCCACTGAGATGTTTGCCCTCCACCCTGTCCTCTGTACACCCAAGTTCTGTAGGGATTTTCTTCTTTTCCACTGAGCAATACCCAGATTTACAGAATTATAGGATCACAGAATGGTTTGGGTTGGAAGGGACCTTAAAGATCATCTTGTTTCAAACCCCTGCCATGGACAGGGACACCTTCCACTATCCCAGGTTGCTCCAAGCCCCATCCAACCTGGCCTTGAACACTTCCAGGGATGGGGAACCCACAACCTTTCTAGACAACCTGTACCAGTGCCTCACCCCGCTTGCAAAGTATTTCTTCCTAATATACAATATAAATCCTTCTCCAGTTTAAAGCCATTCCTCCTTGCCCTTCCTTGTCCTTGTGAAAAGTCCCTGTCCAGCCCTGGGTGTTGCAAACCTGTGGCTGATGCATGTCAGGGAGTCAGGAATCAGATCCAAAATACAGCAAGAGCCCATTGTATAAATAGACATAGGAGAGAAATGGAAAGAAAGCAAAAAAACCAAAATTAAACCAGGGAATGATTGTTTCATTTCCTTTCCTTCCTGCTGGGTTTTCTTCTCATTTCTGTCTTGATGGGAGGAAATTTTTTTGGACACAAGACCTTTCTCCTTTTCCTTTTTCTGAGCAGTGAACTGTACAGGAACAGTGTGGGCACAGGGCATCAAGGACCAGGTGGTGTGAAATAATCTCCTAATTGTGAGATTTTGGAAGAGTTAGTATCAGAGGGACAAAAAAAGGGACATGAATGTCATAAAAGCAGATTTTGTAAAAATTCATATTGTTAAGGATACCCAATAGGAAAATTGGAAGGTATGTGAAGCTCTCTTGCTTTTTTCCTTTTATACTCTTGCAAATTTTGTTGATGCAATAATTTCAGACCACCTGTGTGAAAATCACCCGACATCTCACCTATTATACACTTCTAAAGGAATTTTCTTCCAGGGACTGCTATTAGTTATTTTTAAAGATTAGTTTTCCTCTTTTTCAGGAAAAATCTTTTGCTTAGGTGGTTACTATATTTTCTTATCTGCTCAGTATAGTTTTTATGTAAGCTTTATATAAGCTGTATAGTTTTATATAAGGAAGACATTGTACCTTCAAGGAAGTTAAAATTTTTATGAACTTTTGTGCTTTTAAAAATCTATTTCTATTGCAATATAAATTCTTCCATTTTGTTTGTGTCTTAGAAGGTAAGTGAACAGAAGAACTATGATTAGTCTGAAATTTGTTTATTCCCTGAATCTCATCACTATAGCATTTTCTAGCAAATGTGTATATACAGAGAAGCTATTTTTCTTTGTGCTTTTTTTTTTAATTACTTCAGCATTGTTAGCGTTTTGTGTCCCCATGACTTCCTGTAATTATACCAGGGAAATTTAATTCCATGAACTTTTTTTTTAAAGAAGGTATTTTTATAATTTGAAACAACAGCCATCTTTACTTGAAAGAAGAAAACTCTACAATTTCTGACTGATTTTCTCAAAATCTTTAACATCTCTCAAAAGCCTCTGTAAACCTAATTCTGATATGTTGGATTTTGGACTGTTCTCTAAGGAAAGAAAAGGATCAGAACTGGTAGATTAGCTTTGAAAACAAAGATACTCTTATATAAGCTGGTAAAATTATCGCAAATTTTACTTCGGTAAAATTATCACAAATTTCTTTTGAATTCATTGTCAAAAGTGAAATCCAGCAGAAAAACTTTAATGCTCTGGACATCTTTAGAGAAAAGGAACAACAAGGTGTGAGATAAATATGTCCTAGGATCAGACATGCTTAACTCTTCTGTATAAAAATTATCCACTTTCTTCAGTTCTTGCACACTCAGAAACATTTTGGATATATTTGGGCATAGATGGCATAGATTGAGCAGTTTGTAGCTTGCTTACAACAGCAACAACAGAATTTCAAGGACTGCACATATAATTAAATACAAAATCACACAATGGTTTGGGTTGGAAGGGACTTAAAACATCTTCCATTTCCACCCCCTTTCCATGGGCAGGGACGTGTTCCTCTAGAAAATCATACTTGACCTGTTTATCATGGTCAGTCGTTTTCTTTTGTACTGGGGCTGGTGCTGCAGAAAGGAGTTTGGGGAATCCTGGATGATGGAAAGTTGAATGTGTGTCAGCAGTGTCCTGGCAACCAGGACCAATCCTGTCCTGGGGCCATCAGGCACAACATCACCAGGTGGGCAAGGGAGGGCATTGTTCTGCTCTGCTCTGCTCTGCTCTGCTCTGCTCTGCTCTGCTCTGCGGTGGCCTCACCTTGAATATTGCGTGTGGGTTTGGGTACCACAATATAAAATAGAAAGCTATCAGAGAGCAACCAAAGGAGGGTAATGAAGATGCTGAAGGGCTTTGAGGAAACAAGGAATAGAAGAAATGGCTGAGGACACTTGGTTTGTTCACCTGGAGAAGACTGAGGGGACACCTCATTGCAGTCTACACCTTGGGGATGGGTATCTCAGGATAGTGCCTGAGATGACTTTGGGATGGAGATGTGTGTCAGCCCAGAGGGATTTGTCATGATTGCTGATTCAACAGCAGAACACCCTCCTTTATATGCCTTGGTTTCCAGCTGCTGTGTGTGGTTTATCAGCTCCCTCTCCTGCAAGGGAACAGAGTCTGGCTGTGGTGTCTCCACTCTGCTCCACCTCTTGTTGAGGATTGTGTTCTTCCCCCTTAGATTGTGTTTGTGGGAGGTTGGGTGTGCTGACCCTGCACCATGCAGGGAATACAAACTCTGTTTTCCACTATATATTCTTCTCTTTTTATCCCCAGTCCTTTTGCCACATGCTTCATGCCTGAAGGAGCCTCTGGTATCCAGACCAATGCCTTAGATTCTTATATAAAATTTTTGCCTTTCCATTAAATTGCCTCCATGGTTTTTTGGAGACAGGTGGGTGGCAGGGGAGGAAGAGACAGCAGGAAGGAGGTGAAGTCAGGAGACACACACAGACAGTGAGGAGAACAGGATTATACTGATTTGGCAGCAGAGAGTTAGTGAATTGAAAGAAATGGCATTAAGCACGGATTGATTAATGGCAATGACAACAGAGACAAACAGCTTACAGGCTAAATCCTCTCCTCTGTGCATTTCACTGCTCTGTGCTGCACAGAGCAGGGATGTCACTGCTTCTGCCTGGTGGCTCTTTTTTGCCTCCTTTTCAGCTGAAGGGATAGCAGCTCTAGGCAGAGACAAAGTGGCAGCAGTCACTCAGCAACAGCTCCAATGGCCATGTCACCATCAGAAGGATTTTGAAGGGCTAGACTGTGTCCAGAGAAAGACAATGGAGCTGGGAAAGGGTCTGGAGCACAGACTGGGGAAGGGTCTGGAGCACAGGATTGATGAGAAGCAGCTGAGGGAGCTGGGGGGGCTCAGCCTTGAGGAAAGGAGGCTCAAGAGGGACCTTGTCACTCTACAGGTGGCAGGAGGGTGCAGTCTGGTGAGGGTCTGTGGGATTCAGATTCTCTGAACCTGAGAGAAGCAGTGAAAAGAATGATCAAAACAATTCTTCTCTCATTTTCTGCCCCTGTGTTGTGCCAAAGTAGAAAGCAATATGGGAATTGTTTACCCCAAGTGATGGTGTTTTGTTCCCTTGGCCTATCAGGGCCAAGCGCATGTCCAGACTGTCGGTCAGGAGAAAATCACGAGATTCTGTTCAGTTGAGTGCTTGTGCAGTTTCAATTTAAATGTAATGTAATATGATATAAAATAACATAGTGTAATAAAGTAATTAATTAGCGTTCTGATATCATAGCGTCCTCCTCATCATTCCTCGCACCAATCAAGTGAAACTTCACCGGTAGGGATCAGGCTCCACTCCCAGGTAACAAGAGATGAACAAAAGGGCAAGATCCTAAGCTGCACCAAGAGGGATTTAGATTGGCTGTTAGGAAAAATTTCCTCACTGAAAGGTGATCGAGCATCGGAACAGGCTGCCAAAGAATGTGGTGGAATCACCACACCTGGACATGATCAAAAAACGTGGATGTGTCCATGTGGATGGTTTATTAGTGAGCATGGTGCTGGGTTGGCACTTGGACTTGATGATCTTAAAGGATTTTTCCCAACCTTAACAATTATGATTCTGTGATTCTATTCTCCACAACCACCTTCACATCCAAAGGAGTGGTGGAAGAGGATAAATAAAGTCATAAATGGGAAAAATCACATGGAGCCTTCCAGTGTCTCCCTACTAAAAAATATATTTCTGTTGCACTTTGATTTTGTCTTTTTCTTTGAAATTTATGATGCAGTAGCTTGAAAAAAAGAGAAAAAATTTTCTAAACCATAGAATGTATCAGAGGGAGGAGGTGCCTCCAGCTTTTCAGCTCAGCTGCAGGTGGAAAGGTATCTCTACCTGCATCAGACACATACATGTCCATGTTTATATTCATAACTGCATTAGATATTTATAAGCAGCAATAATAATAATAATAATAATAATAATAATAAAATAATAATAATAATAATAATAATAATAATAATAATAATGTAAAGGATATAAGCTATACACTCCTAATGCGGTTGCTAAAATTAATGTCAATAAATATAAATATATAAAAATATAAAAATATGTAAATATATAAATACATAAATATATTAAAAATTTCCTTATTATTTAATTCCTGCACCCATAATGCATTTCACTGGAGTTTAGTTAGAGTGTGTTGCATTTTTCAATCTAAAAACCACTTATACTAATATTGAATCAGGGGCTATTTATCACAAAGTAGTCTGGACAGCTATAACTGTTTATTACATTTGTGGTATTGTGGCTTAGAAAAAAAATAGTTAACATCAAGTCAGGATAATATTTAGAAATGAAATTATTCATTAGAAGTCAGCAGAATATTTAAAATCCCTGAGAATTCTAATTCTGGGCAAGATCTCTCAGCAGGATTCATTTAATTAATTTTGGCAATTGAAAAGTAGAGTGTCTCTTGCAGCTACTTGTCCTCACACCTTTGGTAAAGAGACATAGAGATCTACAGATCAAAATCTGCTGTGTCTTTTCTGTGGTGATAATGTAAAAATTAATTAATTTTAAAGGCTACATTAGTTGTAGTATCTATTTTCAGTGTTAAGTAGTGGTCAGAAAAATCCTACCACAAATGAGGAAAATGAAAAAACCAAACACCAAAACACTCAACCCCTCAAGTTTTAAGTTCTATCTAAAGAAATTATTTGAAGTCATAACAATTTTCTCTTAATAAAGTAGTTGAATTTATGTACCTGGAGTTCAGTTTTCTCAGCACTCACTCTGTATTTTCTGTGAGTCTGCCACAGTTTAAAGAACTGCCATTTTCCATGGCCGTTTATGGAAGCATGTGGAGATTTTTCTTAAGAATAAATTTTCTTAAGAATAAATAATTAAAAAGGAAAAAGGAAATTTAAAATCCATCTGGCCTTATTGCCTCCTGGAGCTCCTTGAGCTGAGAAACATTTCTGCTTTGTTTAGGAGTCTTAGACTTTAACTATTTAAAGGTCCAGTCAAACAGATGCATGGAAAAAGGACAACAGAGTTAGACAAATGCCAAACCCAAAAGGCTTTAATGTTGAAAACACTATAAAAATAAAATTATGCTGAAGAGAAAAAAATAAAAAACCACAACATATTTTTGGACATTCTAAATATTTTAAATATCTATAAATATTCATTATGCATCCATCCCCAACACATATTTTAAACCCAAAGTCTCTGCTTTCATTAACTGAATGCGACTGGAGATAAAAGTATGCTTAAAAGAAACAGGACAATTATCATTGGACCAGCTGTGGTGATAAATCACAGCCAGGCAGAGAGATTAGGTTCCAAAAATGGAAATAAATGCACATTCACACTGGAGTTCCTATGGAGAAAGGAAAGCAAGGCAGAGAACAGAGGTTTGAAGTCCAGTGCTGCTCAGCTAAAGAAAAGAAAGCAGAATTGCAAAATGATGGACAGATTCTCCTTCAGGCTGCTTTGGACTTTGACATTTTTGCAAACAGAAAGGGAGGACAACAGTTTAAATTAATTAGCCCTTTAAATTACAATAGCAGCTCAGGGCTGCAGGCTATGCACTGTGAATCCCTTTCTTGTGACAGGGATTTTTTTTCCCTTTCCTGCCAACCACTGTCTCTTGTGGGAAAGTAATTTGCTGGCAGTGCCCTTTGTTCTGTGTTAGAAAAGAAAACTTTCTAACCCACACACGAGTTTCTGAGTAATCACCACTTAGTAAACTTTTCACCACTTTCACAATACTGATTAAAAGTATGATATTTGTAAAAAGAAGAAAAAAACCAAACCCCTGATGCAAACAGAAACACGGCTGCTAAACATGTTGGAAACCACGGAAATTTGTCTCAAAATCATGATTCTTCCTAACCATCTTTTTCTCTGCCAAAGTTTCCACTTCCCACAAGCTCCTTTAGCCTTTTTCATGGTGATCTTGGTTTGTGTTTGATAAGGTGCAGGTTATTTGATGATCACATTATCTAAACCAAACTGTGGTCACAATATGTGTAAACCATGTACAGCAAGGCACGGAATTGTCCAAATAATGATCACGTCTACATCAAAGAAAAAACAGCAGTAAAAAAATTTATGGATTTGGTCCACTGAACCTCCTAAAAGATGTGGCCAACAGATGCAGAAGTTGGTGTCAAAGGACGCAAAGAAGGAGGAAACTTTGATTGATTGTGGTGGCTGGGAGCTGTGCTGAAAGACCAGGAAAGAAAATATCATGCTTACCTTCAAAAAGGGTAAAAAGGAAGGCCTAGGGAACACTATGTTGGCCAGCCTCATCCCAGTTCCTGGGAATGTGGTGGAGAAGTTGATCCTGAAAAGCATTTCAGGCAGATTGAGGAGAGGGAAATGATCAGGGGGAGAGCATGGCTTCACCAGGGAGAAGCTGTGCTTGATAAAGCTCTGTGATGAAGAGGCTGCCTGAGGAGCTGAGGGGAGAGCAGTGAACAGAGGAGGGAGGAGAAAAAGCACATTACCTACCTTGAAGGCCAGTGAATCTATCTCACACCAGATCCTCCCAATAAAGGCGTTGATACATGGGCAGAGACGTGGATTGGAAACTGGCTGAGTGGATGTGGAGGGTGGTGGTCACTGGGGTAAAATCTCATTAGATTGTGGGTCCAGGCCTGTTTAACAGCTTCATTAATTACCTGGAAGATGAAGAAGTGTCCAGCCAGCACATTCAGCAATGACACCAAACTGTGGAGTTCACTATTTAGTTTCTAGTCATATCTAATAACAAATACCCAGAGAAACATAAATAAAGTTATATTCTCCTCTATACTCCAGCAGTTTCTTGGCACCTGCAACTATGACACTGCTTATTTTGGTGAAATTCAGATATCGAGATTTCCTTTAAATCTGGGCCTCATTGGTTTCTTGAAAAGGACTTTGGCCATGAATTTGATTCAGGAGTATGAGTTGGAAAGGCTCAAAATGACACAGTGCAGATTTATCAGCTCACCTCCACTTCTGGGGATCTCCATCATTTATGGGATCACTGGGATCTCCATCATTTACGGGAGAACTGACAAGTTTAGAAAGTGCCAGAGAAGCAAATGACTGTGAAGAAAAAAATCTGGAAAAGTGCTTTTCAAACTCTCTTGACACTTGGATTCCCAAGTTACAAATTTTATTAAGACACAGTGAAATGCTGTCACAGAGGATTAAAATAAATAGCAGTTTTCATCAGGGCAGTTCTCTCTCAGAAGTTATGATTCAGATGGACTGATGTTTCTTTTCTAGAACCTAATTACTATCATTAATGCTAACAATGATAATTAACAAGCAATTTTCTCATCTATCTAATAGATTTTTGCTGCATCTGGAGATACTGTGAAAAAATCAAACCATTTTTGAAAGCAGACAAAGGTCATCTGTAACTCAAAAGTACATGTTTAATCAGAGTATTTGGGATTTTTGTCCTGATCAGATATTTTTAAAACACTTGATAGTATTAAAGGCTTATGATAAGCACCTTAAAAGTTGTGGCAATATGGATTGCATTCTGAATATTATATTAGGCATGTGATAGGTCAGTAAATAAATATATTAAGAAATATAATCAAGTAAATGTTACTGTAAGGAAAGGAGATGTTGAACAGCTTGTTAAAGAAGTACAGGCTGCTGGTTTCTTTACAGGAAAAAACACTGAGCAATATTTTTTCATGGTAAAAAAATAAATTTCCACGTTCCAAATCAAATAGAAGCAATTCCAGGAGGTTCATTTTCTTATGTCAAGAATGGCTTGAAAGCTACAAAGTTAGTAATGCTTGAGTTCCTTTTTTATTTTCTTGATATCATAAGAATCCTCTATTTGCCATATTTTAATATCTTTCTCTTCAGAGATTCGTTCCTGACACACATAATGGAGACCTTGAGAATTACTGTCATAGACAGTAGGGTTAAAAAGTGAAATAAGGCGTCTCTGCACACAATGCTAGGAAATGAGTGAGTCCGATTTCCCTTAATGAGAATGTTCTTTTCAAGCCACAAAATAAACACCTGCTGCCAGGTGTGACTCTGACACCATCAAAAATGATGGAACATCTTGTTGGCCTCCAGTGGTCCCTGTGGTGCTGGCCGTGGGACAGGGGAATGGGATTGGCAGTGCTGGCCATGGGTCACAGACTTTGGGCAGCCTTGGTTGAGGTCCTTTAGCTCTAACACCAATTATTACCTGGCCAGGTGTCTGTGGCTGGTCTGATCTTCAAGTGTTTGTCTCTGCATGGAGCAACCTCAGTTCTGAGCTTGGTGATGGTCAAGGTCCTTCTGGATGCCATCACTTCCCTCAAATCCCCTGCTCCAGGTGGTGTTTGCAGGGCTGTAACATGTTGGATTTACTCCCAACAAATAGAAATTTGTGGTTCTCTTTTGTTGGGTTCTGGGGGAACCTTGTAGGTGCCTCTTTTCTCTGAGGATTGTTCATTTTGGGGGATGTGAATCCTCTGCAATGAGACCACTCACTGAAAGGTGAGACTATCCTTTACTGAAAAGAATGTGAAGACATTCTAGAGCTTTCATTGCAGAAATAAAAGCAAAGCCCAACAAGTCCTGGACTGTTAGCAAATATGGCAACAAAAAATTCTGCTGCCTTTGCTAAATTTTCCCATCCCCAAATATATTTCTGTCAGATTTGGGGTATATTTTAATTTATACATCTGTTCTCTCTCAGAAGTACTTGTGCAACTGCAGAAGTTGGCTCCTTGTAATGATCTACAGTTGCACCTTGTGAAAATACATTTTCAATTTGGCTCCTGAAACATGGATCAAGTGATCCTGCCAACACAAATATCCTTTGCTGTCAAATATTTTCATCCTCTGGAGGGTGGAATACCTGCAGAGCCACCCAGGGGGGGGAAAAAAAGCTTTGTAGTGGTGTTGCCTTTTGCTTTCAATTTTTCACTTAAATTTCATTTAGCAATTAGTTGAGACAGCCATAAAATACTTTTAAATATTGGCATTATGTATTAATTTGTACATTCAGGGGCAAATTCCCAGCTGGTGATTTACACCTGCTGGATGAGTGGCCTTGGGCATTGTCTTATTAAAAGGCTCTTGTCATCCATTTCTAGATCTGTGGTCTAGAAAGGGATGACAAGAGCCTTTTAATAAAGTCCTTTGACATAACCCCGGCTGGCAATGTGCCTCCTCCTGGCTTTGTGCTGAATCAGAGACTCAGGTTAGTGACAGAAACCAGGAATGTTGAGAAACACTGTGAGAATTGCAAGTGATAGTTGTGAATTCCCAAATTTTTTTTCAAAATTAAACCGTAGGGCAGCCATATGTAAACTGCTGATATGTGAGCTGTAACTAGTGCACCATTCAGCTCTCAGACTTGGAGTGCTCTTCAAAACAGGTGAAAAGAAGGAATTATGAAATATGATAGATCAAAAGCCCCTATGGTGAGAAAATATTGGTTTATTCTCACAGAGAATTCCTTATTTTGCTGGAGTTTTATTTATTGATGTGCTACGCATGATACATATATCTACATATGAGCACAGAGACACATTAGTAGTATATTATATAATGCAATATTAGAAATCATTTAGTATGCTATTTATATCTTATGGTGTATACATGGTGTATGTATGACAGAATCTAGAATGGCAGAATCGAGAATAATGGAATCACAGAATTATATAATGTTTTGGATTGGAAGGCACCGGAAAAATCATCTTATTTCAACCCTCCTCTATAGGCAGGGATGTCACCAACTTGGTCAGGTTGCTCAGGGACCCAAACAACCTGGACTTGGAGGTGCATCCACAGGGATGGAGCATCCACAACTTCTCTGTTCCCATGTCTCACTGCCTTCCTGCTCTGGGACTGCAGGGAACAGATCTAGAGCTGTTGGTGAAACTGGAGCCAATATCCAAAGGAGCACCAGGGAGGGGTGGATTATACAAAAAGGATCTACTCAGTGCTAATTTTTCCACAACCATCTCTAAATTGGGTAGGATGAGGCAGGCTGGGGGGTTGCAGGACAATATCACAACTCATAAACCTTTAAATGGGAGCAGGGCTGTACACACATAACCAAAACATGCCTTTATTAAGAGATTGGTGGGGGGTGGTGGCTATTGTCCCTTCAGTTTCCTTGACAAGGAGACAGGAGTTGGATTTTGATGGTTCCTGTGTGTCCCTTCCAACTCAGGAAACTCTATGATTCTGTGATTACATGAAAATGTTTGTCTTGAAAGTTTATTTTGCCATCAGGAAAGACAGAATAGCACTTTGCTATAATATCATGTAAACATTGAAGACTAAATTCTCAACTCATGAATATTTAGTTAGGTTCTCTTCCATGCCTGAAAGTTCTCTGTGGCAAACTGGATTTAAGTGATTTCTAGCTTTCCCACTCCCAATCATTTCTTCCTGTCCAGGACTGTATTTTTCAAACTTATTTTACTTTTGTCAATGCAGCTATAAAACAAGTCAAATAAATAAGCTGGCTCTGAAAATCAGAGATTGCTGCATTTGTAGGGAATATGTGGGTGGGTATTTTGCTTGTTTTTCCTCCCTTGCAGATGTTTAGTTAACTCAGTTTGCAACATGGCTCCATGAAGAATGAGAATTAATGTGCTGCCTGCTGTCTGAAGAGACAAGAAATTCTGCCTTGTGAGGGTGGTGAGGAGAAGTTGTGGCTGCCCCATCCCTGAAAGTGTCCAAGGCCAGGTTGGATGGGGCTTGGAGCAACCTGGGATGGTGGAAAGTGTCCCTGCCCATGGCAGGATGTTGGGATGAGATGGTTTTTAAGGTCCCTGCCAACCCAAACCATTCTGCAATTTTAGGTTTCTCTGTAGAGACATGGGTAGGATTTTTTAAGATGTTGTTCACGTCTCCCTTCTGCCCTTCAGCTTTTGAACCACAGTCACAATCCAGCCCCTTCAGCAGGAAGATCTACCCCAATAACCTGGGCCTTTCAAATCCAGCAGTGATGATCTGTTCCTGTTGGAATCAGGTGCTGCAGGCTTCAAGTCTTCACTAAACTTGTTCTGCTTGATTTCATTATCTCTATCTGATTTCTCATCTCTTGTTACAACACCATAAAAATGTTCAAAATTGTTCCTCATCTTCTATTCAAGCTGTGCTGTGGCATTACTGACTGCCCAAAAACATCCTGCAGAACTAATAGAGAAAAATCAACATTACACCCAATCTGCTGTTGTTGGGAAATAACATAAAAAATATTGAGCGGCACTATTGGATCTTGGCCTTCAGCATCCTGCTCCTGAAGCTGATCAGTGCCAGTGGGTTGGGCAGGAATTTAAGGAGAAATTAGTCCTTAGAAAGTGCTGGTTTTCCATACATTTCCTCCCTGTCTCTAGTGGCTTGTAGCTCTTAGACTGCCTGAGGAGAAGCCTCCTGTGTATCTTGGTAGATGTATTTTTCATAAAATAGATTCACAGAAAGCAATCATAGAATCCCTGGAGTTGAAAAAGAACTCCAAGATCATCAAGTCCAACGTTTTTATTAATTTCTCCTTCTTTCTGTTAAAGATGGGAAAACGGACATTCACCTGTGTACACAGCAGAAGCTTTCATTTGATGGAAGGTGACTGAAATAAAACTGAAATTTAAATTATTTTTCTTGAGTTTTTCTCTATCTTCACTAGTTATTTCCTTGCTTAGGGAACAGACAATTTCCTTTCAAAGACAGGGTTTGACTGTCACAAAAACATCATCCTGACTGTTCTGGCTGCTCAGGCTAACCTAGAGCAGAGGCAGTGGATTTCAGGGGGAAGTGAGAGAGAAGGTGAGCCTTTCATACTCATTAAACTTCCCCCAGCCTCTTGGATCTGACATAAAATCCCATTAAGAGTCACCCTACACACACCAAACCAGGAAATCAGCATCCCTGCTGCCTCCTGCAGCCAGGTGTCCTTGAGGAAGGTCGTGGCTTTAGACACTCATTTAAAGCTGTTTTAATGATATTTTGTGCTCCAGCAGCCCAGGAAAGCTACACCCTCTCTGCTCTTCCCAGCACTCCCAGTGGTGAGGAACATTTTGCTGAATAAACACCAAGGATGGATTCCTGTTAAACACAAAGGCTGTCTCAAGCAGAGGAGATCAAACCCAGCTCCTTCAGCTCATGACTGGATACAGACTGATAAGCGTGAGCAGTAAGGAGAAATATTGTAATTTGCAGTAGATTTCTCCTTCCCTTTACCCTGTAGCTTGGAGATATATTTAAAACCAATAAATTTTTGTTGTTGTTGTTGTCTTTAATTACACTGATTCCCAAGGGCTTCTGTTTTACTGAAAAATGGCCCTGCTTTGACAATGGAAGCTTAATAGACTGGTGGAACAGATTGCAAACCATTTCCATGCCTGGTTTAACTGCTTGACTGCCAGTCTGTGGAAATAATTTTCAGGAGAATTACTTGTACAACTGTCTAGTTTCCCCTTGCTATTGGGCTGCAATGACGTCAAAGGAAATGTTTTGGTTATTGCTCTGCACAGGCACAGATGAGACACAGGGAGAGGGTAAGTGACTGCAGAGAAGATGGTTTTGGCACTCTTCAAGTGGAAAAAGTGTGAAAAGATAGGAATTAAAGCAAAATAATACTAATAAAACACCAAACCAAAGCGTGTTGTCTTAATTATTGCTCATACTTCCACATTCACTGAAGGAGGTAGAAGCAAAATGTCAATTATAAGGAACAGGTTTCATGCAAATCTCTTGAATTTAGGTTCATTACATTGAACTTTGGTCAGGTGAAAGATACATGGCCTGACTTAAACCTTAATTTAGTCCTCAGCAGCAGCTCACTGAAGGATAAGAAGGCTTCAATGGGGGAAATAATATGTTTTCTGCTGTCTCTCTGCTCCATAAGTGACTGTCTCTCCCCACTGACATTTGTGGGAGTTTCAGCTGCCCAAACACTTTGCATGAAATATTTTAGTTCTGCTAAAGTGAAGAGAGCTGAAAGTTTCTATGATCACCTTGCGCAGCTGGGTAAGGGAGAGTGAACTGGCAGCAATAGCCCAGCCTGCTCCTGGAGAAGCACCAAGCTTCATCTTCACTGCTGTGCTGTGGAAATTGTGTCTGCCTGTTCATTTCAGAGTGAAAGATGAGAAACAGGTCGACATGGTGGTGGAGAAGTGATTCTGGCTGGGCTGGATGTGTCAAGAAACTGATATTTGGTTTATTATCATAAAAGCAGGGCTGATGTCAGGGATGGTTTAAGAGTATGTGAAACTTTCTCTAAACTCTCTGATGTTCTCTCTATCACAGAACTTTTTATTTTTAAAAAGTATGTATGGATGTATGTATGTATGGGTGAGGCTTAGATTTGGACAGAGGCCACACTTGTGAAAACCTTACACAATATTACAGCAACTTGATGGAGACAACAATGAGAGGGATTCTGTGAAACTATTGCTTTTGAGGAGGAAAATAAAGTTGGGTTTGTCATCTTCTCTCAGAGTACTTCTCTTCAACTCTTTCTTCT
Organism: Zonotrichia albicollis; assembly: GCF_047830755.1. Classification (NCBI taxonomy): domain Eukaryota; kingdom Metazoa; phylum Chordata; class Aves; order Passeriformes; family Passerellidae; genus Zonotrichia; species Zonotrichia albicollis. Next base: position 151,509,701 of record NC_133819.1, read on the forward strand.
TTTGTCTTCTCAAGGACAGCAAAGTTGAAGTCAGAGGAGGTAAGAAAATCTAACTGCTGTGCTGTGTGAATGAGGTGATGCTAATACAGATTTCCTTTGGTTTTTCAATAAAAGAAAATATTCTTGCTCTATTCCACTTTCCTCAGCACCACAGCACCTCTTAGGACCTTTATCATGGATGGCAGAATGCTGGTCTCTGAGAAGACATCACTGAAACATGATATAAAATTTTGAAACCCACAGGGTCTTAAGTCCCTTATCAATTGGTTTCAAACCCTCCAGCATGTGAAATGTGAGCACATGAAGCAGGAAGAACAATAATTTCTAGTGTAAAAATAATCAGAAACAAGGTGAAAATGAACAAGAGCAATGCACAAGTGTGCAAGCAAAGTGTGTGTCAAGGGAAATTTCTGCTTTCTGATACCAGCCCCAAACAATCCTTCCATTAGCTGTAAACACTCCAGCTCCAACAACTCTCAATTTGTATTCATTTGTTTTCATTCTTCCTTGTGCCCAGAACTAGGAGAATATAAATGCAGCATGTCCTTTTGCTGGGTCTTCCCAGTGCAAAGCTGCTTTCTGGGTTATTTTCTTTTTTATTTTCTCTACCTAGATATTGCTTTACCTTCAATAACATCCTTAGTATATGTTATAGTCCTGCTTTTTTGCAGGACTATAACAGGCTTTTTAAAAACCTGCACAATGAGAAGATACCACTGGACATGACATACACAGCTATCATGACTCATGGATTTAAGCTGAAGGAGGGTAGATTAAATCAGATTTTAGGAAGAAACTCTTCCCTGTGAGGGTGGTGATGCTCTGGCACATTCTGCCCAGAGAAGCTGGGACTTTCCAATCCTTGAAAATGTCCAAGGCCAGATTGTATGGGGTTGTGAGCACCCTGGGACAGTGGAAGCTGTCCCTGCCCATGGCTGGGAGTTGGGGGTTGGAATCGGATGATCTTGGAATGGAGGTTGGAATGGGATTCTTTCCAACCCAAACCATTTTATGCTTCCAATTCATCAACAGTTTCCAGAGACTGAACATATCATAAAAGCAGGGCTGATATCAGGGCTGGCTTAAGAGTGTGGAAAACTTCCTCTAGCCTTTTTTATGTTCTTTGTATCACAGAATTTTTATTTTAAAAAAATATTTATACAGGTATATAGGGCTGTGGTTTAGATATGAATCACTTTGTCTGGAAATATAAATAGGGCTCCTAACTCCTAAAGACTTGAGATTTTAAAGGAACTGTCTGGATCATATAAGTTGAGCAATGAACTTCTATACATCTTTATGAAAATCTAGAACTCCCCAAGGATATAAATTATTGTCAATATTGCCTTTGTTACGTCCCTGGCTGCAGGGCTCAGGTGAGCTGCTGCACTTCTCTTAGCTTGCACACAAAAAACTTCAGAAGGCTACTGCCTCAACTTCTTACTTTTAAAACTTGCAAGAAATTATAAATGAAGATGACAATATCTCTTCCTCAAAGGATTATATATTTCTCGTTAAACTTTAACTTCATTTAAAATCCATCCTTGATCCTCTTAAAGTATTTGCGTAAGTGAATGAGGGCTGTAAAACATGACTGAAGCTTTCCTCCTTGGGGAAGCAGCTTGACCAATTTACATATTTATTAAATATTTTATATTTTACCAGATTGTATGCACTTCGAAATGTCACATCTTATTTTTGGTCTGAGCACTGCATAACCATAATGGCTATTTCCAGTCCCAGAAGAGAAAAAGAAAATAATCTGCATCTCTTAATTTGACCACTTCTTAAGGATTTAAGTTTTTTATTTCTATGTTTTATTCTGTTCTGCAAAATTTTAACTTTTACTGTTATGAAGTTTTACTAGTTCTGTGCAAATTAATCTCCTGTGAGGCTGCATGACCAACCTCTCATTTTTCCTCTGGAATGAGATTCAGCTTTCTAAGCATCCAAACTGAACTTCTGAACCTGTTTGATGGTTCTTTTAGCTTTAAAGAAAATAAACACAAGGCTGTTGCTAACCAGAAATGTACATGAACTGCTTTGTGGTACAAGGATCTATCAAAGCAGAGCTGATATTTCTGGTGTAATTCCTCCCCTCCCTCACCCTCACAGTTCAGTTCCCAGCATCTGGAGCAGAGATTTTTCCTTTATAATGATGCACAAGACTAGAGTATGCATGAGATGTCATTACTGGGGTTTCCTGTGAGCACTTTGGATCTGGAGACAATGGATTAAGACTCCAACAGGATGCACAAGATGAAGGCACTTGGCCAGTGCTGGATTCCTGAGTGCTGAGAACAAACCCCTTTCCTCTGCATGTCCCCATTTCTGATGGAGCCAGCCTCCCTCACAGGATGTTTGAGGTCTAGCTGCTGAGAAGAGAGTTGGAAAAAACCCCAATTTTATTTAGAAGCCACAGAGAATGTCCATTACTCTCTTTTCTCGTCACCTCTAAAATGCATGACTTCCATGGGCAGAACTCTGAACCACAGAATCATTGAATCATAGAGTCATAGATTCATAGAAACATAGAATAGTTTGGGCTGGAAGAGACTTTCCAGATCAGATTGTTCCAACCCTCTGCTACAGGCAGGGAACCTTCCCCTATCCCAAGATGCTCCAAGCCTTGTCCAATCTGGCCTTGAACATTTCCAGGAACGGGCCAGCCACAGCTTCTCTGGGAAATCTATGCCAGGGCCTCACCACTCCCAAAGGGAAGAATTTATTCCTATTATCTAATTTAAATTTACTTCTTTTCAGTTTAAAGCCATTTTCCTTTGTTCTTTCAGGCCATGCCCTTGTCTAAAGCTCCTCTCCAGCTCTCTTAGACCTTTAGGCACTGGAAGGGTCTCTAAGGTCTTCCTGGAGTCCTGGAGCCTTCTATTCTCCAGACTGAACATCCCAAACTTTTCCAACCTGTTTCCATTGCAGAGGAATCCCAGTCATTGGATCCACCTCCTGTATCTTCTCTGGACTCACTCCAACAGATCCATGTCTTTCTTGTGCTGGGGATCCCAGAACTGGGTGCAGTGCATTATTTTTTCAGGATACATTTTTTAGGGAAAAGGAAATAAAACCCAAAACCACAACACACCAATAAACAGATTTGTAGATGAAAATGTCTGACAAGAGAGAACTTGCCACACTCTCCAAGTGATCAATTATTGTAATACCACATTGCCCTTGTCTGCATTTTCAGGCAATGGTTTTTTGCATTATCCTCCCTGCAGAAGTCAGCATTACTATCATAATTTTTGGCCCCATTTGAATTTCTGCATGGCCCTGTTATGCCATCTCTTTCCTTTTCTTGATAAAATAAAAAGACCAAGTTGCTCTTTGAAGGAAAAGCCAGGCAAGGGTGAGACCCCATAACTGTTTCTTTGGCCTGGGTGAAGTAGGGAGAAATCTTTTTCAGAGTCATATCTTCCCTGGGGAGAGTCCACATAATTCATCCTTTCCTCTTCATAGGTCCTCTGACAGCCTTATCAGTAAGAATTTCTTCCAGGTCACTGCACAATAAGCACAAGAGACAATCTTTAAGACTCCACTAGAAGCAGACCATACTAAAAATAATCCTGCATCCTAATTGCTGGTAGGAACAATCTACTGACCAACAACTGCTCCATCTGATCTGTGCCGTGTTGATTTCTTGTTAAAATATTAAATATCTTACAGGAATTAGATAGGGATGTGCAAAAACTCCTGAGGGCTGATATCAGTGTGCATTCAGCCCAGAAGTGTGTCTTTAACAGAGGCTGATGTAATTCCAACACCTATTGGAGATTAAGCTCTATTAATTTTCTCAGGTTATGACCTCACATTAAATTGATGGTATTTCTTTTCCATAGATTTATGGCTTTGTTATGGCTCATCTTTAACTACAGGTGCTGCATGACTGTGACTGGAGCTGACATGCATCTTTTAGTGCCACTGTTAGCCAGGTGTGGATACACACCCATAGCTTCTTCCAGCAATAAAAACAAATTATATGCAACTGGGCACAACTGGACACTCTCACAACACCAGAGCAAGTAAAAGAAAAGAGCATTTCAGCTGTTCCTTTGCATCACCCCTTAATTTCTTTCAAGCTGATATGATGTGTTGATTCCAGGAGATGGCAAAGGACAGGATGAAAATTTACATCCCTTTTGAGGGCATGAAATAATGAAGAATTTTTGTAATGAGGAGCCATGCAGGTACTTGAAGGGTCTTGTGAGTAGTTAGAAATGCTGTTTTCTAAATGCCATCTCTGTTTCCAAGTCAGTATAGAGAGAAGCACAGTCAGAAGGGGATATTGGCAAAGATCTCCTCCTGGGCAGCACCTGTGTGGGAAAGGCTTAGAGGAAAACTGCTGCCTTCCTTTTGGGGGAGAGACTACTGCTGTTCTGAGGTTAAATTACCCTGTAATTGTGTTCTGCACCCTCCAAACACATAAAAAAGTTCTACCATGGAGATTTATTGTTTTGGGTTTTTGTTTTGTTTTGGAGTCTTTGTTTAGTTGGGGTTTTTTGGGTTGTTTGTTTGTTTTGGGGTTTTTTTGTTTGTGTGCATTTGTGCATTTTGGTTTTCTTTTGGGGTTGTTTTTTTTTTTTTTTTGGTTGTTGTGTTTATTTGGTTGGTTGGTTGGTTGGTTGGTTGGTTGGTTTTTTTTTGTCTGTGACAGTTCCAAAAAGGTCTCTTCCAACATATCTGTCCACCATGCTTAAAAATCCTTCCCATATGATATTTCCAGCCCACTCCGTGGGCAGGGGTGACCAGGTTGCTGAGGGCCTCATTTGACCCAATCCTTCATTGCTGAGGAGCTGATAAAATCATGGGCAGCATGTGGATAAATGGAATTTATGAATCTTTGGCCTCCTCTCTCTGACAGAGGGAGCAGCCTCAGCCTGTGAGCTCAGGACAGGCACCACAGCGCTGCTGGAGTCAATGGAGCTTCCCCTGGTGCTGTCTGAGAGTTTTTCCCTTTGCACATAATGTCAATAAAGGAGGTGTAAGGATGGATTTTCTTTAATTGCTGAGCATGCAGACAGCACAGTGTCTCAGTGAGCTGTCATTGACCTTGTCCCTGTCCATAACAGGGTCAAGGTCACATCTGAATTGTGATCCTCCCTGGTGCTACATTTGGCACCCAACACTGACAAAAGGGGGGGAATTTGTCTCTGATGGATTTTTTATGGCTCCCATACAGGATTATTTGTGCCTCTTACTCAGAAGATCCTCAAAAGGTCCTGACCTACCAGCCTTTGTGTGTGGAGTGTTACTGATTTTTCTGAAAATCAGCATTTATTGAGTCACATTTGGATATTTGAGACATCTCTGCAAGGCTGCAGGTGGAACAAGGGATGCAAGAGAGAAAAATCCTTCCGGAGCACCAGTAGGAAGAGAATCAGGAAAGCTGGAGAGTAGATATGAAAATAGTGTATAAAACATAGAATTAATGAGATTGGGAAAGATCTCCAAGACCATGGAACCATTAACCCAACACTGTTAGGTCAACCACTAAATAATTTCTCAAGGCACCCTGCTTAGATGTTTTTTAACATTTCCAGGTTGGTGATTCCATCTCTTGCCTGGGCAGCCTGTTCCAAAGTCTGATCACCCTTCCAGTGAAGAAATTTTTCCTGATATCCATTCAAAACCTTCCCTGGTTCAAATGGAATCTATTTCCTCCAATCCTGTCTCATGTTATCTGGGAGAAAAGACTGACTCCCCACCTGTCTATAACCTCCTTTCAGGTATTTGTAGCAGTAAGAGTTGTAGCCATACGCAGAAGGGATGAAAATCAGTGTGGGAGTAATATTGCACCACTTTGTACACCTCTGATGGGATTCATTTCAAAATGAGGGTGTTGGAAGTTTATTATTTCCACCAGCTGCTTCTTTAAAATAACTAAAACCCCTTGTGAACTTGATCCAGAGTAATCTTAGTACTCAAAACTCAGCACTGTTATGTGGCTGATGAACCCAAAGTGCTGCCTTTACTGGAAATAACATTCCAGTTATTTATAAATAAATCCAGTTTATTTATAAATAAATTTCCTTAACTGGAAATTACTGTAAAACTTTGCAACCTCAGGAATGATAAAGTGATCAGAGCAAGTACTTAAGGTTGTTGCTGTGATTCATGGCTCCCTCTTCATTTACAGCAGCAGAAACCTAACTCAGGTTTTAGATTTTACACAGCTGGCATTGAAACTGTTCTGACTAGCAGTGACCACAGGCTTTGAAAGCAGAAAAAGCAGAAGAAAGCCCACAGAGGTACAATATATCAATAGTAAATTAAATTATAATCCTGAGTTAGGAGAACCATTTATACACTTGTGCGACAACAACTGTGCTGAAATGCCTGAAAGAGCTGAATTAATCTAAAAAGTGTAAAAGCATGATCAGCATTAGTTTGGTAAACTATCTTCTCTACTCTCAGAAGCTTTATTTGACTTGGGTTTCTCCTGCAGACAGCAGATTTCTCAGATTCTTTTCCTGACTGAGAGGTTTAATTAAACTTTGCCATGTTTTCCAGTAGAACAATGACACATTTACACCCAATGGTGGAAGATACAAACTCCCCTTAAGTTCCCCAGGTATTTCTGGATAAATAATACAAAGAGATCTTGTATTTCCTCTGGCCCTGGAGAGCACATGAATCAAATGTCAGTATATCATTTGATATTTCTTCACACCCAACAGAAGGAGAGAAAAGGCTTTGATAAAGAGATCATTGTCTGCTGTATGAGGCCTCTTCAAACACTTCAACCACAAAGTCAGGGGATATAAACAGCATGAACTATTTATCAAGCCTCACTATTAGCCTTGAGGAGCAAAACAAACTTGTGAATATTAGGGGTGAAAATGTTCTTGCCTTCATAGCAGCTCTCAGGTTCTATGGTGCTGTCCTGAGGTGCCCCCAGGCTAAGTCAGATTTCCTTCACAAGCAACTCCTCACCAGATAAACCCTTTTGCCTGCTTCATTTTGCCTTTCTTTCAGGCAATGAAGTAGAGATCAACAAAATAAGACTGGGAACTTGATCCTGTTTTAGCTAGATTTGGGACAACAGTTTCTTCTAGGACTCTCTTTAAAGTAATCATAATATTCTTGAAAAATACAGTGCCCTGGTAGCTATTCTTACCTAGAATGTTTTAAGATACCAGTGTCAATTATTCCTGTGTATCTGTGTCTTTTTTAAATCTAAGCTAAATCCAAAATTTGCATCCCAGTTTCATTGCAAGGAGTGCTCAATTATTCCTGTGTACCTGTGTCTTTTTAAATCTAGGCTAAATCCAAAATTTGCATCCCAGTTTCATTGCAAGGAGTGCTTTTTGTGCCTGGAAAGGCCACGATGTAGAGGTGTTAATGCTCAGAAAATGTGCATACAGGGTTTTATATGTGTGTGTTCAGAAAACTGGCCCCAGATATTCTCAGAGTGATTAATCTGCCTGCTCTTCTCAGTTTCTTTAGTAAATGTTCTGTGACACACTCAATTAAATCTGGTGATAAAACATCTTCCACTGGGATGTCTGACATGCTTGAAGTTAACCCCACACTGGAGAGCTTCTTCAGCTCATGGACCTGTTACAAATTCATGATTCTGAGAGTTTTCCTGTGATAGGTGCAGGAGCTCAGTATTTCTTCTCATGTGGCTCCTGGCATTTAGAGATGCACAATAAACACCCCTAAAAATGAAACAGAAGTTACCCCATAGCAAAACACTCCCCTCACTAACATCACTAAGCCATGTATTTCAATCCTCAGTCTAGTCTGGGATTGTTTCTGCCAGAATATCCCCTGGGCTGTGTCCAGATCAGTTTTAAATGCTTTAAGTGGTGATTGCTCACTGCTTCCATGGGACCATCATCATTCAGGCTGATAGATCAGTCTAATAGTGCCTAATGCCTGTCAGCATAAGCCTTGCTCTCAGTTTCTCAGCCTTATCTCTGCTGGAAAAAATAAAAAGTACTTATCCTTTTGCCTTGCTAGTGGTTGACAGAAAGCTAATTAGAGCGAGGAAAAAAAACCCAACTTCTTCCACAGAAAGTTCTGCCAGAAGTGGTTTTGGCTGAGGAGTCAGGCTGAAAAGCACTTTTAACACTGTCCACACAGGCAGAAGTGATGAAGTTTCTGATACTCATATTTTTGAAGGAAAGCTTCCCTTTCAAAATTAAAATGTGCATGAAATTGCACGTAGCACCTTGAGTTCTCCAGGAAAGCAGGACTCTGCAGAATCACTCTTCACAGAGCAGCATGGCTGAGGCTCAGGTTATTTCATCTGCCTCTTCCAGCTGCTGAATTGTATTTTTAAACTGTACATTCAACTCTTCAACTCTAACCAGTTGGGTTGTGAGCTTCATGCTGACACTGCAAGTTGTGGATGAGGAACTCAGCGTGACCTGGCTCTGTGCACTTGCAGCCCAGAAAGCCAAAAATGTCCTGGGCTGCACCCAAAGCAGGGTGGGCAGCAGGTGAGGGGGGATTCCACCCCTCTGCTCTGCCCTGGTAAAACCCCAAACACCTCTTGGGCTCCCAACACTGGAAGGATGTGGAATTGTTTGAGCAGAAGGGCCACAAAGATTTTCAGAGGGATGGAGCAGCTCTCTGGAGACTGAGACAGCTGGGGCTGCTCATTAGTTGGTCATGCATGGAGGATGGATCCATTTTCATGAAATTATCTGAACTTTTCATAGACTTGGAGCTTGCCCAAGTCACTCAGTACTTGGATTTGTATCTCAGCAAAGGTACAGCAACAACGTAATTTTCTTCTTGTCTATTTTAAATGGTTTCAAAGTACTGTGTCCCAAATAGAGTTTTATACTAGATACTTTCACCATGGATGTTGTCACAGAGCAGAACAGAGAGCACCTCTCTCCTAGGCACTAAAACAACCCTGATACAACACCTCCACTTTTGGGGACCATGTACACCCTCACTGGAGGTATTCCAGAACTGTGTGGACACAATGCTGTGTCTGTGCTCTGGGATGGCCCTGCTGGAGCAGAGGTGGGGCCAGATGACCCCACAGTGGTCCCTTTCAAATTGGATCATATTGTGGTTCTGTGATCCTGCATCTGAGAATAGTTCTGCCAAACTGAAAAAAAACCATTATGTGATAGGTATAAAATAGGTAAAATTCTCATGAATTAGTATAGTATTTGCTGGGACCCCCGTGGCAGGAAGGAAGGATGAATCTGACTCCATGTTCTCAGAAGGCTAATTTATTACTTTATTGTACTACATTATATTAAAGAATACTTTACTAAACTATACTAAAGAATACAGAAAGGATAATAACAGAAAGCTAAAAAGATGATAATGAAAACTTGTGACTCTTTCCAGAGTCCTAACACAGCTTGGCAGTGATTGGCCAAAGAATGAAAACAACTCATAGCAAACACCAATCAAACAATCACCTGTTGGACAAACATCTCCAAACACCTTCCACATGAGTAAAACAGAGGAGAAGCAATTGAGATAATCCTTGTTTTCATTTTTCTCCGAGGCTTCTCAGCTTCCCAGGAGAAAAATCCTGGGCAAAGAGGTTTTTCAGAAAATGTGAATGTGACAAATTAGGAGAGTGTAAGAAGTCCTCATCACACAGAGATGCCACCCCAGGGTACATTCAGAGGTGATGTGCTGCACTCCTGGGTTGCCTCTCACCCAACAGATTCTAGCTGCTTCCATTATTTGCACCAAGGGGAAAAGAGCTGCATTCCCTTCACTTTCTCCTGAGGAAGTCTGGATCACCTGAGGGAACTGAATATTTCTGACAAAGAGAAGAAAATTACTTATAAAATAAAAAAAAATGTCATGACAGAGGTATCAAAATGACAGTTAAAGACCTTCTCCATGAAGTGGTCTAATGCAACCTCCATGCCTGGTGTCACCTGAGGAAATGCCACTGGTATCTGCTCTGATTTTAGAGGCAGGGATTATTACCTTACCGCATCAGTCACTCTACCCCAGTCTGGACTCAGCTGAGACCAAAAAGGACTGTTGGGGATTTTTCCCCCCATTCTGAGATTTAAAGACTTTTTTAGCTCTTTATCACTTTCCCAGATAGAAGAAATATCAAAGTAATTGTAACATAAATCTCTGAACAAAATATTTAGGTCAGCTCCTGATAAGCACCTGACAATAGACTTGTTCCCTAATGGGTGGTGTTTGAAGCAGGTTTCCAGTAGATTTCCTGAGTTTCAAATAAGATACTGGACAAATTTAGTACTGTGGATTACTTTCTGTGCTGGTTTGGGAGGAGAATGCAGATTGGTGTGTGGTTGAATAACCCAGATCCAACTGATGGATTCACTGGTGACCCAGAGAGAGCCAAGGCACCAACACTGATATTTAGAAGTTCAGGATGAAAAAAATAAAAGGACAAAAGAAGACACGCATCTTCCATGTGTTCTGGCTGGAGATGAAGCTTCAAGAAAGTTTATTAAAGAAGCCCTGATGCTGGGTTATGAGTTGTAGAGAGGATTCCCTGGCTTTCTAAACTCCTCTCCAGAGAGAGGAACCTGGGGGCTGCTGGATCTTGTCTTGGCCTCAGACTGTCAATGGTTGAAGTTTTGAAACTTTGTCCCACAGTTTTTAATGATGGCAGATCAGATAAATTAGTATAAAAATGACTTATTGTGATAAATGACTAGACAAAGAAGATCTCAATCAGAATTATTTACAACACAGTACGAAAGCTAAAACCACCAGTAGAGAATAGTATAATATAATGAAGTATATTAAAACAATTATATTAAAGTAAATATGCTAAAGCTAGCAAAACAAAAAATTAGGTAGAGATTGATTTAACTCACCATATCAACATTTGTGAGCAGGTCTTTTTCTTTTCATTTTGAGAAGTATCCCTGGTAGGTGTCTCCAAAATCCAAGAGAAATATCTCCACACACTCCAAGAAGGAATATGTTAGAAGAACATAACAGTATGAAATAGGACCAGAATTCAGTAGTCTAGAGGGGTTGACTGCCAGTCATGTGTCCCCAGGTCAGTTTAGCAGCCCATCTGCCAAATCTTTGCCTGTTTATCAGGATGTTCATTCAGGGTTCGTTGCCAGAATTTTAGAATGATCAACACCAAACCCAGCTCATGGTGCCCCTGCTCAACCCAGACCTGCAGACAGGACATTGTCTGAGCTGCTTGACCACATTCCAGAGCACCCAGGGTGAAGCATCCTGACACACCTGTGCAGGGCCAGGAGCTGGACTGGGTGGTACCTGTGTGTCCCTTCCAGCTCAGGATATTCTGGGATTCTGCAGCTCTCTGCATGTGACTGTCCCATTTTAGCAGATGTTTAGTTGCCTCTTGGTCCCCATGCAGACAGGCAGAGATTGGTGAAAAGTTTCTGTTCAAGCGTTTTTTCTTACATTTAAAAAGCACTTTTGTTGAAACACTGTAATTTTGAACTGTAAAAACAGATCAAACCCTGACACAATTTATTTTTATAAGGGTTGTTTCATTTTGCTAAATGATTTTAATTGTTCTAAATTTGTCTCAAAATTATATTTAACATAATTTCTTTTTCTGGATTAGCTGTAATATTCAATTTTGCAAATTGAAATGTTTGAAGGTTGAAACATTTTGGATGGGCAATTTAGACCATGGGGTAAATTTTGAAATTTTCTTTGACAAATGAAAACTGCTTTCTGAGAGGATAAAACTTCCCAGAGGAAAAAAATTCTATTTCCCAGAAACCTCTGGAGGAAAATTCATGTGAAAATGACATCTTTCCCTGCGCTGTAATAAAACATGGTCTCAGCTGAGTGCTATTTATGGCCAAGCCTACAAATTATAATTATTTGAAAAGCATATATAGCATCAAAAAAAACCCCAAAACGCTCATTTCCTTAAAAGTGGAAAATTTACCTCCAAGTGTTTTGCGGTTTTTTAATAGAATAGAATTTTCTTTTTTAAAAGAAAATTCGTGCTCTGATGTGAATTAAACTTTAATTCCCCTGTATCTGGTTTAACTGTGAGAGCTGATCATCGAATCATAGAATGGTTTGGGTTGGAAGGGACCTTCAAGATCATCTAGATCATCCAAGATCATCTTCAAGATCATAATTCCAATTCCCCTGGAATGGGCAGGGACACCTTCCACTAGACCAGGTTGCTGATGGAAATTAATTTCAGAAAAATGGCCCTACTTAGGTCAGATCATGGACCTCAGTTTTGTCCAGTTTTCAACTTTTCTCTGACATGGGCCAGTAGTAGCAGCTCCAGTAGAGCAGGGAGCTGGAGATCTTAAAATCACAGCATGGTTTGGGTTGGAAAGGACTTTAAAGATCATCCAGTTCCAACCCCGCCACTTTCCACTATCCCAGGTTTCTCCAAACCCCATCCAGCCTGGCCTTGAACTCTTCCAGGGATGGGGCAGACACAGCTTCTCTGGGCAGCTTGTGCCAGGGCCTCAGCCTCTTCACAAACAAGAATTTCATCCTAACATCCAATCTAAACCTTTTCTCTGTCACTTTGAAGCCATTTCCCCTTGTTCTGTTACTCCAGGACCTTGTAAATAGTCTCTCTCCATCTTTCCTGCTGGCTCCTTCAGATACTGGAAGATGGATGGCACTTAAGTCCCCACAAAGCTTCTCTTCTCCAGGCTGAGCAATCCCAATTTTCTCACCCTCTCTTCAAAGCAGGGATGATCCATCCCTCTGATCAGCTTAGTGGCCTCCTCTGTACTTGCTCCAACAGGTCCATGTCCTTCCTGTGCTGGGCACCCCAGAGATGGATGATGAAAGCTTTTCAACCTTCTAGCAACAACCAGTGACTTGCACCAAAGTTAAACTAAGAGAAGTTAGAAAGAACATCAAGAAACTCTGTATCTTCTTCCTTTCCCCGAGCTCCAGTTGCTTTATTTCTCTTTTTTACCCCCTTTTGGGGTGAAACACTTAGTGGAGAACATTTTCTTACCTTTATTGGTACAACCCCACCATTTAAGGCTTCACTTCAGAAGGTGCCTAAACACCTACTGAGGTCCCAGTTGTGTGCTCAGAGTGGAGCTCCTGCTCAGAGAAGGTTTCTCTGAATGCTGCTCGAAACAGAGGGAACATTCATTACAATCTCTGAACTAAAAACAAAGTCAAGAAGGGATATTAACAAGAAAATAAATGCAGAGACAATGTTTGTAGAGGAACAAAAAACGACTAAACTGCCCATGAATAAATTTAGGCTGGCAATTAGAAGAACATTCCTAATCATTAACACACTCATGTTCTGGAAACTGATTTTCTTCAGTGGGAACAATGAGGTAAAAAGGAGCCAAAATGGGGCTTCATGAGGCTTGATAAATATCTACAAGAGGCTGGGTGATACAGGCTTGCACCAAGAGAATTAGATTCTGCTACCCTGAGGGTCTCAGGAAACTGCCAGAAACTTCACACTAAAGCAACTCTTGAAGCAAATCAAGGTGGTGCAATGTGGTATCTCAGTATTGAATGTGCATCAGGTGAACCAAATCTCAGCGGAGCTCTAAATGGTGACAAATCACACAAGTTTACAACAGCTGAGGGTCTGATTCTACAACTCGAGAGTTTACAGATCCAGTAACAAGTGCATTGAAGAAGAAATATGTGGAACATATTTTGAATCTTTATTGATCTGCAATGTTTCTAAATTCAGTGGCCAGTAGAAATATCTCCTTATTGACAAACACAAAAGAAATCAAAGGTGGTTTCTTGCTCAACTGTACTTTCTTAGCTCTATATAAGAAACCTTTGAATCCCATAATTTACCTCCCAGGCTGGCTCTCTCTGAAGTCAGTGATATTTTTTTGGTCAATGTCTTCTTTTCCCAGGTATGGGACAGTAAGGAAGAAAAAGTGTCATTTGGCTTCATTTGTCATATGCCTTTAAGAATTGAACAAGGATTTTCAAAGCATAAAGATAAAACACTGGGGTTGGAGGTTTGCCTAATGACCTGTCAAAAAATAGCCCACTCCTGTTTCCTCATGAAGGGGAAACAAAATAAGGGTGGTTGCATGATTTCCATTAACAGTAGAGTTTACAAAGCCACAAAAGAATGGGCAGATTGAGTAAAATCTGTTCAGCTTATTCCTTTGTCTCTGACAGCATCAGAGGAGCACACACTTGAAGCTGTTTCTTCTCAGGAATAGTATTCAGGTTCCATGGAATGTTGGAACAAGTCCAGAAGAGGCCACGAGGATGCTCAGAGGGCTGGAGCACCTCTGCTGAGGAGACAGGATGGGAGATTTGGGGGTGTTCAGCCATCTTCCAGTACCTAGAGAGGCTCCAAGGGAGATGGAGAGGGGACTTTTCCGAAGGGTGTGGAATGACAGGACAGGAGGGAATGGCTTCAAACTGACAGACAGTAGGTTTAGAATTGGATATTAGGAAGGAATTCTTTATGGTGAGCATGGTGAGGCCCTGGCACAGGTTGCTTAGATAAGCTGTGGATGCTCCATCCCTGGAAGTGTTCAAGGCCAGGCTGGATGTGGCTCTGAGCACCCTGGGGTAGTGGCAGCTGTCCCTGGTCATGGCAGGGTTGGAACCAGATGGTCTTGAAGGTCCCTTCCAACCTAAACCGTTCCATGATTCTGTGACTTGCCATATGGAATGTGGTTTCTATTATGTATGCACTTCTTCAAAATTGATTATATGAATCTTTTGTAGTGACATCCTATGTCAGGCCATACCTTTGAAGAACAAGGTATGTGTGTAAAGAGGGCAGTGTCTGGTTAAATTAACACAGTGCCCCAGTCCCAAACTCAATCTCTGACCTGAATTTCTCAGTGTGAATCTCTCAACAATTTTTTTCCCAGTCGTTCACCATTAGAGTTTGTAAAGATTCATTTTTGTTACCCTTCAGAGAGTCATAGAATCATCAAGGTTGCAAGATCATCAAGTACAACTTTCAAAGTTTTATGTGCAACATTCCTGGGGTCCAGATGTCTTAATGGTGCTGTTTTAGATTCTCTACTTTTTCACAACCCATGTAGTCAAATGTCTGGTAAAAGGGAGTATGGAGAGATTTTAGGAGCATTTGATCACACTGCCCTCAAAGTGACTGGAGATCCATTATAAAATCTACCACAGAGGGTCCTGCCCCAAGTCGCTTAATGAGCCTGAGGAAAAACCCTGCTGCAGGCCAGGGCTTTGTCCTCATTGCTACAGCCTCTTTCTCTGCCATGAAAAATCATTTTGTTCAGGATTAGAACTAAATCCCGGGGTTGTGTGGAATAAAGCTGTCAGGATCACAAAATGAACACAACCTTTGCTTAAAATCAAAACCATAGCAGGTTTCCCCAGAATGGAATTATTTTACAGGAAAACACAGTACTGGATAAAACCTAGAAATCCCTGTAGCCTCCCTAGCATAGTTTAGATATAATTTCTCTGCTGATTAGTAGAGTTAATAAAAAATAAAAATGTCTTCCTTTAATGCAGTGAGAGACTCACATACTTGAATATACCTATCTCCAGGATAAAGTTTTAATTACCTTGAGAAAAAGTTGGAAGAAGGATGAAACTCAGGCATCTGTTACAGCTGGGAAGAAGGCAAAGAGGGCCAGCATGCAGTAATTAAATCTTTATCACCCAGAAAGGAGCCTGCAGCCTGCGGTGTCTTCCTGGTGAATATCACCATGTTTATTTTTAAAACTGTTCCCTGCCGGCATGTCCCAAAGTTATTCCATATACACAGCTGGCTGGGAAGAGGCGGGCTGGAGCTGGGAAAAGCAAGATCTAAAAGGAGAAAGACAGAGGCTAGGAAAAATTTAGCAGAAAAAGGGCTGGGATGGAAACCCTTCCAAGTCCAGCAATAGGTGACCTACATTTACAAATCTCTTTGAAAAAGTCAGGTCTTGGTGTCCCTCTTTCCTGTAGATGCTGTGTTTACATACTCTGTGCTTTTCAGTTCTGGAAATCTTACTTTTCCAGATATAGTGATAAAATATGGATTTAAGGACTGAGCCCTCCGAAAGGAGAAGCAACATGGCCACAGATGGTGAGTTTTGTGAATGGTGGAAAACTGGTCAGAGACCTTTAGCCACAACTGTGAGGGATGGCAGCGGCAGCTCAGTGCTGCCTTCCCCAACCCTCTAATCACCCCTAAAACTCCACAGGGTTTTGGTCTGCTGGTGACCCTGGGCCATCCCAGTCTCTCTGGGCTTCATTTGTAAAGAAAATCAAACTGTGGCGAATTATTGTGGTGTTGATGTGTGTAAGGATAAGTGAACAGGCATTACAATAACTTATTTATTCATTTATTTATGCAGATGTGTCCATCCATGCTCAGATGTATGAATTTATGTCTGTGTGTACATTGATGTGTGCAAATATTTATTAACTTAAAATCACTGCTGGAAAAGTCAATCAGCTGCAATAAATAACCAAATACCTCTCCAAAGGGACAGAGTATTCCCTTCTGCCTGTATTTAGGTCTTTTTATGGAATCAAAATGTAACAAAGAGGGATTTGAGCTGCACAAAACCTCAATGGTGTCCCTACTCCATGTGACACGTTGAACCAGAAACCTCCAGAAATCCCTCACAACTTAAGCAATTTGAGTTTCTGGCTGTTTTTTTATCAAATAACTCTGTAATAACCACAAGAGGGACCCTCATGAATCTTCATGGGCTGGAGGGACTGCAGAGTAACTCAGGATTTCCTTGGAGAAAGATGCACCCATGGCCTGAGCATTGGAATATCAGCCAAGAAATCAAACCCTAATTCCTTCCTTCCTTCCTTCCTTCCTTCCTTCCTTCCTTCCTTCCTTCCTTCCTTCCTTCCTTCCTTCCTTCCTTCCTTCCTTCCTTCCTTCCTTCCTTCCTTCCGCCACTTCCGCCACTTCCTTCCGCCACTTCCTTCCGCCACTTCCTTCCTTCTGCCACTTCCTTCCTTTCGCCACTTCCTTCCTTCTGCCACTTCCTTCCTCTTTTACCTCACAGCTCCACCACAAGATGCCTGTGTTGGGTTTTGGTGGGATTTGGACAACCATTTCTGTATCTTCCAAACAGAGTGGTAAAATTGAATATTTTTAAATGTATTTAAAAAAAACAATGGGCAATTTACAACCCAGAGGGGTTTGCTGCAATCCTGAGTGTACATGTCAAGAATTCAGTATGTTTTTAAGTGTAGCTATGTTGCTTCATTCTTTATCTTTCACTGTGTGTGTTTTGCAGGGATTAGTCATGGATTCATAAAATGGATTTTCTCAGAAAAAATTCTTTTTGAGACTTACTCTTTTGATACAACTTCAACATCTTTTTCAGTATAATTTTTTCTCCTCCTCCCCTCTGTACATTCGTGTGTCTGTGCTGTGGGTGTGTATAAATATGTACATATATTCTGGTTGGCTGGAAGTAGAAAAATTCATTTTCTTTAACAGTCATATCTCTGAGAAGCAGACTTACAGGAATGCTTTTAAATACTAAATTAAAATACTTTAACTGCTTGGCTTTTCTGGTCAGCTTCTCCTTAATTCTTTTCTTTCTCCCTCTTGCTCTCTCTCTCTCTCTCATTCTTACCCCTGTACTGAGTTTTTTGCTTAATTAAAGGGAAAGGGAATAGTGACATCAAGTCAAGGACATAATCTCTTTCCTAACAGGCAAAGTCAGAGTTTAATCCTCCTGGCATAGTCCTGTCCAGGAAAAGGAAAAGTCTCTCCTAAAATATGAAATTGAGCTAGGTCCTGATGCAGCACCTGTTGAAAACTGAAAATTTTTGTGGGAATCCATAAAGTCAGAGGGTTTTTAGGAAATGGTTAAAAAGGAGTATTTAGGCCTCAGGATGTGGCCCGAAGTTCCGTTACAGCAGAAAAGTTTCCCAAGCAAGCAGAAAAGTTTCCCAAGCAGTAGACGTGACAAATAACAATAGGACTTTGAAGATTTGGCTTTAGGATGGCAACAAGTTTATTTAATGTATATCTTTAGAAGGTTACCGTGAATAGAGCTCTGTTCTTTGTTTCTTATGAAACAGTCTTTGTTTTAACTACCATTATGTATGTTTTATAAGGTTGGATGGAAAGCTTGTCAATATGTCTTGTTTTTGTGTGATTGGCTGAAAGCTAAACTGAGATGATTTTATGTCATTCTGTTTTACCCCACCTTCAGGGGGCATTTCCCATTAGGCCAGCATGCTGTTAACATCTAACAATGTTCTGAGGCTGATGTAATAATAATAAAAAAGGCTGGTCTAAATTTGTCCAGTGTGGTCCATATTTGGATTTTTTGCCGCGGCAAGTGGGTTCCTCTCTTAAGACGTGGGTTCCTGACACCATTGGATCTATAGCTACCCTGGTGCCCTGACAATTTTTCCTGCTGTTTCTGTGTTTTGCTTTGGCGCTGGATCCCTTTGTCTGTGGTAAAAGTCTCTGGAGGCTGAGGATTGCCACAGCCAGAGGTTTTTGCTGAACTGTCTGCAGGACCTTGGGATCAGAGGGCACATTTCTGACTCAGGAGATGATTTCCTTTAAGCAGACTGATAAAATGCTCCATGATTCAGCCACCCAGGGCAGGAACATAATTCTGTGTGGTTCCCTGTCTTCAGAGTCAGAGACAGATTTCATCACCATTTACTCATGCTGTCCTACAGCATAACCTTTATTTCATTTTAAAACCCCATTTATTTCATTTTATTCTTTTGATTCACTTTCTAGTTTTCTCCATTCTGACTATAACTCACCTCAGCTGTGTTCAGCATCTTGTATAATTTATCTACAATAACTTCAAGGGTATTCATATATTCATGTTGTTAGGGACCCCTTTTTGGGAAGGATTGCTTTGCTGATGGAGTTTTGCTCTCCACTGATGGCAGAGTAGGTCTTCAAACCTACTTCAGATGCAGATCTTTTAATTGCTTACCATCAGACATGGTGCTGCCACTCTGTGAGAGAAAAAACTGTGCAGATGAGGAGTAGAACTTCCAGCTTGAATCTCATGGAGGCAATCTGAAAAGGCACAGGGAGATCTCCTCTCATCCTGTTCAATGTGAAATAGACTCAGCTCCTGTGACAGGAATCAAAGATAACATCATGATGCACCTTATGTTTATAGAAAAACATTTTTTTTCTGAAGTTTCATGGCCACTTTGCATTTTTGAATCATTCATTATAACATTTTATCCTAGAGGAAATTTGTGATGTTAGCTGTCAGCTCTACTTACCTCTAAATTCCTTGCTGCAAGCTGTGGCAACCATCAGATGCCCACCTACAACAAATGACTGCAGTTGTTGTTTTGTGAAATGCAGTGCATTATTCCTCATTCTTCCTATAGAAATCACCTTTTTTGGCATATTGAGGGCTTCACCCAGGTGCACACTGGGAGCAGCTTTTGGAGTGTGGATTGGCCTCAGGTGTGCAGTGGGGAGTCTGAATGACAGGAGTCTACAGAAAACACTCACTTGCACTAAAATGCAGCTATTTCCTGCCTGCAGTGTGGCAGCTGAGATCATGGAGCAATTGTTTCCAGGCAGGGAAGTGTGGAACAGTGTCTCCAAATGAAATTATAGCTTGAGGAAAATATTTCTTTGAGGCAAGACGGAATGTAATTACCCAAGTTGGACTTCTGCCAGGACAGTGATGTTTAAAACACTTCCAGCTCTTGTGGAAAGTGCCACAGGACCTTTTAATGACTGCAAAGGAATGGGCTTTGGAATTTATTTTTTTAATTTTTTTTTTTTGTTTGAGTATCTCATCCAAAAGGCAGGATAATAAAATGAGAAAGAAAAAACTATCAAAGAAAGAGCTAATCTTTGCAAAGTGTTGGAATATGTAAATCCCACTTTGAAATGGTAATTTATTAACTTCTTTTTAAGATAAAAATGCAATTAGTTCATTCTTTCATTTCCCTCATCCCCGAAAAATGCACATATATTGTTATCATGTCTTTTGCTCCTGTGTCAAATCTGTATCATTTAATTTTGTTGCAGTGAAACTCGTGGGTTTTATAAAAGGTTTTGGTGAGGGTTTTTTTCCTGCCTTGTTTCAATCCTGACTGTAAATAAAAGAATACATTACTATATTCAGAAACAATTGCTGTCAAAAATCTTCACTTTGTTGAATTTTATAAAAGCTATGGGCTATTTTTGTATTAGATGCCATATCAGTAAAGAATAATCAGAGAGTGAAAGGGACTTTTTATCATTCTCAGTTTATTCCCAGAAATACTCTCTTGAGCTCTGAAGGAAAAGAAATTATATATTATCTGTGATAGAATTGTAAGCTTGCCTTATTTTTCACTTGATCATTTTTGGGAAGGGAATGAATGTAGCTGCATGTCTATCTATGCATCTCTATCCTCAGCACATGATTATTCCTGGCTAGGCAATCCAGCATAACTTTTCTGATTCCATGGCATTTTTATCACATTTAATTAAGATTATGTAAAGCTGGATTTAACTGCCTGGTCATCTAAATTTAGGTAAGTACCTGTAAATGTCAAGCACAATATAGAAATAAATAAATGTTATGTGAAAGAATTATTGTAGCTGTGGCAGACTTTATTTGATACCAATGAAATCTGGATATGGCAGTGCATATTAATACACAAATTTGGATCTTCATGGAGGGTGTTCATGGAATTCAAACTATTCAAAACACCCCATGCTACTCCAGCTCTCATGAAACTTGGCAGAGCTACTTCATGTTGCTTAAAATATTTAAATATGTATGAGTCTAAGAGAAATAGAGTGAGAAGGAGTCACTTCTAAAGAATGAATAAGATCCTTTGGCAGTGAAGATGAGAGGGTGGGATTCACCTCCCGTTTTTAGGTGCCTTTGGAGTAAATGCCTCCATCTGGATTATGTGGGAATCATAAAATTATAGAATATTCTGAGTTGGAAGGGATCCACAAGGATCATCAAGTCCAGGTCCTGGCTCTGCACAGGACAGCTCCAAAAATCCCAGAATTTGGAATTTAAAAGAACCAATGGGTGCTTTATACTCATTGCAAAGATAGATTTGGATGTTGTACGTGGTGATGGAACTGTGGTGATGGAGCTAAAGCTGGAGATGTGTCTGTGGTCAGAAAGAAACAACTCATTGAGGTACAAATTAAAGATTTCTTCCCCTTCCTCTGGAGGTGTTGTGTCATCTCATGAGCAAAGGAACCCCTGGAGGATGGTTTAGGATGCACAACACCTCTCAGGAAGAAACCACACCAGATTCAGGTCTTTAGAGTCTCTATTCCCTCAATTTCCCTCCATGAAGTGGAAAATCTGCACCCTCCAATCCATCGTGCTGCTGCTGGAATTTCCTGATCCTTCCAACTTAATACATCCTCATTGCCATTTCACAGGCAGGATTTTTATCTTTCCTCACGATCTCAGCACCTTGCTGGCTTTCAGTGCTGAATTTCAGGCAGCAGAGGAGGAGTCTGGGCATGGAGGGTGCAGTGATGATCCCCAAACCAGGAGTGAATCAGCTCCACTCGAAGGGCTGTGCTGGTATTTCAGCAGTTGCTTCGCTGAACTGGAGATGGAAGCACACTTCTCGAGCAAGGATACAAATCACTGATTATGCCTCCAGCCCTGGTGATGATGAAATCCTGGGGTTTGGGCTCGCCATGCCCATGCCCAGCACTCCTGGTAACCATGGTGTCCAAATGTGTGCATCCAGAGCTCCTGACACGCTGCCTGCCACACCAGCAGCCTCACCAATTAAGGATTTGCTGTGGTGATCAGGGATTAAACACTTTTCATTAGCAAGTTTAGAGATTCTAAAGCCCTGTTACAGACATCTGCCACCCACACTGAGAGGGGAACAGCTGTACGAGTGATTATAAAGCAGGAAGATGAAGTGACATTTTGGAACTTTATTGTCTCCATACCCTGAGCCCTAAAATCCCATGGAAACAATTTTGTTTAATATGAAGCATTGCTGTTTCCTTCTGGGTGTGTGGGTTATATCTCCCTCTTCCCACAGAGGTCAAAAATAACAATGCATGGCTCACTTTGTACTCTGTTAAGATTACCTCACATTTCCATCACATTCACAACAAAAAAATCACATAGAATATTCATAATATTGTGCTATTTAAAGCTCACCACGCAGGAGAGAGCTGAATTGTTATTGTATATTTTCGTTATTTAACAATTATCACCATGAGAGTTTCTAGAACATAATTTTGTGGAGGAAAAAGAAGAAATAAAATAAGCAACCACATTATTTCAAAGTTTGACTCTGCAGAGCTTTAATTCCAATCAGCTATAACAAAACTGATGACAGAAGGGGCTTTCAGCATGTTAATAGCATAGCAACATTCTGGGTGCACTTGCAAATCCATTTGCTCTGAGATGCTTTGATCACTTAATGTTCTACATGCAAAAAAAGCAGTGTTTTTTCAAGGCAACACCCAGTGTGTCATGCATCTATAAAACAAAATCACCTCCCTCATTCCTCAGAAATTCTCCATTTGGCCTGACAGAATTTACAAGAGCTCCTGGAGCCCAGAGTTTTGTAAGAATCAGAGGCCAGCACTGCTCCTTTTGCATGAAAACTCAGCTTGTTGTTGTAACCACTGTAAAATATTTATTTACAAACAAATCTGGAGTGTTAGAGGCCACCTGCTACCAGGGTGTCCAGAGTCCAGGTCCCCACACAGTGAGGCCATAAAGGGACTACTGCTACACTAGGAAATAAAACTGCGTTAGGAAACACTGCTGGGCACTGGAATTTGCTGATAAACATTTTTACAATGATCCCTGGTGGGGTTTTCAGCTAGGCAATGACTTTACAATTCCTGGATGCTGATGGATAGCTGGCAAAGGCCCAAACCCCTTCCCAGTGGTCAGTCTGGATGCGGCAACTTCAAGTCCCAGTATAAAAAAGGTTTAGTTGTACAAACATAGTTCATTTCTGGCCTCAGAGCTGGAAAATGCCCTCAGATCTCCTTAATTTATTTGTGGAGATGCTGTCTTATCATAAAAAAAAAAAAAAAAAAAAAAAAAAAAAAAAAAAAAAAAAAAAAAAAAAAGTGGTTACTGGTTTAGCTGCATGCAGGACACAGTTTTATCTCCAGCCTTTGGCACCAGGGTGTGCAAAGTCATTACAGCTGGAGCTGGCACAAAGGAGGGGCTGTAAAGTGGCTGTTTCCTGGCAAAAGCCAGGGTTCAGCCATGGATGTTGGAAAAATGATCATTTACTCAGTGCAGGGTCACAAGAGGAGCCTGTGCTCACCCTCACAGCCGTGAGGGGTTTCTCAGCCAGGTTTGTTAACTTGGGCTTAGCGATGGCAACGTGGGGGGAACCCAAAAAAGAGCTGACTTGTGTTTGACCAGCCTGCAGTGAAGTAAAAATAAATACTCAGTTCTCAAGAACTGGAGTCTTAAATTAGCCCAAAGCAGGACTTTTTACAGAAAAGCTTAAGCATCTCATTTTAGATGTGACACAGAATGTTCAGAAGGTAGGGAGAGATCTCAGCAGTTCATCCTGTTAACCAAAAGACCAAGTTTTAAAGGGTTTTATTCTTAACCTCCTTAGTTTTCCATTTCTGTGGTCATATAACTGCTCAGAAGACTCATAATGTTCTTTATTTTTATAAAGAGAATCACAGAATAGTTTTGGATGGAAAGGAACCCAAAGATTATTCAGTTCCAACTCACTGCCATATGCAGGGACACCTTCCACTGTCCCAGGTTGTTCCAAGCCCCATCCAACCTGACCTTGGACACTTCCAGGGATGGGGCAGCCACAGCTTCTCTAGACAACCTGTGCCAAGGCCTCACCACCCTCATCATAAGAAATTTCTTCCTAATATCCAATCTAAATCTACCTTCTTTTGGCTTGAAGCCATCCCCCCTTGTGCTGTAACTGCATGCTCTAGTAAGAATCCATCTCCAGCCTTCTAATACAAATAATCATTGACAATAATATAATTAATCACTAAAATCAATCTATATTTTTAGAATCAAATACATGTAACATGTATAATGCATCCTTTGCAAAGCCTCAGAGCTGGGACATCTTGATCTCTGTAAATATTTCCTTGTTCCTTATGTAAGGGGATGGGTAACACTCATAATCTGATTTGAGGTGTCTAAATCTAAGTTCCCATTTTAGTTATGAATAATTAAATCACCAACAGGTGATTTTATATCTTGATAACGCATGCAGAACTACTTATGGAAACCAGGAATCTCTCTCTGGTCCCTGCTGATGAAAAGGGTGGACTTCAGTTTGCTGTTGGCTGATCCTGAGGGGTTTGTGGACATTGATGATTTTGCTGCAGACACCACATGTGGTCATGTGAGAAACAGCCAAGGTCCTAAAACTGTGCCCAGATGGCCACAGCTGGCTGAGATGGATTTTACAGAGACTGAAAGATCACTAATTCAGTACCAGCTTGGCTTTGCATCATGTGAGAGCAGCAGAGATCAGTGTGGCCCTCTGGGTGCAGCACTCACAAGGCTATCCCTGCCTGTGGCTGGTGAACCATACTGGGGGAAAAATGTGTGGAAAACAAGATATGTTTTCAGTATAACATTCCTTTCCTAGTGTAAAACTCCCAGCTGCTGCCTGCAAATGGCTTGGAAAATTGTGAAGATAATGATTTCCTTCAGAATGTGGGGTTTAAGGGAGCCTATTTAACTTGCCCTTCACCATATTTCCTTTTTTTTCATCCAGACATGGATATAAACTGATTTTTGTCAGCCGAAAGATGCATAGTAACATATGTTGTGTCCTTGTTTAGAGGGGTAGTAACATTGAATGCTGGCAAAAATTTTAATACTATGAAAACCATGATTGTTCAGCCTGGAGAAGGCTTCTGGGGTGATGTTATTGTGATCTTTCAGGACCGGAATGGGAACAAGAGAAATGTTGAAGAGGCACTTTTGACATGGCAATACAGTGATAAGACAAAGGAATGGCTTTAAGCTGAAGGAGGGTAGATTTGGATTTGATACTTGGAAGAAATTCCTCCCTGTCAGGGCGCTGAGGCCCTGGCACAGGTTGCCCAGAGCAGCTGTGGATGTCCCAGCCCTGGAAGTGCCCAGAGTCAGGCTGGACAGGGCTTGGGATGACCTGGGAAGATGGAAACTGTCCCTGCCCATGGTAGGGAGTTGGAATGAGATGATCTTGAAAGTCCCTTCCAACCCAAACTATTCTATAATTCCATAATAAGGAGAAGATCATGGGAATGAGGGAAGATGGGGTGGATTTTGAAGCAAGATGAGGGTCAATGGCTAACAAAGACAAACAAATATTTTGGATTTTATTCTTTCCCATCTTTCTTTCTGCTCCTAGAAATGCTCTTTCTTCAAAATCTCACTTCCACATTTGACATCATTTCCAGTGCCACAGGGACCTCCTTCATCAACAGATCAGTTATAAAATACAAAAATATGTCTGTTTGTCGAGTCATTTTACACAAACACTTTGATTTGTTGGTCTTTCATTGAGCTGACTTCAGAAATCAGAAATGCATGGCCTTAAATGCCAGGATTATTGACAGAGTGCATGGGGCTGGAGGCAGGTGCAGGGTTACACCTGAGTGTTTGCTCTTGCTCTCAGCTTGAGTTCAGTGTCCCTGAGTAGAATGTGCCCAGTGCCTTCACTGTGTTTGCCTCTTACTTTGTGCAGCAGCATTAAAGAAAGCAGTCAATACTTCAGCAAATAGTTGGGAAGGTTTGCAGTACTTGCAATGCGTCCCATTGCAAGAACAAACGGGTTCCATCCTTCACTCTGAGAGTTTAAACAGTGGATCTACACTTTGGGTAGATAATATCTCAGTTCAACATTATTATCTGAATTTTGCTATCATTGAAGGCATAGTCTGTTTTGTTGGATGCAATACAGATAAGCAAGGAGAAAAAAGGTAATCTGTGCCAGGAAGGTTATTTCCAAAGGCATTTTCACTATTGGAAAACACATTCTGAGTTATTTCCATCCAATCAGAAGACACAGGTAATGCCATGTTAAGCGTGCTATTGATAAAAACAAATACCTGATCCTCTCCCAGCCAGTCACATGAGCCTGAGATGTCACTATCAGCAAAACTCCACAGATAGTTACACCACTGCAGCACACAGAGCATGAAAAGGCTCTGAATTATTTATAACGACTGTGTCAGCTTCTCAGCAGGAGAAAACTGGCAGAGCTAATTAACTGATATCCCCCAACTGATCTTCCAGCTCGTCTTTGAGGAATAACTCCAAATAATTCACAGAAGTCAGGAGCTGCTTTGCCTGCCACAGACTGTTTTGCTCCCGAGCTTGCAGGAGGAGCACATGGCAGGATGTACAGAACGAGTTTTTTGAGTGGTTTGTAACCAAAATGTGCATGTGTGATTCCATGCTGGAGCAAAATGGGATATATCCCATTTTCTTTCCTTGCCCCACTAGAGAATAAACCTCAAGTGCTGAAATAAAGGCCATATTTTATGGCAAGTATAGCGTGAGGGTCATTAGCTTTCCCATTCAGCTTCATCAGATGGCTACACAGCAGGATGCATTCCAAATTTATTTGATAGCTTGTCAATAAGCAGCTGCCTTTTAATAGCTCTTAACTTCATGGACTTGAAAAACAAAATGCCTCATGCTCACATTAAACCAAGTGGTCCATCACAGGAATCTCAGCTTTTTCTGATGTAGAAGGCAGAGTAGAAAATGACCTCTGACTGCAGCTTTCGCTGTAATTTTGTGAACACTCATCACCAGGGAACAGAGTCAGGGAGAGTTGCTGGGCTGGGAATTACAGTGAGGAGAAGAGAAGTGAATCCTGCTGGCTGTAGCTAGGGAGGGATGTAGGAAGGGCATCAGCAGGGAGCAGGGGCAGCAATGGGGACTCCAGTGTGTCCCCTCTCTAAGTAGGGACAGAGGGTAAAGTGATGAGCTTGTCAGAGGTAATTCTAATCGGCAGTCAGCTGATCTTAGAGCTGCTTCTGCTTGGCCACCTCCTGCATATTCTGGAAATGCTTAAGGGTGATCAAAACTCAGTATTTCAAGGGAGGATGGAAAACTCCACTGTATCCCACCCAATCATAGGAAAGAGAGTCTATTCTGCAGGCAATGCTGGGCTGAGGTGCTGGAGCATCACAGGCATCTTATCAGCTGGGAACTCATGACCAAGGGTCAGTCCTTATGAGATCAAAACACAGAATCTCAGCAGTTTGTTATAAAAAGGCCAAACACTTGCAGACCAGTGCCAGTATCATTGTAAGATGTACTGCTTGCAGGCACTTCTCAGTATTAAATTGCTTCCTTTTGTTGTCCCTCCAGTCTCTGATTTCTCTGAAGACAAAAACTTCTACTGTTATGCAATAAAAAAATCTCTATATTGAATTTTTCTCCTTATTTTACATCCAGAAGAACCTGACAGATTTCCCATCTGTGTGATTGTCCACTCTCTGTCACCAGAGTTTTACCATCCTCACACATCTCATGGAGAAGAAGCAACACTTAATTGTGTCACCTAAAAGCTGTGGAAGTTCAGCAGCATAATTTAATTCAGCGTTGCTTGGTCCTACAGGGAAGGCAGGGACACCTTCCTCTGGATTAAGATGCTCAGAGCCCTATCCAATCTGGCCTTGAACATTTCCAGGCATGAAAAGCCCATAAACACTCTGGGTATCTTCCCTCTACCCAAATGTGCTTGGCCAGATTTTCTCCATTCCACTGATGCAGCTTCTTCCATCTGCAAAGACAACAATTCCTCAAAAGCCATTTGCAGTCAGCCAGAAGGGAATATATGGCCACAAATCTGTGATTTTCAAGTGCAGATCACATCCCCTTCCAGTGGTCTCCAAAAATCCCTTATTTTCTCCAGAGGTTCAAGGACAGTGTGGTGTGACCTGGTGGTGTGGGGCTGAGTGAGGCCTTGGCAGGTACAGAAGTGAAGAAATAAACCTGAGGGTGGAATTCAGGATACTGATGAAACCAGAGGAGGGGAATTACCAACATCTTGTAAAATGGTCAGTGATTGTTCTTTTTGTTCCCCCTAAATCTTCACCTAAGATTATACAGATTGTGTTTTTCTTCTTAGCCGTCCCTCACCCCAATTTCATTCTACTTATTCTCTCTTTTTCTACCGTGAACTTTATTCAGCCTGTTAGACTGACACTGAATAGTGTTTAGCTGAGGGTCTAAACTTCTTACCTATGGATTTATTTGTAGCTGTATTTTATAACTCAAAGCATCAGTAAATAAAACTCAAGTTTCAAAACAAAGTCTGCTGTCTCTTCTGCTTTGGTCAACTCTCTTTCCAGTCCTTGAGACACACGCAGAAGCAACAGGGACTCTCTTGTTCTGTCACCAGGCTTAATTTAACTTTTAGTTCTAATGGAATGATAGAAGAAGAATCATATCAAGAAAGTAGGCACTAACAAAAGAAGAAAATTACAATTATTAACTGCAATTTACACCATGTCTTACTCTTTTGAGAGGGTAAAACCCAAGCCAGGCACCAGATACCCACTGTGAAGAGGGGTTAGAGGAACTTTTTGCTTGAAATCAAACTCATTACTCCTTCAGCTGTAATGGCTGGAGGAAAATGAGAAATATTCTCATTAAATTTCCATCTAGAAGCAGAGGTTGACTATGGGATTTTCCCTCTACATTGTGACACAGGCAACACAGGGAGGCATCGTTGAGCTGCAAAGTGGAGTTCTCAGAAGGCCCTGCCAAAGAGAAAGGGATCATGTCAATATTTATTAGACTTTGCAGCAGCTTGTTAAGTCAGTAGGAGAGCTGAATCCCAAACAACCTCCAATTAGATTTAGTTTCAAAGTGAAGATTTCTTCCTAAACTATCCAACAGGGAAATGTCACTGGCACTGGTGTGGGCTTCTCTCTTACTTCTGTCTTAACTCTTTGTAATCTGACATTATCCCTTTGGTCAAGGTTTTTGATGGTGCTGTATAGGGAGCATTGTTCTCCAGAAATGGAAAATGTTGGGCAAACACTTATAAAGTGTTTGTGTAAAATGCCCCTATTATTTATGTAATTTTGGCAAAAGATAATGTTTGTGTTGAAAATGAGCAGAATGAGGGTAGATGTAGATTAGGTATTAGGAATAAATTGCTTATTATGAGAGTGGTGAGGCCCTGGCATAGGTTTCCCAGAGAAGCTGCCCCATTCCTGGAAGTGTCCAAGTACAGTTGGATGGGGCTTGGAGCAACCTGGGATGGTTGAAGGCGTTCCTGCCCATGGCAGGAGTTTTGGACCTCAATAATTTTTAAGGGCCCTTCCAACCCAAACCATTCCCTGGTTCCATGAAAATCTCTTCTCCCAAAGAGGAAGAGCAATTTCTCCATAGATGGTGATGGGTCTCATGGTGGCAAAAATCCTCACAGCATCAACTTCAGCTGATTCACTCAGAATGAATGAGCCTCAAGGCAACCAAAATGCCCCTGGTTTTGAGGGCAACTCAAGTGCAATCCAGAAATGTTTAATAGGAGTTCCTTTTCTGGTCCTATAAGGGGCAAAGCATCTTTCCTGGAGATGTATTTTTAGTGTATGATGGAGGAGTGGAGCAGGGAAGTGCTGGAAGGAAGGAAGTGGCGGAAGGAAGGAAGTGGCGGAAGGAAGTGGCGGAAGGAAGGAAGTGGCGGAAGGAAGGAAGTGGCGGAAGGAAGGAAGTGGCGGAAGGAAGGAAGGAAGGAAGTGGCGGAAGGAAGTGGCGGAAGGAAGGAAGGAAGGAAGGAAGGAAGGAAGGAAGGAAGGAAGGAAGGAAGGAAGGAAGGAAGGAAGGAAGGAAGGAAGTGGCGGAAGGAAGTGGCGGAAGGAAGTGGCGGAAGGAAGGAAGTGGCGGAAGGAAGTGGCGGAAGGAAGTGGCGGAAGGAAGGAAGTGGCGGAAGGAAGGAAGTGGCGGAAGGAAGTGGCGGAAGGAAGTGGCGGAAGGAAGGAAGTGGCGGAAGGAAGTGGCGGAAGGAAGTGGCGGAAGGAAGTGGCGGAAGGAAGTGGCGGAAGGAAGGAAGTGGCGGAAGGAAGGAAGTGGCGGAAGGAAGGAAGTGGCGGAAGGAAGGAAGGAAGGAAGGAAGGAAGGAAGGAAGGAAGGAAGGAAGGAAGGAAGGAAGGAAGGAAGGAAGGAAGGAAGGAAGGAAGGAAGGAAGGAAGGAAGGAAGGAAGTGGCGGAAGGAAGTGGCGGAAGGAAGTGGCGGAAGGAAGGAAGTGGCGGAAGGAAGGAAGTGGCGGAAGGAAGTGGCGGAAGGAAGTGGCGGAAGGAAGTGGCGGAAGGAAGGAAGGAAGTGGCGGAAGGAAGGAAGGAAGTGGCGGAAGGAAGGAAGGAAGGAAGGAAGGAAGGAAGGAAGGAAGGAAGGAAGGAAGGAAGGAAGGAAGTGGCGGAAGGAAGGAAGGAAGTGGCGGAAGGAAGGAAGGAAGGAAGTGGCGGAAGGAAGGAAGGAAGGAAGGAAGGAAGGAAGGAAGGAAGGAAGGAAGGAAGGAAGTGGCGGAAGTAAGTGGCGGAAGTGGCGGAAGTGGCGGAAGGAAGTGGCGGAAGTGGCGGAAGGAAGTGGCGGAAGTGGCGGAAGTGGCGGAAGGAAGGAAGGAAGGAAGGAAGGAAGGAAGGAAGGAAGGAAGGAAGGAAGGAAGGAAGGAAGGAAGGAACTGGTGTGAGACATCTTTCTGCAGCACTTGGGAGATTTGGAGGCAAATGTGAGATGTATGAAGATCCTCTTTGCTTGCAGCTGGGGTGGGGCAGGGATTATAACCCAAATTCATTTCTTTTGGAGACCACTGCAGACTAATTTATAGAGGAAAAAGTTGTGGAAAACAGGAGAGAGAGATGAAAGCAGCTGCTCCATGAAGATTTACCCCCAGAGAGAGCTTCAGGGTGAAAAGTTCCCACTTTGCTAAGGAACTTGGCAAAAGTAACACTTTTCCCCTGAGTACTCAAGAGGCAACCTGGGCTTCCCTGGGGAAAACAATAAAATAAAAACATTAATTCAGATCAGCAGGCATTTCCTCTGATCCTGTGGATCTTGTCACTAAACCCTTATTAAGTGCACATCAATAGTCAAAGATATTCCAGTGAGAATTCCATGACTCACTGCCTAAAGAAATAATATTTTCTGCCTAAAAACTGCCTAGAACCTGCAAAACTGCCTAGATTAGTGCCCCTACCTATTTTTTTCCCTTGGGTGTTTATCCCTAAGTTGCTTTTTAAAGTAAAATTCTGCCAATTCAGCCACAGGGCCTTGGATTGCCATGAGGAACTGTTTACACAGTGGGCACTCCAGTCCCTCACACTAAACACAGACCAGGGATCTCTATTCAAACTCCTCTTTTCCAGCCTTTCATTTACATTCCTATATCAAAACCACTGCTGCAAAATAGAATAAAAACCTGTATTTCTGTTCCAATGCTCCCATTTTGCAATTCAAGACAGTTTTACTTTACCCCGGGAGCAAGTATTTAAAACCAGATTGAAAACCATTTGTTTGAAGTGTGCTTGTGGAGATTGCTTTACTCTGTTCCCTTTCTGGGAGCACAAATACAGAATATAATCCACCTGGGAAAAGAAGATTTCTATTGATAGCTTTATTTACCAGCCCTTTTTGCAAAAAACCTACTTCTTTTACAAATCAGGTCATGCTCTTTCATGAAGTTTCCAGTTTTTATGTTCAAAATTCTACATGTGTAAATAAACAAACGAGGGATTTTTACTTCCTCATGCTCTTCATACTTCTCTTTTCCACCTCTGACCTTTTCTTGCCTACAAATGTGATTATTGAAAAAACCTTATTTAAGTACACTATTTCCTCATAATAGTAAGGTTATTTTTAAGAGGAAATTTCCACATAATGTCATGTTCAGAGCAAAGAAATTACTGTACTTCCTCCCCCTTTGGACAGAGATTTGTGAAGATAGATGAATAGGGAAAAAGTAATATGACATAAGTCTTTCTGGAAAGAAAAACAACAGGCCTGTAATCCTGGTACCAATCTAGTAAATCTGAATTCAATTTAGCAGTTCCAGATATTGCCTGTGGGAAACATCAGGTTGAATTTGAGCTGCTTGTTGGAGTGAAAACCCAGATTACCTGCTCTCTAAGGTTATTTTAGCCTAAGTTAAGATTTTTTTTCCGGTTCCTCATAGCGTTCATGACCTATGAAAATTCATCTCTGGCATGGCAAAACAGAAGACAGCAAATAACAGAGCTTTGCCAGCTTTTCTACAGGGGCTAATCATTTTTCCTACTATCACCTTCTACTTTTGGTACATTTATTTCCTCTCCAGGACTTTTGTCCCATCTTTCACTACTGATTTCCCTGAAATATTATAGAGCCTGGTAAGTTTTCTTTCTGTATTCTCAGTCTGCATCCCCTGCATCCCCAAGGGCTCGCTGCAGCTTGAGATGGACTGGCTACAACCCTCAGAGCACTGACAAAACACAGCTTGAGTAATTTGAAAGTTGGTTAAGGTCTAGAAGAGTCAATAAATTATTCCAAGATAGACTCAAGAGAGAGAGACAAAGACAGAGGTGCAAAACCTGGCACAGAGGAAAAGCAGAACAGCTGATGAGGAAAGCAGCTGAGTTGCAAAACTCCTGAAGGTCCCAGAACTAAACCAGCAGTGAAACTGTACAGAGAATTGCAGCCCCCTACTGTATCAAGTTACAGAGTTGCAAAAATAAATATTAAAATATCCCTACAATATGTTTGTGCTAGGGATTCACACCATGGTTTGGGTTGGAAGGGACATTAAAGAAATTCAGTTCCACATCCCTGCCATGGGCAGGGACACCTTCCACTATCCCAGATTTTTCCAAGCCCTGTCCAACCTTGCTTTGGACACTTCCAGGGATGGAACAGCCACAGCTTCTCTGGGGATCCTGTGCCAGAGCCTCATCACCCTCACAGGGAAAAATTTCTCTTTAATATCCAATCTTAACCTGCTCTCTTCACCTTAAAGCCATTCCCCTTGTCCCATTACTCCATGACTTCGTAAAAAGTCCCTCTGCAGAATTCTTGTAGCCCCTTTCTGGTTTTTTATCAGGTGATTTAAGTTTCTGGAGGTGTTTAATCAGAGTATGATGCTATTAATTATCTTGAATGCTGTAAAGTTTATCACTCTCATTTGAAATGGGCAAAGAACCTGTGTCAGCTCAGCAGCATAATTCTGCAAAGCCAGGATTGAGCCTCCTTCCCCATGGAGCCCAGGACTTAGCAAAATCAATTGTTTTGTTTTTCCAATTGGCCATGGCTGTGCCAAGCTCTCAGCATGGAGACTGACCACTCCTCTAGGCTGCAGCACAGGGGCACAAGAGGAGCCCACCTGGAGAGCAGCACACTGAATGGATCTAAGGTAGATGATTATAATTTGCTATTTGCTCAGCACTATAAATAGCATGACATTTTTCAGTAGGTAGCTGAGCAATAATCAGCTCCCCACTCTGAGCTACTGTAGCTCGTGCTGATACAATGCAAAATTATGTTCATCTATTTATTTTTTTGTTGTTCTGACAAATGTGTGACCCCAGTCCAAAGCTTCCTCTGCTGCCTGATTCTCCATGTGCTGTTGGCTTGTGGGATTTCTTTTCCAGTGTGCACGAGGGGGGCGCCAGCCCTGGGGACCTGCTGTGAACATGTAATAAAAGGCTGAATAACTCACCTGAGACCTGACCTGGGAGCAGAGAACAGAGCCAGCAATCAGAGGGAAAACTAACAGCAACCCCAGCGTGGTTTCCTCTGGGCAATGTCCCAGGTTCTCAATTGACCTGTGCAGGTGAGGTTTGCAATGCTGAGTGAGTCCAATGAGGGTTGTTTTGGCATGCTTTGCTGGGATAGAAATATTTAACATAAGCAGATGTGGATAATTTGTATGCTGCAAATGTACATGGAAACAATTATTCCCTGTGTTTCTACCTAAGCAGGATTGTGTAATAATGGACAAATTGACCCTGAATGTGCATTTTCACTCCAATGGGCCACCCTGCAACAGCAAACTGGTGACATTTGTGAAAGAGCCCCAGGACTTTACTGAGGTGGTCCCAAAGAACTTCAGCCCCATAATGGATGCATCAAACACTTGGGGACACAGAGCTCCTGGGAGTCACAGACAAGGTAAAACACAATGGTGCCATGCAGATGCCACTTTCCATCCCAGATTTGTGCCTTCTACTGTTTAGCAGGGGGAAGTAACTTTATTCTTTATCTGGGGGAAATAACTCTCTCTCTACACTTGAAAAGCAGTTTCTTTGAGCTTCAAAATTCTTCACTCCTATGAAACTCGAAAAATTTGACATGAGGAGTTTGTCAGCACTTTATAAATCTCCTGTCTCCAGATAAACATTGGCTTCTCATCCTTCCCTGGTCTCCATCTCTACTTATTTGTCTTTTATTACCTACTTAGTCTATTTAATTCCCAGGACTGTAACCTTCTTTTCAACTGGTGATTGTAGAGCATCTTGCACAAAGACTTTGTCCCAGGGTTGGGATTCTGAGTAAGTGCAGATAATTTCTCTTGTTTATTTTACCTGCAACATAAGGGATAAAAAAGGATTTGCCTCAAGACATGCATTAGCTGTGAACTTTGCTCATGATACAGTTCCTCACTCCTTCTCCACAGCAGACATTTATTGGTAAATTCCAGATAAATGAATTAACATTACAGTGGAACTGTTTCCAGTTCTGGTCTGGCCAGCACAGAGGGAAGCTCTGCATATCTCCTGATGTATTGATTTGCTATTGGAGATAACTTGGAAATAACATTTTTTTTTCTTCTTCAATGTGTGTCAGCAAAATAATTCCCTGAATTCATCATTTTCTGGGGGAAAGAAGTGCCTTTTTTGGCATCAAACAATAAAAGTTGGTGTAAAATGTTTTTATACAGATATTTTCAGTCAGGTTTATCTCATTTAGGAGATTTCTGCTGAGCCATCCAATGTGGATATCTGAGTCTGTAAAATTCTGTTTTGGGATATCCCTGCCTTCCATCTGTAAGTCTGGAGAGGGAGAGAGCACAAGAGAAATATTTGGCCGCAGAGACTTTTAGAGACATAGAATCGTTGAGATTGGAAAATCCCTCTAAGATTATCAAGCCCACTTGATCATCAAGCACTGCCAAGCTGCCATTAAACCATGTCCCTAAGTGCAACCTAAACACATCTTTAAAACCCTCCAGGGGCTCTCACTCCACCACTGCTCTCAGGCAGATCTTCAGCCAATCTCCTTTATTTTTTTCCTTTCATCTTGCTGCTATTCCCTGCTGAATAAATTGAGCTGAAGATTGTCTGATCAGAGCAGGCTCAGAACTGCTAAGGCCACTCTGCTCATGGCAAAAAGATTCCAAATTCCACAACAAACCTCTTGGGATAAAGGCTCAGACCTTAATTAAATGTGGTTTTGTCAATGAAATAATTAGACTTATAAAAGAATTTCTAAAGAAATATTTAGAAATAATAGTATTAAATTGTTTCTTTCTACTTGTTTTTTTCAGCTTAATTTTTTGTAAGAAATTAGAAGAATCTTAAAGATGAAAGTGTTTTGCAGTTGAGAAATTGTCATTAACTTTGTGAGGATAAGATCACAAAAATGCTACTTCAGAGGATAAGGTTTCAGTTTTGTTTTACACTTTAGGTACTGAGCATTGGTTTGATTTCCTTTGTCACCTTTGCTGATGAGGTGACTGCTTATGTGACTGACTTCAGGTATCAAACCAATTAATGTTCAAAATTAAAAAATTGCAGATTTTCAGCCCTCTGCCTCAGACTTAAATTCAGAGTCAGCATTAAAAGAGAGATGTTCAGAAAGCTAGGAAAAGATACTGCACACCTAATTGTAACATTAACCAGTGAAATATTAGCAAATTTATTGAGCTTTTTCTACTCAAAAAAAAATTTAAAGGAAGTTCATTATGCTCTGTAATCCTGCTTAAATATTCATCATGTTGTTAATGAACCACATTCATTTTTAAAATGTTCAACCTGAGACGCCGTCTAGCATGATTTGATAATAATATAATTTCTGTATAAGCGTAAAAAGGGACAAGAACAGTAAAAATAATTGTATCTCTAAACACCCTAACCAGTTTTCTCCTGACTAATGAGCAGCTGTTTTTCATTAGCAGCATGGTTTTATCTCTTGCCTATCAACCTGCACAGCTGGGCATATTAGAAATAGCTCAGTGCACTGTGGAACGTATGTTTCCTAAACTGCAGAAACAAATGAGAAGGAGAAAAAATAATTTTTTTTCTTTTTAAAAAAAAAATGTTTTGGAGCTGTTTTCTCTCACACTATTATTCACCATGGTGTCATATCTGGAGGCTTGATGTGGGAATGGGATATTACTGCTCTGCCTGCTGTACAGTTGCAGAAAATAGTTCATACCTTGCAGAACTTGTGCTACAATGAGCAGAAATTGAGTCACAGAGAGCTGAAACCTTTTGCTTGAGGTTACAAAGCAAGGAAGGAGCAACAGCTAAAGCAGAAATTTCCAGCCCTCTAACTTGTCCCCTACTCTGGATCAGACAGGAATCCAGCTGAAAGATGAACAGTGGGAGAGTTTGGAATATGAATGGTGCAAAATAAAACAGACCCTGATCCTAAATATTTCTTTGTGATCTTGCAACTGTCAAGGCAGTTGCAACTCCAGGCCAACAGATACCAACTCAGTAGGATTTTTGACTAGTTCTCAAAAAATACAGAAATAAAGCCTAGAGTCAAGCTTAAGATGAGGAAAAAATATTTTTTGAAACAAACAAAGTTAGGAGATCATAGAATCATTAAGGCTGCGTAAGACTTCCAAGATTACCAAGCCCACCCCTTGATCAAATTCCACATATCCACGAAACCATATTGCAAAGTGTCTGCTTGGTTTGTTTTTGTGGTTTTTTTTTTCTTTTTGAACACTCATATGAAGATACTCCATCACTGTTATTTACTTCATTTATATTGTATTAATTTGAGAATCACAGAATGGGTTGGATGAATCTTAAAACCCATCCAGTTTTACCCACCTGCCATGGGCAGGGACATCTTCCACTATCCCAGGTTGCTCCAAGCCCTGTCCAGCCTGGCCTGGAACACTTCCAGGGATGGGACAGCCACCAAAGCAGATGTTTTGCACTGAATGAAGTGGAATAAATCCAAATAAGTGGAATAAATCCATAAAAATCCACTTCATGCCAGCGTGGATGTGATTCTTCTGTAGATCACAATGTTCGAGGGAATCATTGGGACTCAGGAATTTAGATTAAAGAAATAATGCTCTGTTTAGAAGCTACATCTGGGTATTCCTAGTCATGTTTAAAATAGGATTGTAGCCAATACCAAGTGTGGAGTCAGATGTAGACAGGGAGGGAGCCTTTCCTGTCCTTCCTGCAGAATGAGGTACATTTATTTTAATTGCAGTGCCAAAGCAAGGCATTATTCTGCAGTATTTGGGTCCAGAACCAATACACAAGTCATCTTCCCCATAAAAATAAAAAAAATTATCTCTTCTTAGCAGGCTCTACTTGTTTATTGCAGCTCAGTGTGTGAAGTTAAGGCCTCATTATTTACTTAAGCATCACTTGGTATTCCTATCTTTAAAGATAAATGCAATTAATGAAAACCTTGAAATAGGTCTTGTGCTTTCACTCACAAGTATAATGTACATGTCTCCCTGTACACTCCCCTGCTGTAGGAAAGCAATCAAAATCCTATTATACTGACTTAACTACCTGCTGCCAGCTTTGTTGACCTTGTTTGTTTGGAAATTAAAAGGGAGGTCATGGCAGAGCTGAACTGCACAACCTGGCAGCACAGAGAGACAGAAGAGAGGTGCTCTGCTTATTTGCAGGGCGTCAGGCAGATTACACCACACTTAGGCACCAATTTTGGATGGGAGCAGTCTTTGAAACTTCTTCCAAATGCAGAAATCTTGAATTTTTGTGTGCTTTGAATGATTTCGATTAGTTTTGTTTTGTTTTCCTGTTTTTTCCAAAGAACTTGTGAAGCTGGGTTTCTGCTGGGCTTTATTAGTACCCACTGGTGTATTTATAGATGGATAAATACACGTTCTGCTGCTAGATGGCAACAGCTAAAGCAGCTGCCACACTTCCACTCTCAGGAGAGAAATGCACACAGCTCCTTGAAACAGTGGCTCCCAGAAAGTCACAACACTGTCTTGAGAATGGGCAACTGATGTAGAAAGGAGATTTAAGGAGGTAATTTATCATGGTAAAGCAGGATAGTTAAGAGCATCCATAACTTACCCTGACATAAGAAATTATCTTCTTTATTTTGTGGGAAAAAAAAGAAGTTGCCTTGATTTACAACAAAGAATCCACAGTGTCTCCTGAAAGGAAATACAAATCCTAGGGTGGATAAGGTATTAGTTTGAGATAGAAAGAAAAGAAATTTGGGTCTGTATTGTTTAACCCTTCACCCACTTTGTCTTGGGTCATTTCCCATTGGGTAGGACACATGGATTGGTGTAGGGCTTTTCTACTTTTCAGGGATCCTGCTCAGAAAATTCCTGGCTCATCCCTGTCCCAGGACCCCAGTCCTAACCCTAGCCCCAAACCTGGCTAAAAACTTGCCACAAATCCACCAATCCCTACAGAAGACTAATTTGAATGAAGTGAAATAGGGTAAAGTAAAGAGGCAAAACAACTCATATAATTCTACTCTTTCCCCTCCTTTTTCAAATTTCACATTTTATTTACCATACAGCAACAAGAGCCCTTTATGCAGAAGACTCATGCCAGCCAAAATTCCTCCCAAGACCACTGTAAATGGCTTTCTGTCCATCTGTCCTTTACTCTCTCCAGTCACATCCATCCAACTAAATGTGGAATTCAGTAAGTGATCTGGAATCTGATTCCCTTTTTCATGGAATCATGGAATAATTGAGGTTGGAAAAGACCTTTAGGATCATCATATCCAATTGCCAATCATGTCTCCATTGAACCATGTCCTCAAGTGCTACCTCCACATGTTTTTGGAACACTTTTTGTCAGAGAGGTGCAATGATATGAAATTCATCCCAGTTGAAAGTCATTGTGAAAAAGAGTTCAGCCGAATTTCACCCTGAAAGAGCAAATTTCTCTCCGTTGCTTCATAAAATGAATCAGGGATGACTGGGTCGAGAGGAAATATCTGTATATATTCATATATATATGTATATATAAAAGCAAAACTGTCCTGTTTGGTTTAAGTGGAGGAGAGGAAGACGGCTCATACCTAAAGATAGAGGGAGGGAAATGAAGCAATACATCACAGAATGAAATCTTTCTAGAAGAGCAGTTTCTCCTAAAAATCTGGAATGATATTTTCCAACTGAGACTCAGAAGATTGGCTAAATCCTCCTTATAACTCCCACACTCGTTTTTCTTTTAGATGAATAAAACTTTCAGTACAGGAAAAGCTCAATGATTAAAAATTACAAATGTACTGAATATGCAGCACTTTGATGCAAACATCTTTGCAGTAAAAGGCCAGGTGTTATATTAAACAGTGTTTTTATCTGATCTCTACGGAAATATTCCCTCTGGAAATGTGGCAAATCTTTCATTTTAAAGGAATCTGTGAATTCTGGGGCATTACACAGTTGCAAAAAGTGCATTCAAATGCTAATACAGCTTTGGATAAAGCTGTGGAACTGCCTCCTGCTTGACAAGTTTACATGGAGAGAGGAATTTTCTTCCGATTTTTCAGAATTCCTGACAATAGCTGAGTACAAAACCTGAAATTCAGCACTGGTTGGATTTGTCCAATGATGATTGGTTGGAGGTGATGTCAGCTCAGTCTTGGCTGGAAGAATTGATCATATTTATATATATGGGGGCTGAAACTGGCAATGAATCTGTTCATTGTTTGAGATAATTCTGTCCTTTTGGTTCCACCACATGTGCGTTTTACAGCTGTACCTACCAGAAGAGCAATTGCCTCAAGCAACAACATGAATGCTCCACAAAAGATCTTTCTAAGTGAATTACATCAAAAAGCAGAGTAATTTATGATAACTTCTTATGACATGTTGCCTGGATGGCTTGCTTAGCTTCAGAGAAATGTAATTTTCTTGCCTTATTTTCTTTTTCTTTTCTCTGTTTTCCCTCCATTTTCTTGTCAGTAATTCAGAGCTAAGATTGGCAGAGGAGGGAGAAGGAGGCAAAGGAAAGCTCAGCACCATGGCTCTGTCTTTTGAAAGGCCTCCTCTAAGCAGGGCCATTTTCCTTATTTGCTCTCTTTGGGTTTTGCTCCCCTCTATTGCTCGTCACTAAAAATGATCAAAATTCAGCAGGCACGATGGATCTGATTGCAGCATCAGCTGTGAAGCTGGGACTGATTGCAAAATCATCATGAAAACCTGGCTGGGGACTGACCTGTCACCATCAGGAAGGCTTTGATCTCCAGACTGTGGCAAACATTTGGAGGGAGATCACATTTTTGAGTAATTAGTCAGAGGTCACTGCTGAAACCCCTCTCCATCAGTCCTGCTTTGCACTTGTCTGCCTGATTCCCCATCAGAGCTGATCAAAATGTAAAATTAGTGACATCCAGCCAGTGACATTCAAAGGGACACCACAGCAGCCAAAATCAGCCAGGATTTAAATCATAGAATCATGGAATGGTTTGGGTTGGAAGGGACCTTAAAGATCATCTCATTCCAACCCCACTGCCATGGGAAGAGACACCTCCCACTGCCCCAGGTTGCTCAGGGTTCCTGAGGTGTTTTTAATTAGCAAGAAGATCTTTAAATAACAGAACCTCTTTAAATAAGGAGGTTCAATCACCTCCTCACACATGCAAAGAGGGGTGATATGCATGCAAAATAAGAGAAAATCCTCTCCTCTTTAATTGAATATGATAGTAGTTTGCTTTAAAATTTAACTAAATAAGGTGTTTTTAAGGATTTTCCTTTAAATTTATTAAAAGAAGAAAAAGCTATAAAGATCTGCTTTTTTAATATGTGAGTGTTTGGGGATTTTGTTATTCTTTTGGATTTTTTTTTTTTTTTGGTTCATTTTGGAGATTCTCTGGAATATTTTTTTTTTATCTGAAGTGTCTGAAAACCTCTTGTCTTGCTGCCTTCTGAAGTCAGTCACTCAGAGGGAGATCCAGGCTTTTGGAAAGTCTGCTTTTCCTCAGCAGCTCTTATCTCCAATTCCCAAACTGAGGCACAGGCTCTGCAGCCACACAGATTGCAAGGGAAGGTGAAGCACTTCCTGATCCAGTGGAGAAACTCCTGGTGCAGATGTGCACATATTGTCTACTTTATTCCTGGGTATGTTCATAAAGGCTTTTCAACTAAGAGCTCACATGGGTGGAACTTGTCTGCTTTTAACAGCATTTTAGCAGGCTTAAGAAAATTAATTCAGTTTCACTCTTGGAAGTGAAGTGACAGATGGTAAAAGAGCAGGAGGGTTAGCAGGAAGAATATTGTGGGAGTCTGTGCAGATATAAATACTTAACTAATAAATAAGGTGGAGGTAATAATGCCTGTGAATATGTACATATATATATGTAAAAATACAACAAAACCTGGAAGCAAGCTTGTTGATATCTCTGTTCTTTTTAATAATGATTCCCAAATCTAGCAAAGCACTTTTTGAGAGTGTATTTGATGGAGGAATCACTGTGTGTTGCCATGGTGTTAGGTTTTCTTTTTCAGAGTGGAACCACACATTTTAAAAAGAAACCTTTACCTTGTTGCTATGCAAACACAACTTGGTGTTATTACATCCCCAGAAAGCAGAACAACAAGAAAGTCAATATTCTGATAAGATAAATGCTCCCTCTCTTTGCCCTTTCACTCAAATGCAATGCTGAAGTAATACTTAAATCTGATGAATTCTCTGGAGGCCAGGCTGCAAAATCTCCAGTGTGCTTGTAATTTCTGTAAAAAAAATTGCCCACTAATATCCTACCCATGGCTCTATTCAGACCCAAACTCCAACCTTGTGATATAAAGGTCTGCTCCCAAGCAGAAAGATTTAGTTCAGGCTTGATAGGATTTTGTTCCAAGTGATTGGGAAGCATCTCTTGCTAAAAAGGGATCAAAAGTCCTTTTTAAGTTTTGTGTTTATGCCACTCAATGCTACAGCTTCCTATTTAATCCTACAAGCAGTGATGTGGCTGCTGCCATATCCATCATCTCAGGGTTCCTCTTCCATCCACTGGAATGTGTGCAGTGCAGGCAGCACCTGGTTCTGACTGAGTCCTGATTCTCTTTTCCTACAGCCCAGTTCTGCTGAAAGATAAAAGATAAAGTCAGTGATAACAGTGATAACAGCTTGGGCAGCTTTTCCACTAAAAAGGTCCAAGAGAATCATAACTGTGGAATCACCACATGATTATTTGAGTTAGAAAGGATCTTAAAGATCATTTCATTCCAACCCTCTGCCATGGGCAGAGACCCCTTCCACTATCCCATGTTGCTCCAAGCCCCATCCAACCTGGCCTTTGACACTTCCAGGGATGGACCAGCCACAGCTCCTCTGTAAAACCTTTGCCAGGACCTCAACACCCTCACAGGGAAGAATTTACTCATAACATCTAATCTAAGCTTCACCTCTTTCAGTTTAAAGCCATTCCCCCTTGTCCTGTCACTTCCCATTTGTTCCATAATTCCTTGTCCCTGGTGCTGGGGAGGTGGGTGCCTGTTCCAGTTCCTGGGATGGAGATCACTGTCTGAACAAGGACTGTTGAAGCAGATGTAATTGAACCCCAACCTCATTTGGACTCAGCTGCATTATTGCACCTTTAAGCTCACACAGATGAGAAAATTATTTGCAGATTGGTTCAAATTCTTAATTATCAGAAATGTAGAATGGCAACAAACATGCAGTATCCATACAAAGAAATCAATTTAGCACAGATACAAGAAAACAACTCCAAACATGATCACAGGATAGTGCTTCCAGCAACCTTTTGTGACCAGAACACAATGGAAACTGGAGCATTTCTTCCTTTTGTCCTTATAACATCAAGAGCTGTGTCATACTATGATTGTGGTAATCCAGCACTGTGCTACATCACAATGTGTCTGCCAGGGCAGCCTGTCACAAAACCTGCCACCAATTAGCCCAGACACTAATTGCATTTTTGCTCTTGCTTTGCACAGGGTCTATAACCAGGCCATGAAAAGAAACATCTCACCCTGGTTTAGTAGTTAAAGCAGTGAATGAGATTGGTTCCACAGCCAATCTCCTTTGATTTACTTCATTAACCAATGAACTAATTAGATTTCTGGCTCCTCAAAACACTTTCTGAGAGTCTTATTTTGGCAGTTACAAAGTCTGACATGAATTTTTCTGTGAATCTTTAACCCATTTAATAATGGATTAACATTGAAAGGACAGGAAAG
Source organism: Zonotrichia albicollis (assembly GCF_047830755.1). Lineage (NCBI taxonomy): Eukaryota > Metazoa > Chordata > Aves > Passeriformes > Passerellidae > Zonotrichia > Zonotrichia albicollis. Next base: position 151,552,893 of record NC_133819.1, read on the forward strand.
AATAATTAGTGCTTAAATGTAAAGTATTTAGAAAAAACTAATCAACTCTAAAACTTTAAAGCTTGTGTTTCATCCAACTCATATTTTTTTTACCTTCAGGGTAAATGTTTCCACTTTGATGTGTTTATTTCTTTTTCACATTCCTCTGAAGTGTCTGTTCAGACATATCATCAGGTTGTTGGGCTGCTTTTCTGAGTTTAAGTGGCAGCTGCTTTCCTAGAATAAAAAGATTGCAAAAAATTATAGATTGAACTTAAACCTCTGAGCTTCTCAATGTCTAGATCAACTCTCTTTTCAAACAGGCTGCATCTTGCCAGTCCTCAAATGAGCTACTCATTAAAATGGTACTTCCAGGAACAGCATCCCAGGGACCATCCCTTCGGGTAATTTCATGCTAGAAAAACGTTCTTGGAGGTCATTGCTGTTGACAGCTCAGAAATTCTGAATTTGAGACAAGAGCTTCAATTTCTCCCAGCTGAAAGCAAGGGCAAGGCACAGCTTTGGTGTGTCTGGAAGGGCTTGTTCAGCCCTGGAGCCAAAACTCTAACTTGGGGAACTTTGTATTTACAGGGATTCAGAAGAGAGGCCTCAAAATTCAGACAGTGCCCTCCCAACCCAGCTGGGCACTGAGGGAATTCACTGCAGGATATGTGGTGGCATTTAACCCAAGACATTTCAGTGTCCTGTTTTTCCCTGTTAGGACACTTACAGTGGTCAATATCATCAAGCAGATGTCTTGGGGCAAATTTTATCTCTATAACTGAAAAACTTTTCCAAAGATACCTCCTTCTAGTCCAACGCCAACATGATCATCAGGCAAAGAGGTTTTTAGTCACATTATTCCAGGTGGTATCTACTTCTTTGGTGAATATTCAATATTCAACGCTTTTTTTTTTTTTTTTTCCTGTGGGTGGAGAGTTTTGGAGTTACTTTTCCTGCCTGCATTTAAACTAAATTAACTGCTGGGAGATGATGAACACCAGAACACAGCTGCTTTGGTGTATGCTATGCATTGCAGTCTGAGGAAGAGAAATAGCATTTGAATGCGTTTTTACAGTCATCCATGTATTAATCTCTCTGATAATTTCTGCTCAATATTCTTGTAATATTCTACAAGGGCCCTTCTCTTTCTTTTCTTCTCTTCCTACAAGCAGCCTGTCCTGAGAAATTTCCTTTCACAAGGAATGCAGAATGCTTTAAGTCTTGGATATCTTCCTAAACTGAAATAATCTATCCAGAGAGAGTGTGAAATGAAATTTCTCTTTATCTATTTTTAATAAACAATTTAGAACTTTCATCTGGGCTGCCTATAAATTCAAGGTTTAATTTCATGGTCTCGATTCCCTAAACTTACTGGAAGATGAACAATTATGACTGCTTTCTAAGTTCATTTCTTTCTTCAGGACAAGTTCTTTTGGGGACTGTTTCTCTTGTGACATTCTCTCTGTTTGCCCTAACAAAGTCATAGATCTCATATTGGCTCTATGAAGTAGCAGAAGGGTTTAGGGTTAAGATCAGTATAAGAAAACAAAAGCAAATGCTCTGAACCTCAGTTCTACTTCTGTGTCATTGAAAACAAACCTCCTTGAACAGGTCCCAGCAGAATCTCTCTGCAAAGAAGAAACACCCAAATGCATGGAAAATCTCTAAGTATGGTGAACAGTTGAATGAGCTCAGCAATTTCCTGAGCTTTTCTAAAAGAAATAGCTATATAAATGTAATTGTGATCAAATCAGACAAACTTTTGAAGTTCTTTTAGGGATTCCCTAAAAGCCAAAAAGCCAGTTCAGTCAGGTTTTCTTCTAGAGTTTTCTTATGTGCCACACCAGCACTTCTAATGATGGTAGCTGTTTCTATCCTGATGCTTTATTTTTTAATCACTTTAATCATCCAGTTGAACCTTCTTTGCCAGAGTAGAACAGAAATACCACCCAGCAATTAACAGTTTACCCTTTCTGTGGGAAGATTGGAGCAAAAAGATCCTTGTATATTGATGTTCTTGAAACCTGTGATATCCATCACTGTGGGCAGCAAATACCCATCAGTGATGATCAACCCATTAATGGACAGAATGAATTTTTACACTACTTGCATCTGATAGCTGAAGGCTAAGATCACTGCAGCTGTGTTTTTAAAAATCCTCCAAACCTGTCATATGAGATCCTTTGCTCCAAGCAAAAGGACCCTCCACTCTGTTGCAGACATCTTTTATGAAAAATCCTTTCCTTAGGATTTTTCCTCCTGAGAAGCTGAGAAGCCTCAGGAACAAAATGTAGACATTGATTATCTGCTGCTGTGGAATGCAACAGGTGCATCTGTGATTGCCCCATCTTGGATGTTTATAATAAATGGCCAATCACAGCCCAGCTGGCTCGAACAGAGAGTCCGAGCCATAAACCTTTGTTATCATTCTTTCCTATTCTATTCTGAGCTTAGCTAGCCTTCTGATGAAATCCTTTCTTCTATTCTTTTAATATAGTTTTAATATAATATATATCATAAAATAATAAATCAAGCCTTCTGAAACATGGAGTCAGATCCTTGTCTCTTCCCTCCACCTAAGCCCCCTGTGAGCACCATCACACCACTCCTTGCAGCCATTTTCCTCTTTGTGATATTAAAAAACATTTTTCTTCCTGGAATGTGGAAGGGCATCACTGGATAAGCAGAGCTACATTTAGAGGAGCAGATTTTAGTACTGTGGCTCTATTTACAGGACCCTGTGACCAGGCACAGAGGTTCCCAGTGCTGTGTGAGAATGCAATATCACAGGATTGCTACTACACACAGAGAGAGCTCCCATCCCCAGTCTGTTCTATCAGACACAGTGAACTCAAATGCCCCAGCTCTTCATCCTACTAAACCTTCCTTATGCTGGCTGCTAAGAGATCACATCAATCCTGCTTTTACTGTTGTCACACATGTAACCATCTGGCACCAGGACAAGTGCCAAAACATGACTTGCATATTTGCTGGATTGGGGGACAGACGTGTTTGACTGTGAGCTGAACCAAATCTTTTGTGATCTGCACAAATATTGCTTCTCCCCACAGCTTGGAGAACACAAGTTTTCACAGAGCTTGTTAACTCCAGTCCTCATCCCCTGCTTTCTGCCCCTGCTCTGAGCTGTGAAAAGTCTTTATGTTTGGCAGGTCAGTAAAAACCAGAGCATCATCCTGTTTATTTTATAGCTAACTTCATTAGCAAGAAACAGCAAGGACTGAAATAAAGGGCTGTAAAAGCCCAGCTTAGGTTTATAACGAAATGTTATTCAAGTAATTAGTCCACTTAAACTTTCTAATGCAGTCTCTTGGTTTCCAAAGTGCTAAAATGCTTTTTAATGGCTTTTCCATAGTTTTTTCATTGCTTTGGCATTCTTGTTCAGCATGAAAGAACAGGCCATATCTTAATATCTCTGCTCTTTGTGCCAGGACCTCAGATGGTACATGGTGACGTGACACCCATGGAGCCAGCTGAAATATGTCACTTTTCACCAGCTGAACCTTGCCGTGCTTTTCATTAACAAGTCTCAAAGAATTCAGATGTACTTCCAGTTCAGTCTTCATTTTTGCCGAAAGATAAGAAAAAAACCCCAGACAACTAAAGAAACAGGTTCATAACTTTACAGTGAATTGCTTTACACTTGTGTTGTGCAGCTCCTCTTCTTGTGCTTGACCGATCTGAAACTAAGATCTCTCGGGGCTTCACCAGCAGAGCTGCCTCCAGCTCTGGGGTCCAGCACAGGAAGGATGTGGAGATGTTGGAATGAGCCCAGAGGAGGCACCAGGAGGGTCAGAGAGATGGAGCAGCTCTGCTGTGAGGAAAGGCTGAGAGAATTGGGATTGTTCAGCCTGGAGAAGAGAAGGTTTCAGGTTGACCTAATTGTGGCCTTCCAGGATGTGAAGAAGACCCTGTAAGAAAGATGGAGAGGGAATATTTAGAAGCACATGCAGTGACAGGACAAGGGGGAATGGCTCCAAATTGAAAGACAGCAGGTGTAGATTAGATATTGGGATGAAATTGTTTACTCAGAGGGTGGTGAGGCCATGGAAGAGGCTGTGCAGAGCAGTTGTAGTGGCTCCATCCCTGGAAGAGCTCAAGGCCAGGTTGGATGGAGCTCTGAGCAATCTGGTCTAGTAGAAGTTGTCCCCGCCCATGGCAGGGTGTGGAACTGAATGATCTTGAGGAATATTGGACTCAGACCACGTATGCTAAACATTCTGAGGCCTACTTTCATATTAGAAACCATAATTCTAGCTTTCTTCTGAGTTGTTAATGAGTTAAAGGATGATGGAATCACAGAATAATGAGGTTGGAAGAACCTCTAAGATCATGGAGTACAACCTATGCCCTAACACCTCAGACAGACTATAGCCATGTCCAGACTTTCTTTAAACACATCCAGAGATGGTGATTCTACCACCTCCCTGGGAAGAGCATTCCAGTACTTTACTATTCTTTCCATGAAAATTTTTTTCCTAATATCCAACCTAGACCTTCCCTGATGTTGAATATGTTCTTTGATGATTTTTTCCCCTGATTTTCTTATGCTGTTTCCTTAAAACTGGACAGAAAACAATTTCCATTCTGTGGGGGAAGGGCGAAAAAAACAACAAAGCAAAGGCATTTTATTTTTAATCGGATTGAATCTCATGGCAATCGTATGCAAAGCTTGATAAGAAATGTTAATGTAGCCTAGACAACTTTCCCAGAAAGAAAACTAATCAGATAAATGTTTTCTGTATCAGAAAAACACTTAAAAATGTTAAAAGCAACCTTTGTTGACTTTGAAAAAGTATGTGTAACTTTTAGACAAAAATTTGTGAAGAGTTTGCAGAGAATTCATGTCACTTAGCTTTATCAATGAGGACAATAAGTCTCTAAGCTAAATTGAATTCTCCTTCCAGAACACAATGTTATCACTGCTATCATGCTGGTTTGGAGACATAAGCAAGACAGAGTTTGCAAGGAGAGGTAATATTTTTTTTTTGTTTTGTTTTATACAGTTGGAAAAACCTAAACACCTCGTTCAGTTGCTCACACTTGAGATCTGAAACTGAAGATGGAGAAGCAAATGCACTTCTAGTGGGTGATTCATCCCTTCTTAAGACAGATTGGGTGACTCACCCTCTGTAGGTGCCTATTCATCTCTATTGACCAGAGAGGGATTCTGGCTGACAAGGAACAGTAAATACCTAACTTTGAGACAGAAAGAAAAATAGAATAGATGATATGGGCTCCACCTTGCAGTTATAAGGGTTTATCACATGAACTTCATTCTTCCTCCCATTTTTTGCATTGATTCATGTGCAAGTTCTGAGTACAATTACAATTCTTATTTTTTAGATACTCACAACCCATACATTGTCCTGTGAAGACCAGTCAGAAACATTTTGGGGCTCAGAATTGTTAAATTATCTATCCCCAGGAAGGCATTTTGGCTCTCTAAATAATTCAGAGCACTCCTGGCAAACAGATCTAGGAAACTTCAGGGATTACAATATCTCACATTAATAACTAGTTGATTTTAGTTGATGATGAAATAACAATGCAGTATTGGTATGGAATGTTGTAGAAAAACATCCAGCAGCGGCTGAATGTGTTCTCTTTGTCTCTCTGAAGTTCTCAATACATTATCCCACATTTTCCATTTGACATAAGCATACAAATACCTTTTCCTATTTTGGTCTCCCACTGTGATTAACAGTGAATTTTAATAATAACCAGTGTAATTAAAGGTCAATACTTGCTGGAGACCATTTCTAAATAATTCTGGTAAAGGACAAGTGTTCATAAAGGGTAAATAAATACATCAATGTGCATGAAATGCCAATCTAACTGCAGACTTCTGTGTGTGAGGTAGGACCACCCAAGACTGAGTGACAAGATGGGATGTATTGTCAAAAATAGTATCAGTTGTTAATTTAGTTGGGATAGACACAAAAATGGATCAATTTTCTCTCTCTGATGGTGTTGGGCCTTCTGTAAAAAGTAAGGTCAAGAGGAAGAGCCCTCCAGCAAGGCCGAGAAAGAGCAACACAACTCTGAAAAGAGACCAAAACCATCTGCCAGGCTCGTTCCCCACAGGCATCTTTAACAAACCAGAGTGGCCTCCAGAGGCAGATCAGGCTGAATTGACTCAGGAGAGACTGGATATCGAAATACAGTCCTTGAAACCTGGAAATTTACATCTTACCTCTGTTAAATCATGGGACTTTTCCCCTGTGACCATTTCTGCCCCTGGCTGGTGAGTGAACACTAACAGCAACATCCTCTGAAGTCCCAGCAATTCTTTTATAAGATGCTAGGTGGGTAATTGCCTTACACTGCTTTGGGTCCCTTCCAGGTGTCTTTACCTACTCTGGACATGCACAACAGAGACAAAGACAGAAGCCTGGGGAGATGACTTCCCTCTGGATGAGAATGAAGACCGGATTGCATTTGCATAGATGCCACTGGAGGGGAGAGAGGCCAAAGCAGAGCAGCCAGAGTTCTGTTTCTCCTCATCTCTCATGAAAGTCAAATATCTCCACTCTTCCAAGCACGCTTCCTGGTGTGCATTCCCTCCAGCTGATGAGGTTCATCCACCCTGACTAATGGACCTGCTGAGAGGAGCCAAATGCTGCGGAGCATTATGTGGCTCGCTGGAGAGCCAGGACTGGCATGCTCTGCCCATCCTGGACCCGTTTGTAATTTGCTTAATACTGTGAATGCTGTGGATAACTGCCAGGTGATTGCTAGAGGTGCACATATATTAGAGGTTGACGAGGGTACGGATGAGAAATTTGTGAAAATTCAGTTAGATTTTGTCTTATCTTCTTTATAATTATAGAATTTACTACTAGGTACCCTGATAATTGCTTTTATTTTTTTTAACATTTTCCCACCCTTTCCAGCAAGCTATTAAACTCTGAAATGGCTGAATTTTGCTTCTTGTGTGAATTTCCATAATGTTTAGACTGTGTGCTTTGCCAGGTGTTGCAGAGGCAAGCAAATCTCCAGGGAAGTTATGCAAATGGTGGGATGCAGAGCGTGGCTGGGAGCACATGACTGTGTGGATACAGCTCTGGCCGTGGTCTCAGCAGGGTATTAGTGCTAACCTTGATTTCTTTCTGCTTTGTGATTATTGGCACATCACTCCAGGCTGTCCTCTGTACCCAAAGCAGTTGATTGAAAAGTATATATTTGTCTAAGCTGTCTCTACTCTCTTCATCTTATTTTCACAGAATTCACAGAATGACTAAGTTGGAAGAGACCTACAAGATCATCGAGTCCAACCCATGCCCCAACACCTCAAATAAACCATGGCACTTAGTGCCACATCCAGTCTGTTTCTAAACACATCCACCACCTCCCTGGGCAGACCATTCCAGTACTTTATCACTCTTTCAAAAAAATACTTTTTCCTAATATCCAACCTATATTTCCCTTGGTGTAGCTTGAGACTGTTTTCTAGTTCTGTCAGAACCTGGTGAAAGAGACCAACCGCCACCTGGCTACAAAGACCTTTTAGGAAATTGTAGATGATGAGGTCACCCCTGAGTCTCCTTTTCTCCAGGCTGAGCACCCCCAGCTCCCTCAGTGGTTCCTCACAGGGTTTGTGTTCCCAACCCCTCTCCAGCCTCATTGCCAGCTCTGGATGTGCTCGAGTGTCCCAAGGTCCTTCCCAAGCTGAGGGGCCAGAGCTGGACACAGCACTGCAGGTGTGCCCTCACCAGGGCCCAGAGCAGGGGCAGAATGACCTCCCTGCTCCTGCTGGCCACACCATTCCTGACCCAGGCCAGGAGCCATTGGCCTTTTTGGCCACCAGGGCACTCTGCTGGCCCGTGTTCAGCTGGCTGTCAACCAGAGCCCCCAGGTCCCTTTCTGCCTGGGCACTGCCCAGCCACACCATCCCCAGCCTGTGCAGGGGGCTAGTGTGGTCAAATCCTCTTATATTCAGTAGTTTCTTGTCTTTTCCCTTTTTTAGTACCCATATTATTAAGCAGTCCCCTCTTACCACCACCCAAATCAGTGTAATATTTTCTGCACTCCCCACAGGCTCTCAATGCATCCTCTTTCTCCTGCAAAGGCCATATAAGTGGCCATGGCCTACTTGTGCCTACTCCTTTAGGCCTCATCCTAAAACCCAGGGACAGGATTAATCGATTTGTTCCACTCATGACCTTCTTTTCCACAGATTTCATCCTTTTCAGGCTGGGAGTCCTCTTTACTGTGTTCAGTTACCAAGTCTTGCATAGATTAAATTCTTTTATGTAAGTGAAAAGTCTTATAAGATATCTCATCTCAAGCTTCATGTAGATAAAATTAGAGTTTAAGAGTTGGATCCTTTGCTGAAGAAAGTCAACCTTTCTCCTACTACACCCATTTATCCTTTTTCTATTTATTCACTTAACACTATCAAAACTCCCACTTTCTCTGTGTAGACTATGGGAATATAAGGCAAGTGATAACAAAAAAAATACATATAAATGGGAAAAAATTAGGAAAATCAAGTCTTCTGGGTTTTGTGTCCTCCAGATTAACTTTCAGTTTTGAATAAAATCCATGAAAAATCAATATCTAGTTAGCAAAGATCAGTCTTAAATTCTCTCTGGCTTCTTTGAGAGACTCCCTCAAGTTGTGCATTTCAATTCATATTTGGACAGAAAGTCCAGATCTCATGGACAACTACAGAATCCTACCTTATCAATGTTCATTAAAGCTGAGGGCAAAGCCTCCACCTGGGGACAAAGTCAGATTACTACAATTCACTGATCTGCCCTTTATCCCTCCATCATCCCAATGAGGTCACTGCTCAAACGTGTTTTGGGTCCAGAGAAATGCAAACCCCACTCATGAATTTGATCCTGAACATCCTCCAGAGGATCAGCCCCTGTCAGCTGAGGACTTGTTTCCTGCAGCTCCTGTGTTTGACAGAGACTCAGGAACACATAATTTGTGTTGGATGGGGAAAATGCTGATAAAACATGGATAATTTAATTGTTGTTGTTTTTGCCCTAAATCAAGGATTGTTCAGTTTCCTGTGTTCTGCACAGGGAGCTGAGAAGAAGAAGGTCCAGGACAGCTGACCTGAGCTGGCCAAAGGGATGTTCCACACCACACAACACCACTCAACATCACTCCCAGTAGATAAAGTGTGGGGGAGCTGGCCTAAAGGGGTCAATTGCTGCTTGGGATGGTGAGTAATTGTACTGTCCACCATCTGGTTAATTTTTATTGAGTTTTATTGTTATCTTTTTAATATCTCCTTTCATAATTATTATTATTAATTATCATCACTTTGTTTCACTCCAATTATTAAACTGCTCTTTTCTCAACCCACAGGTTTTACCTTTCTCTGATTCTCCTTCCCCATCCCACCCAAATGGGATGAGGAAGGGAATGAGCAGCTGCTGGTGCTTAGCTGTGGTCTGGAGTTAAACCTTGGCACCATAGAGGGAAAAAAAACCAACATAAAGACCCCATCCTAATATTTTATGAACTCTTGAGCACCAGTTTGAAAAACACAGAGATAAGGCAAATAAATGTTAAATGCAATGGTTAAATGTATGCTATGCAGAGTTTTGCCTGCTCTTAGGATACTTGCCTGTACCAAGGAGTATTGATTTTTGACCCAGCCAGACCATCCCTTGACACTTGGACTTTCTTGCCACAGGGGTCTGGAAGAAAGAGATGATCTTTAAAATCAGGAGTGCAGGGCTGAAATGGCTGTTTGAAAGGCAGAGAATGAGAGAGCCCTGAACAGAGAAACACTGACCCTGACTTACAGAGACAGAAGTTGCTACACATTTCTCAATGTCCCAGGACCCAGCTCTGACAGAGGCTCAGTGACCCTGGTGTCATGATTTGAGTGCACTGCACATTATCAGGGAGGTGTTCTGCTCCTTTGATTTGGCCCTCAGGCATGACAAGCAAGAGAAAGAAAATTATTTTATTTCGAGACATCTGTTTTGAGATATTAACTAGTAAATAATGCATAAGTTGAGAGGATGCTTTGGCACCACAGGGCTGTGTAGCTGATTAAAACAAATAAGAGAACCATGAAGTAATACTGAATTTTACACTGGGTCCATTTCTTGCTGGATAGAGGTAAATAAGTCTGGGAGACTATAAGCAGAGGGGAAACAGAATTTTGTTTGGGGTTTTTTGTTTGTTTCCTTGTTTCCCCAAGGTTAGTATTTCCCTAAAGCCGTGAATGGTCATTCCCACCAAGCGATGTGAAGGTTGTGCTCTGTCTGGTCAGGGGGGAATCAGACCATGGTGTGGCTAATGGAAAACAACCCTTGGCTCAACCATCCTTCCCTCCTTTCCTGCTGTGCAGCTCAGTCATTTCTAAGTGGCTTCAGACACCAGCAAGAATTCCAGGAAAGCCTCCTCTGATTTTGGATTACATGGAATTTCTCTGCTATAGCTGGTGGAAGTTCAACCTTATCATTAACTCAGCTATTCATCCACTGGGAAAGAGGAAAAGGTGAGGAGACAGTTGGAAGAAACATCCCCACCTTTCTCTAGCTATAATGTAAATCAACATTTCTTTTATTCCATTTGTTTTGTGCAGGAATAAACTCACTCTCTTTGCAGGAACTAACATTTCATCTCCATCTCCTGTCTTGGCAGGGGGGTTGGACTAAAGGATCTTCAGAGGTCCCTTCCAATCCTAAAATACTCTGTGATTCTGTGATCTGTGTTGAAGTCACCAACTGGCTCAAATGGACATAGCGTTTAATTCTGGATCAGTTTTTTAGTCAGGAGGAATGAAAACTTCACCATGTTCCCTTCAGAATTTGGAAGTGAATGAAAATCTGGGGGAATTGTTGAGTTCCACAATGTTGTGTAGAACCCAGATTTGGTTGTTTCCATGCATTTTAAGGATGTTTTGCAAAGTTACTGAAGTGAGCACATCCCAAAATGTGGCTTCCATAAAGATTTTATCTTTTGTCTCTCTGAAGAACATGTGAACATCTAACAATGGGAGAGGATAGGCTTTTCTACCTGTAATTCAAGGAGAGAGAACTCAAGGAGAGAGCAAAGAGGGGTCAGCAAAGCAAGACTAGGAACTGATTTTTAAACCAAAGTTGGCTTCCCCAGGGCACATCAAAGGCACAGACACAACTTAGAATGGATGAAACTCCAAGATTCACACACCTCATTGTAGCTGAGGGAGGCCCTGATGTGTGTTTTGCACAGGCTTTACTGGGTATTAATTAATTATTGATTTATAAGGAGAAATTCTTTCCTGTGAGGGTGATGAAGCACGAGAATAATTTGCCCAGAGAAATGTTGGATGCCCCATCCCTGGAAGTGTTCAAGGCAGGCTGGATGAGGCTTTCAACAAAATGGTCTGGTGGAAGGTGTCTCTTCCCATGGAAGGCAGTTGGGATTAGATCATCTCTAAGGCAAACCATACCATGATTCTGTGATTCTGTGTTTTCATCATTCTGTGATAGGACAGAGTAGAAATATTAGCAAGTTCATTAGCTGAACATTTCATGTCAGATGTTCATCTTGATCCAGCAGAAAATTTGAACATTGATGATGATGGTGGAAGCTGGGAAATTTTCTTTTCAACCATTGTTCAGTGGTGTTTCTCAGCTCAGAGACATTGTCTAAATCTTGTCTGAATGGATTTCATTCAGGTATCCATAAATTCATAGAGGTTGTCATTACAGAAAAAAGCTGTTCAAATCCCCAATATTTCCAAAATAGGCACAGTGTCCCACCCCAGAATATTCAGTTAAACCTCTAGAGGCAGGTTTAAGGTCACAGTGAAAAGGAAGAACATCACAAGTTCTTAACTCCAGTGAGACACTGATGTCATGCTAAATGTTATTTATTTGAGATTTTTGTCCTGTATTTGTAAATAGTTGCCTTTCATTACATTATATCAATGTTTATAAAATCTGATGGGCTTTAAAACACGCAAAAAAGGATTAAATGAATTTAGCAGAGATCTGAAGAGTATTTAGCATTTTGTACAGACTTAATGTATCCCCCTGTGTTTAGCATCTCTCATCCAATACCAATGAAGTTTCTACTAGAATTAGTAAATCTCTTTCATTTACTTACTTAGAAGAAAATATTTAATAGATGCTACAGGATTTTGCAAATTGCTCTAGTTCTGGTTCTGATTAATAGGAAACCATGTCAAATGTATAAATAATTTAAAGTCTTAAATTAGTGCTCTTTCATACTTAAATCTTGGGAATAGATGTAGACTCAGAATATTTCATTATAACTGTTTTAGTCATACTTATTTCTCAGTTGAGCTTCATATTAAGGTGAAATAGAAGCATATTTAGGATGGAGATAAGAGTTTCATTGTCATCATCTCTAAAGGACAAAATTTTTCTAGTCTGTAAAAGTATTTAGTCAATCTCAAGTTGCCTTGATTAAACAAAAGTCTGACAAATTATTTTAGGTTTAAACACCTAAAATCAGAGAATGAGGAAAACAATCTATTAAACTTAGTGTGAAGTCTTAGTGTGAAGTGGAATATCTCCTAACTGTGACTGAAGGGTGACCAGTTAGTCATTTTCTGCAATGAGTTAGAATTTAAATTAAGAGCTTGTTCCTTTGGCGCTTGATTCGTCTTTAAGATTACCTGAAATATATTTTAGAATTTTTTAAGAACAGCTGCTTTTTATCTTGGTGGTGCTTGAGGGCATTTACTTGAGTCATTTATTGCAATCATATTGATGCTGTGGGCAACATTTACTGAACTTGAGTTGAGAGATAAGAAATTTCATCAGAGGCATCTGATTCAAGCCCAGCCCAGACCTAAACAGACTCAGAATATTTATCACACATCAACTTTTTCACTGAAACAAACCTAGGAACTGCAGGAGAAATATTCACAGCATAAAAGCTGCAACTGTAAATTGGCACATAATTATCCTCTTGTTGGTAGTCTCAGCGCAAAGGTGAAATCCTAACTGTGGAAATGGTACTGAATTTTTGTCCACTTTGTTTACAACAGGCTCAGACACTGGTGGGGCATAAATGGGAGGTTTGATTGCTGTTGCAAAAAGCCAGTTATTGTGAGGACAGTTTTTTAGATTTTTCCTCAGGATTGCTAATTTTCTTCCAAGACCACAGAAGGAGAAAGTTATTTGAGATCAACTATAAGGCCTGGTAAATCCTTATTTACTGAAGATATCTGGTAGTTTTTAACCTCTTTGGGAAAACACTCCAACAGGATCTGCTGCTCCCTTCCCGGTGAGCTGTCAGGTGCTATCAGACATGTCCATGGTCAGTTTATTTCTAAGGAGAGGATGAGAGAGTAAAACACAGATCTTTCTATCTGATGCAATCCCTTTGAGCTTGGAAGGATTGCAGGCAATAGTAGGATGACACACATGTGGCTGCAGCCCATAAACATTCCCCTTTAGGTGGACAACAATTCCCAACAAGTTGTTCAAACCTCCTCAGCCATCACACAGGAGGGAAACTGTGGGGAAAAATGCCAAAAATCTTACAAAAACATTTTTAGTGTTAGGGAACCAAGGCACTGCGTTATTCTGGCCAGGATGTGCAACGGAAATAATTTCATCCACACATTGCCTGGGTTGTGCAGAGAAAATCCTTCCATCACACATGAATTTTAGTAGGTTTTCCACATATTTTACACAGTCAAAATCCTGAGAAATTCACTGGTTTGATGTTCATTGATCCTAAGTAGCTCAGTTCCTAATGTTTGAGTTCGTATTGGATCCAGATTCCTTTTCCTTCAATGTTAATCAGATTCTCATTTGTATCTCTCTTTACCCAGACCAGATGTCTCCAGCCATGCCAGGGGTGATGTTTGGAGTTGATGTTCATTAGTGGTCATTAATGGTCATTAATGGTCATTACTGTATCTTCTGTTCTACCCCAGTCTGTTGAGATGTCCAGCTCATCAGACATCACCTGGTGGAACAGTCCTCTGAAAAGGAACTTGAATTCCCTTCCTCTGGGGCAAAGAACAAAACTGACTTGAGTTACATAAATAAAATTAAATTTTATATAGTTTCCAACATGTAGAGTGAACTCAGGCTGGTGGCTGAGACAAATCTGCATCCTAAGGTGCAATCAGGAGCTCAGGGATAACAGGAAGCAGGGACATTTCACAACATCAAACCTCACTGTTGATCAGCAGCCAGTGCTTAATTACTCCAAAAAGGGTCTGCAAAACTTGCACAAAAAGATGCAATTTCAGAAAATAGGTTTTCCCAGTTGGTGAACAAAACCACAAATATCCATATATGTACACAGAGGCTCTTAGAGTACACCATTAATGTGGCAAAAATCCCCCTCCACCCAAAAAAAAAAAAAAAAAAGCAACTTAATTATTCAATCTGATGTCTGAAGTTTGGACATCAGGAAAACTTGTTCACCACTCTTAAGGACTATTAGTGAAATCTAGGGATTGAGATCTAATCTATACTTCTGTCACTTCCAGTTACTCATACATTTCTTTGTGTTCTCCTCTAATTTCATATTAAAAAATGAACCCATTTGCTGCAAAGCCTTTTTTCCAGATAATGAAACAAGCTATGGTTAAGTTTTCTTGCTGTTGGTCATAAAATTCCCTTTAATTTGTTTTTGTTCTTCATTATTCACTACAGAGTAAAGGATTATTCCAATATTTTACAGTCACTATCTAAAGTAGAGTGATTTGTCTGTCTCACGACATGCCATCAATCATCCAAACAGTCCAACTCCTCAGGTATTCTGTCTGAATGTGAAAATAATTAGTGCAAATAAAGTTATATGGGTAAAAGTTACATGGAGTGAATTCCAACTCCAGGTTTTATATCTTTTCTTTTAAAGTTAGCAGCAATATATTCCATTTAACTATGTAAAATATATTCTGGTGGACGCCTACAGTTAATGGCAATATTACATATATTTTTTTACTATGTTAACTCTTGTTATATTAAGATTAGTCATCCTGTTCCTGTGCCTGTGAAGACATTTCTCAGATGACAGGATTACCTGATTCATCTCTGAAGTCTCTCCACTTTTAGCAGTCAGAGTCACTGAACTCATACAAACATAAATGGATTTTCTGCACTTTTTTGGCTCTAATTGCACTGCTCATCTTTGCTGCTGAATGGTTTCGTCTTAGAAAATCTTTTCTGACTGTAATAATGTGGCCTTTGAATCAGTTCTCTTGCCCACTTTTCACTCAGTACTCAGTGTACTGTGCTTGATCTCCCAATGTCCAAAATTTGTGGTTTGAAGACAAATAGGAAACAGAAACAAATGGTAAGCTTCAGATGAGACAACAAACCACTGAAGGAAATGTGGAAACCTTTATTTCTGTGCACATCTCTGGGCATCCAAACTTCTCTGGGCAATCTGTGCCAGGGCATCACCATCCTTTAAATAAAAATTTTTGTACGTAGATGTTTGAAATGCACTTTATACAAGCTGAGAAAATACTTGCTTTCTTCCTTTTCCCTCTTTTGTCTAAAGCCTGTTGAATCTAGCAGCCTTTACAACTTTACATAAGAGAGTTTGGTATTGTTGCTGCTTAAATAGGAACCATTTAATCATCAGCTCTATTAGGAGACTAACTGGAACTTGCTATTCTTTAATTTACTTGCAGAATTTTTGCTCTTGCTAAGTGTTTTTGGTTTAGTGTTCTGGAACTAAATCATTAGCAAATGTGCTCAGTAAGGCCTGGAGGAACAAATTACCTGTTGAAGTAATTTGAATGCAATTTTTTAATGCTTTTTATTTGTGTGTAGGAGGATGTACTAAGCGGGGGCTTTTAGGAGATTTACTTACTCCTGAAAGTGTCACTGTTTGACTGTTTGGTCTCAGATAAATTATTTCAGCCAATACTTTCTAATTTGCATGACTAAATCAAAGTATGTAAAAAGGGCTTTGTTGCTTCAGGAGTTCAAACACTGCTGTTCT
The DNA here is from genome assembly GCF_047830755.1 of Zonotrichia albicollis. Taxonomy (NCBI): domain Eukaryota; kingdom Metazoa; phylum Chordata; class Aves; order Passeriformes; family Passerellidae; genus Zonotrichia; species Zonotrichia albicollis. The sequence continues at coordinate 151,568,799 of NC_133819.1, forward strand.
TACTTCAGCTAAAAAGTAATTAATCCTGGAAAAAGTGTGACTTGCAGGAGAGGAGACCAATGGTGTGATTTTATGTCTCTGTGTGTGCCTATAGTGTATAAAGTCAGGGCTACAAGCTGTAATTCTTTCTTTAAACCCCAAAACCTACAGGATAAGCTACACTTTGCTAAAAAACATGCCCAAGTTTAAAAAATTCAGTTGCAGTTGCAAAACATTTCTATCACTTCAAATTCAACCTGGAATCCATCCAAACCTTTTCAGTTTTGTAAAACTGATGTAAAGCTGTTTTCTACTGTTATTTTTCCCTGTTAGATGCAGTTGAGTTTAGGATCCTTGGAGATGTTCTTACACACCAAAAAGAAGAGTGGTTTCCCCTAAACACCTTACCCAGCAGTACCAGAATTATATCTCTCTTTTGATTTCCATGCCCAAGGGATTCCAGCCAGAATAAACAAACATCTTAGAAGGTATCTGTGCTAAAATTGTGTTACAGATTCAGCTGGCAAATTTAAATGCACCCAAACTGCTTCCATCCTTTTCTTCCTGGTGTGTGCAGCCTGCTCTGCTTGTTTTCCCAGACAACAGAGATTCCATTATATTACAGTTTTCACAGCTCTGAAACCCCCAAAGACATTTAGTAAATCATAATCTCCACATGGCAAAAATGGGCTGCATTTCTGTTAGAAGAGTGAAATCCACCTTAGGTACAGAAACTCATTGGACAGAGATTTAGATGTAAGATTTAGATAGGGAAAATCAATCTGGTAGCACTGAATGGGCCAGCGAGGGTCTGAGCCTTGTAACAGGAATGTCTTGGTGTTCTTATTTGTATTCCAACCCTGAAAACAGTTTAAGGGTTAGTTGGGTGCATTGTTATGGGCTTATCTGAGAGAAAAATGGAGGGACAGAAATAACAGGAGGTGCCTCAGAGTTCCAGGAAACAGCCTGAATAGGGGCCTCTAGGGTGCTAGACCAGTGTATTTACTGTACAGTCATAAGCCCACTCATTAAAAGGCCATTAAGCAAATTAGAAAGTGGGTAACCACTCCTCACAGCCTGTTGTTTATTTGCAGGTCAGTGCAGGCTAATAGAGCTTTTTGTTCTTCACAAACACTTCTCACGACATTAACAGATTTCAGTAAAAATCTACTTCATTTATTACCATTTCAGGCTCACTGGAAGAGATAAATAGGACATTAAACATGTACAGAAGTTTAAATTAGCAAAATCCCATCTGTTCTCATCCTTCCTCTAGAAAAGCAAGAGCCTACAATCCATCAGTCTTGTGGCACCAGCCAAGCAATTAAGGCTGCTGACACAGTCCTTTCAGAGTGACACGTTGGAGCTGAATGCAAAGTGAGATTTGGAGTGCAGTGCACGCTCTGGGGAAGGGGGATGGAACCTCACAGAATTTTTTCAGCCCTTTTCCACCTCAATAGAGCATTGAAATGGCAGTTGAGAGGCAAGGAAGATGCTGGCTCACCCCAAAAATCCAAAATTACCCAGTTTTATAGCTGAAGCCAACTCTGTTGCAATAATAATGACTTTTCTATGGAAACATAATTGTGGGGTAAAGTAGTTAATATTCCTGACATTATAAACCACACACCAAAATTATCATATGAATGAAACCCACGTGTCAGGTATCACACATGAAGGAGGGTTCAGGACTGAAACAGCTGCAGGAATGGTTTTAAGATGGGCTCTGATAATGATTTACTGCAAACCCAGCAGTCCTCAGAGGGATTATGCAAGATTTGAGCATGCAGCAAAATCTCAAGGACAATAAACCATGTCCATGGTATCAGGTCCTTGTTGGCTTAGTTTTTCTGACAACTGGGAACTGGGATTGACCATCAGCACCTTTCAGCCCTTGAGAGAGTCTCAGGAGCTGAACTTGAACAGCTCAAGTGCTAATATATTTCATTTCAGTCAGGAAACAAGCAGTGTCACGTAGAATTATGATTTCTCAGAATGGGAGCCTCTATTTCACATTCTATGGAAATTTTGATGTATTCAATTAAATAGTCTTTTCCTAAGAACAGGATTATGGATCCTAATGCAGTTCTGTTAAGAAATAAATTATATCAAGATGATCTGATTTGCATAGATCTGATTTAATTTAGATATTTTACTTCCTCCAGTGTTTTGAGGGAGGACTCAAAATCTAGCAGGTCACCTCTGTCAGAGATTTGCCTGCATTTCTCAAAGATGAATTAAATTATAAGCCTTTAGGTATTAGGACAAAATGAGAGGAGATAACCTTGAGGTAGGACAGGCTTAAAAGCAGAAGAGGACTGGGAGAGTCTGGGGGAGATGGGCCTGGTGTAAATCACAATAAATTTCATGTGGAACTGCAGTGACAGGACATAAGAAATGGTCTCAAATTGAAAGAGAGTAGGTTTAGGTCAGATGTTAGGGAGAAATTCTTCTCTCTGAGGGTGGTGAGATTCTTGCATAGGCTGCTCAGAGAAGCTGTGGCTGCCCCATCCCTGGATGTACCTAAAAAATTAAGATGACACTTGCAACATTTGAAATACCTGTAATTTTTTTTTTTCATAAAAATAAATTTTATAGTAGCCCCCTTGTAAAGGAATGTCAAGGTCAATAGTCAGGGATTTAGTAGCTGTCAGTACCCCAATTAGTAGTGCTGCTGGGGTATTTTTCTCTTCTGAATCTGTTTCATGATTTCCTCAATAACACAGTCACGATGTTGGTTCACTCTCTCCAGTGCTTTCTTAAAAAAGGAAAGTTGGAAACAGAGAAATCTCTGACTGTTTCCAGATCTTTTATCCTGACTCACATGAGAGAATGATAATTCTGCTATTTGGATCTTTTACCCTCCAGAAGTTCCAACTAGTTTACAGCAAAGAGAGAAACAGTTCCTCTTTATAAAACACCAATAGAAAAGTCAAAATTTCATTGACCAAAACTACTTTGGGCCACATTTGAATTGCCATTCAACAGAATGACTGTTACAACAATGATATAAGAGGAGGGTGGTGAGTAAATCAGGTTGTCTTGATAATTGAAACAGACAAGCTTTGTCTACCTGCAGAGGAAAGGGAATGGGAGAGAGTAGAAGGCATTTTATTAAAGAATCATGGAAGAATTGTAATTTTTTTCAACTCCACCCCTATTCACAGGAAGTATTAGGAAAATATCCATCATTCTTATTAAGCTACACACATAACTTCCATGTTTTTTCCTCTTTGATAGATTGGAGAGAAAGTAACATCCCTATGGGAAGTGGGAGATACAAAAACTTCAGTCATGCCCTGACAAAAGATGTGACAGTATCTCTGATGAAGGAGAAGGTGGAATCCATTTTTTGAAGCCTTTCTACATCTGAACCAATCACCCATAGCTGCATTTATTGCCACTGAAGAGCTGGAGTTTAAATCAGTTGTGGAAGCACTGGCACCTGGTAATAATGCCCTAAAGTACCCGAGACCTCAGATTGATAAAAAACCAGGCCCTTAAGAGACCCAAGATCTTTTGGACCACCAAATAGACCCCCAAAGGGCTATTCCAGGGCATCCCCAGCTGCACTGAGGTTTTTGTTGAGCTGCCTTAGTTGGGGTTGTACACAAGAGAATCGATAGACTTAATGTGTAATTCAAGTCCTCCTAAGGCAGGGAGTGAATCAGCGGAATTGTTCTGCTGCCATTCTGTGGACACAATGCCCTCCAGCTACAGCAGAATCTCAGATCACTCGGTTCAGCACAGACACCTGCACTGTAGGCATCTGAATTTAGTGTGGATGAGCCCTGCTAGGATTGAATTCAGGCACCTTGAATTGCTGAGTGATGGTGGAGCTCAGCTCTAACACCACCATCCTGGCTCTGGCCCGCTGATATTGGGCTCCTTTGTTTTTCTTATTGCCTGTTATCCTTGGTGGATATCCTGTGATTAATATGGAAGAGTATAACCACTGCTGTGATTAACTTTTCCAATTCTAAGGTTTGGCTCAACAGTATCAGTTTTTCTGCCAGCCCCAAGCAAATATAAAAGGCGTGCTGGAAATGATGACATAGCCCATAAAATACTGGGCTTCTGTTTCATATAAACCACATCTGAATTGAAAATATTGGTCTTCTTAGATAGACACCATATTTCTTCCCTCTGCCTTGTCACAGGCAGGCTCAGGGAGATAATGACCCTGGCCTTAGAAGGCCACATTATTCACCTTGAACAGTAGCAAGTAATGCAGTTTCAGTTTGCTAACAGTACTTTTTCCCAGGCTGAAATTACCTGGCAAACATAGATGGATGAGCAAATGGTCTTCAGCAAGAATTGATTCTCCCTCCTGGAGCTTTGCATATTTGTGTCTTTGTGTGTTTGACTCTTCCTTCTTCCCACTGATTACTGAAAAAAACTCTTTTTCCCTCCACACAATGGCACAGTTCTGCAATGAAGTGAAAGATGGATACCTAATCTAAGATGAATGCAATGCTAAAGGGAAAAACCTTCTGATTATTTTGTGGAAGGAGAGAGAAATGATTGAGAGTGTCAGAGTCCCTTCTCTATTCCCCCAAGAGCAGGTTAAAAAATCCATACTCCCTTACATCATTTGAATGCATTTTTTCCAAGACTTTTTCTGGTATTCCCACACACTTAAAAAACCCAGAGCAAGAACCAAAATAGTAAATAGGGCTGAAGAGAAAGTTTGGAAGGGGATGCAAACTTAGGAATTTCACAACTTGCAGGCACTTTACATTTCTGTGCATGCACCTCAAATACACAGACTGTTCTTGGAAAAGTCAGGGCCTGAGTAAGTAATGATAACAACGATAACAATAACAATAACAATAACAATAACAATAACAATAACAATAACAATAATCATCATCATCATCATCATCATCATCATCATCATCCATTAATAAATGGTTCTTATCCCAACCCTTTACCTTTTCCTGATAATTCCCATCCAACTCTGAGAGAGAAAGTAAGCAAGTGACTGACTGGTAGTTGTGTCTGGGATTAAACCACGGCAATCAATTCTTCATTTTTCTCCTTCATAAGTAGAAATATGCAAAGAAGCATCTTCCATGATGGCACTTATTTTTGGCAGCTGGCCAGGCAGCTCTGAGACTGCAAAGCAGGGTCTGCACGCTGTGAAAGCAGAACTCCTCATGCCAGTGCTCTCAATCCTCAAAAAAAATCATAATTCCCAACAATTATGCCCAAGTTGCCACCCAGCTCACCCTTGGCAACTCAGACTTGCAGCAGGAGTTAAATGCCCAGCCTGCTCAGAGGTTGGTTTCACTGCTATAACTCAATGATCTTTTCATCACATTTATTGCAATTGTCTCCTTCAGATTTTCTCTAAAAATAATGAGAACCAAATTGAAAATACAATGAGAGTTGTGGTTGTCAGAACATCCCTCTTATCTGAGAGCAAGCAGTCCTATGACTACAAAATCTGATGTGTGTTGAAAACCCAGTGATTTTATTTATAACTGGGGGTATCCATATAAATCCCTGGCTCCAATAATGTTCAGATAAACAGCTTGAGGCTGCATTATTTTATTTTTAAAGACATGGCTTTGCTGTTCAAACACAACCATCAAAACCTGTCCTTGCTGCTTGATTTTCCTCCTTTAACTGCCAGGAATGTTTTAGCAGGGCTCATATTTGGATTGCATTTGTTATGGGGGCAGAAGGAAAGGAGAGGGCTGAAGAACAGTCTGGGAGCACTTTTAGAAGACTGAGGTGAAATGTCTGTGCTCTCTCCCTTGCTGTGAGAAACAGAGGAGCCCAGCACATGTTGCATTAACCTTTCAGTGCTGCTGGTTGAGCCTTTTGCTCTTTACATGGGAGGAAAAGCACCTCTGGCATGGAATCAGAGAATCTTGGGAAAGACCTTTAAGACCAAGTGCAAACAGCACAGCACCAGCTGCTGTGCCCACACATGTTTTCAACATTTTCAATGATGGTGACTCCAGAACTTCTCCGCACAGCCGGTTCCAATCCTTGAAGTTTGTTCTGAAATCCCATCCAAACCTCCCCTGGTGTACCTTGAGGCCATTTCCTCCCATCCTCTCACTTGTCACCTGGTAGAAGAGGCATCCTCCAGCAGCGTGTTGGTTCATACCTGCTTAACACCACTAGCAGATCAAACCCCAACCCTTTTTTGCCGGAATTTCAACATGGGAAAGTTTGATATCTAAAAATGAAAAAAACCTGTAGATTTTTCCACATGAGATAAAAACACTGTCAAGTACTATTAGTTATATTTCATTAATGTGAAGTGTATTTTATTCAATACTTTCTGCACAATAGTAAGGACTCCATACAATGGTAATGTTAAGATATTCATTTAGAGAGAAATTTAAAGGAGTGTTTTCTTTATTGAAAGGAAAACATTTTGACTTTGTCAGAACTATAAGATGAAGTGATGATAGTTCATTTTATCATTTTCATGTTAAAAATGCCACAAAAATAGGGCACATTCTTTGAAGTGTTTAGATTAAATTGCACTTTCTGCTGAAAAATTGTCTTGTCAATTTTACTCATGGGTGGTTTTTCTCCTCCTTTTCATCTTTTTGTCCTATGTGTGTAAGGTTGCCAAACCATCCTTTCCACTTAAAACTATCCAGTTTTGGGACATGGATTTCAGGGGGGATAAAGGAATTGTTTCTAGTGCTGTGACTGACAGAGCAGCACATTGCATGATGTGAGCAAAGACTTGTACTCTGCTTATCCCCACTAAATTTTATCAAATTCTGGGCAAATAGACCAACTCAGATTCTTAATTTACAGTGCCCTGACGTGGACCAGGAGCTGAGACTCAAAATAAGAATCACAGAATATTTTGGGTTGGAGAGGGCCTTAAAGATCACTTGGTTCAAACTCCTGCCGTGGGCAGGGACACCTTCCACCATCCCAGGTTGCTCCCAGCCCTGTCCATCCTCGCCTTGGACAATTCCAGGGATCCAGGGGCAGCCACAGCTTCTCTGGGCAACCTGTACCAGGGCCTCACCACCCTCACATGGAAGATTTTCTTCCTAATATCTAATCAGAACATTCCCTCCTTCATCTTCAGGCCAATGTAATCTGTAAATAATGTTGTTTATACCCACTTCAGCCATATTTGCAATATGGGCCAATTTCAGGCAAATTTAACAGAGAGGCAGAAGTCACAAACATTATAATCTTAAACACTTTGTGAAAATAGCCTAATGAAAGAGAGAGAATTGTTAATGTCCCTGCTCAGAGAGAAATTGCTCCATTAACTGAATGCTTTGCAGACACCAAGGGATCCCTTCAGGACCCATAAGTCCAGGAGGAACCTTTGGCACTTTGGTTTTTTATGAACCATTTACCAAAAATCATATGACAAAACAGTTCCCCAGATGCTTCTATTTATACAGCAGACAGGCTGGCTAAACCTCAGAGTGTCAGGAATCTCCTATTTGCATTTCCACAGTTGCAGAAGAATATAATTAATATTGAACTATAAAGTTAAACAATAACACATGCCTAAAATTGCCTGGAAAATTAAGGTATTGCAAACAACATTCACAAGTCCATTATGGAAAGTTAGGGAAGCCTCAAGGGTGCCAAATAAACTTCAGGATCTTTCCAATATTCACAACCCTTCCAGATTCACCAGGATACCAGTTCATCCAGTGAGATCCTGCCATGACCAGCACCCCTCAGTGCGTGGAACACCTGCCGCACCCTCACTCTGATGAGTTAAAGATGCATAATTTAGCAGATCAATATTACTTTGTTTGCCCAGGCAAACTGTGTGAACCATGATAATGGAAAATCCCATTAATGTGCCAGAACAAGACTATGGCATTGCAAGAGTAATATAAAATTACAGAGTGGTTTGGGTAGGAAGAGACATTTAAAGATTGTCTAATCCAACTTCATGCAATGGGGGTGTATAAAATCATGAAATCTTAGTATATTCTGTGTTGGAAGAGACCCACATGGATCATTGAGTACAAATCCTGCCCCTGCACACACAGTCCCAATAATTCCTCCCTGTGTCTGAGAGAATTGTGAAGGCTGTGGAGTTGTGAGGTCCCCAGGATGAGTTGAGAGATTGGAATTTGACTCCATATCCTTAGAAGGCTGATGTATTACGATATGATATGATATGATATGATACGATACAATATGATATGATACAATACGATACGATATATAATATAATATAATATAATATAATATAATATAATATAATATAATATAATATAATATAATATAATATTATATTATATTATATTATATTATATTATATTATATTATATTATATTATATTATATTATATTTATTATATTTATTATATTATATTTGTTGTATTTATTATATTCTAAAGCTATACTAGAGAAAGAGAAAGGATACATCAGAAGGCTAGAAAAGAATGAGTAATAAAAACCTGTGACTGACCAGAGTTTCGACACAGCTGGACTAGTATTGGTCATTAAATTAAAACAATTCACATGCTGGGTAAACAATTCTCCAAATCACATTCCAAAGCAGCAAAATATGGAGAAGCTGAGGCTTCTCATCTTCTCAGGAGAAGAAATCCTGGTGAACAGATTTTTCAGAAAATATCATGATGACAAAAGGCTTCTGATATGAACCATAGGAAAATGAAAGTTGATGGTCAAAGAACAGTTGAAGGTCAGAAATCTTTGTCCACTGGAGCAGATGCGTTTGTTCACAAAAGGGAGTTATGGAGCTCAACAGATTGTTCTAGGTTTCCTGGAATATTCTGAGATTGCAGAGGGATGGCACCAAGACAAAAAAGTGGGTGAGAAAGCATGATAGAAAGTCCTAATTTTAAATACATTTCATGCACATCACTCACAGGACACACACTCCCAGGAAATCCCAGTGCAGATCTCACAATGGCAAAAATCATCAGACATTTCTGCATGTACTTGGACATAGCTCCCCTTCTCTTCTGTGCAGGTTTCTCCCTCACTGTGGCATAAATTCCTAAGTGATCAGGCAGCAGACCTCAACAAACTGAAAGAATTTCACGCAGTTTTACATAAAATGAATAATTTACATAGTTTTACATGAGATGCATGATTCAGTTCTGGAATTCATCATCAGAGGCTGTTATGTAAGGCAAATGTACACAGAGACTCAGGAAGAGTTAGGACCAATTCATAGAGAAAAGGTGATTCAGGAGTTGTGAAGTCTGGTGACTCAGATCAAATCAGCTTCTTGAGCAGGTGTAAATCTCTGATTTATACAGAGGGTAACATTAATCAGTACTTGACTTGTTTCTGATGCTGTTTCCATCAGCATCTACAACATTCTGCTCCCAGAGACTGAATGCTGGGCAAGAGGGACTGCTGCCTGATCCAGTTGAGCAGCTCTCACAGTTTTATTTGCAAATGCAATCCTTGGAATTAAGAGGAAGAAGCAATTTTATGAGCAGAGGCAGCATGACAGCACTAGGAGCAATTGTGAAATGTTTTCCACTAAAACACTGAAAATTAAGAGCTCTGTTGTTTGCTTTCTAGCAACTAAATGTTCACATTTCAGTTGGAAGCTAATTAAAGACAAAAAAAAATCAATACAATTTTGCTGGTGAAACAGTTGTTTTCCAAAAAAACACACATTGTCCCAAAATAAATAGCTTTTTCTTGCATAAAATAGGAAAGCCCAAATCAAATCAAACCAGAAGAACTACCACACACATATTTTTCATGTAAATACCATAATGAAGTGATGGCAAACACACACTTCACGCCCCTCTCTAAATGAATGTTGAGAAAATATGCAAAAATTGCATAATCACTTTTTCCAGGCAACAGGGAGGTGATGAGAGACAGCCAAAATGGCTTCATGAAGGGCAAATTGTGCCTGACTAATCTGGTTGCCTTCTTTAATGGAGTGAGTGGAAGATAAGGGAAGAGCAGCTGATTTAATCTGCCTCAGCTACTGTGAGGCCTTTGCCACAGTCAAACACAGATTCCTCACCATTAAACTGGAGAGATTTGAGTTTGGTGGATGGGAGTCTGAGTTTGAGGGGTTGGGAGCTGCCTGGATGGCTGCATCCAACTGGAATGGGTGTCCCATGAAGAAAGGTTTGGGAGCTGGTCCTGTGCCCTAGAACGGAGAAGGCTCCAGGGGGACCTTATTCCATAGAGTCATAGAATAACAGATTCATGGAATCACAGAATTATTGAATCACAGAGTCATGGAATCATGGGGTCACAGAGTCATGGAGTCGTGGAATCACATAGTCATGGAATCACGGAATTACAGAGTCATGGAATTATGGAATTACAAAGTCATGGAATCATGGAGTGATGGAATCAGAGTCATGGAATCACAGAATCATGGAATCATGGAATTACAGTGTCATGGAATCATGCAGTCATGGAATCATGGAATCACAGTGTCATGGAATCACAGAGTCATGGAATCATGGAGTCATGGAATCATGGAGTCATAAATAGGCTGAGTTGGAGGGCACCCATCAGGATCATCAAGTCCATCCCCTGGCCCTGCACAGGACAATCCCAAGAATCCTGCCATGTGCTTGAATGTGTTTTCAAACACTTCTTGAGCTCTGTTAGGCTTGCTGTAGTGACCACTTCCCTGGGGAGCCTGTTCCTGTGCCAAAAAACCCTCTGAGCGGAGAAACTTCTTGTAATATCCAACGTAAACCTTCCCTGACACAACTTCAGGTCATTCCCTTGGGTCCTGTCACTGTCACCACAGAGCAGAGATCAGTGCCTGTCCCTCCTCTTCCCCTCAGGAAGAAATTGTAACTACAATGAGGTCTCCCCTCAGTCTTCTCCAGGCTGAACAGAACAAGTGTCCTCGGCCACTCCTCATGTGGCTTCACCTCCAGAACCTTCGCCGTCTTCTTTGCCTTCCTTTGGATGCTCTCTGAGTTTGATGTCTTTTTTACATTGGGGTGCTCAAAACCTCACACATATTCAAGGTGAGGCCACCCCAGAGCAGAGCAGAGCAGAACAATGCCCTCCCTTGCCCAGCTGGTGATGTTGTGCCTGGTGGCCCCAGGACAGGGTTGGTCCTTCTGCCTGCCAGGGCATGGCTGACCCACATTCAGCTTTCCATCTATCAGGAACATTCTCACTGGTCTTTGGGATATCTCAGATCTCTCTTTTGCCTTTCAAACAGCACCTACTGACTCTGCTAAAGAGCCATTGACCACCTCAGATACTCACAAATTTTTTTCTATATAAGTAGTGTTATAGAGTTTCTCCATTATAAAGGAATTGATGCTATTTGGGGTGCAGGGAAGAGAGTGGATGTTTAAACTGGAAGCACCTTGATTGAAAGTGAGCAATTTTTATTTTCTAGATGTCTGGAATAAAACAGAATAATCTTTTAGCAATTTCTATGTTCTTTAAAACTTTCCAAAAGTCAGCAGCCAAAGAAGCCATCCTAGGAATTATTCAAGCTCAGATGCCAAAGGCATCCATTTCAATACTTAGTGAATCTCATTGTTTAGGAATTTGCTCAGGACTTTGTGCTTAATTCTGTATGAGTAAAATGCACAAGAAGCAAAGGCTGTGCTGGACCCCTGCTGAGGTGGAGTTTTACAGAAGATGGATAAAATTAATAGCTAACACTGTGTAGCTAAAATGACTTGATGAAGAAGCATAACTGTGGGATCTCAGAGGCCACACCAGATAGAAGCATTCAACCACCCAGTTTGACAATTAGTAACCTAAATTTTGCATGTTTTGCACACTCACAGACAAGATTATGCTGCAATGACAACAGCAGAATTTTCTTTAAGTCTCTCATCATATGGTTTCCCTATCTGGTCCTTGCTCTTTCTACACTGATGCTCAGTTTTAACCTGCCCATGATTTAACATGCCCCAACATCCAAATTCCTGGAAAATATTTTTCAAAGAGAGGCAATTTTCATGTCTCAAAGCCTGCTGAAATCTAAACCTGTGTCTCTGTGGAATGCCAGGCTCACTCCAAGATTAATCACTGTCATTCCTAGACATGGACTAACATAGAAAACAGAGACAAACATGGGAAACATGAACAAACAGGCTATGCCTAGAGCAGGGAAGCTGTTGAAGCTTATTTTCTACTTCATTTGGGTCCTAAATTCTTGGTTATCTAATACAGCCTAAGGGCTGATGAAGTTTTTTTTTTTTTTTGATGTTTGGGATTTTTACAAAGCCCCTTCCCTGCATGGATTCTCTAATTAAGAATGAAAACATATTACATCCTTTTCTGAACAGGGACACTGATAGGGTCTCTCTTCTCTCTTGGCACATTTTCCTGTGAATTTTTGAATGCCTATCATTTTGGCCTCTTTGTCAAATATGTCTGGCCAAATTTGTTAATTGTGGAAGTAAATTGGTCAGGAAGACAGAAAGAGGAGAATTAGGGATACTTTTCCAGCCTTATCCTTGGTGTTTCCTGATTTGTGGAGGTCTGAATTTGAAAGAAAAATATTTCTTCATGGAGTAGATACCTGAGCTGATGCACAAGATCTAGCAAGAGTCAGACATGGAAGAGGAAAGCTGATGGAGCTGGATTCCTTAGGTGATAAATTCACATTGTTCCATTAAAATCAGTAGTCTGGGAGCTTCTAGCTGTGAAACCTTAATATAACTACTAACTCCCACATGTCCAACCATCTGACAAAACCAAGGAACAATCTTTCTTTAAGCTTTGGGTGCATTCCCAGCACACTCTAGGAAATAAAGTAAGATGTCTAAGTTGGTTGCCTCTCTGTCAGGCATCTCCAGAGGATAACTTAGATCAGCTGTGCTAAAACACCTGCTGGAAGTGCTTTTCTTTCTCCTCTGAGTATTTGGGAAACCTAGGTAACTAATTTAGGCTAGGCACATCAAAATTAGTTGTCCAAAGTTAGGTGAGACAGCTCTCTCCTAAAGCAGTCCCCGTTTTATAACAAGCCACCTTAGTATGCACAGGAATGTGGATCCTTCAGGGCAAGAAATTCAGTGCAGGTGCTAAGAAAAAACAATTTATCAGCCTGTTATCTGTGACTTAGAAGGAGTGAACGTTGCTATTTGTGTCTGAGTTCCCCTGAAGAAAAAATTTATAAGCAATTTATTTTGTACAGGGAGAAGTGGTGTCCTGGCACAGCTTGAGGGGATGACAAGGATCGTAATATATAAATAATACAATCTATAAAGATGAAATATTTAGAAGGATTAAAAATGCAATAAAAGCCCAGAAATAGCCATTTTTCGGGCGTGAGATGGGAATTTTGCATTCACCTTTTTTATAGATACAGATTAAATGTGAAACCTGATTCACCACCCAATTACTGAGGTTTTAGTCTCCTGTTGAGTGGAGTCCTTTAGCACGCGGTGAAGTTAAGAATGTGCGTGATAGTACTGATGGAAAGAGGCTCTTGTGTCTTTATACTGAATCTAACCTTGCAGAAAACAGGTTTAAAAGGCTGCTCAAGGTGTCCTGTAGTCCAGACATGTTGTTCAGCCTGTGGACTCTGGTTTCTGACAACCTTTTTTCTGAAAAACAAACACAAGTAGTTTAAACACTACTGCAGACCCTCCTGTACACAAGGAAAGAGAAAAACAGGCCGAAGGGAAAGAATATAAAAGTAATAAATGAACATTTAATAATAACACATCCTTAATTGAGTGGATTGATAAAAAACTTTGGCAACACAGCATAAAGAAAACTCTGCTTCTCTCCCCAGAGAAGAAAATCCTCCAAAGGCATCACTGAACTGTTCCACCTTATGATCTCATAACCAACTTTTATGTAGATACCAAATTTATCAAAATCACCAGTGATCAAGATTCACCTTATAGGCAGCATTCCCTGGTACTTAACTGTCCTCAAAACCTGCAAGATTTCATTTACGTCTGACTAAATTTTTGCTATCACATCTTTTCTCGTGATTCTCCTGATTTTTAGCAAAACCAATTCCATCTCTTTCAGTGCTCCCTTAAAGGCTGTGTGCTGTAGACCTCTGATCACTTCTGGTGCTGCCTCCTGGCCCTTCTCCAGTTGATTTACATTTTTATTGGATTTCAGTGGCCAGAAATGAATGCAGATGTTCACCTGACAGCTTTCCAGTGCTAAGGAGAACGGAAGGACCAGCTCTGATGTCCTCCCTTCCTTGTGACAGCCTGAAACAGACTCCTACTAAGCCCTTGATCCACTCTAATCCCCCAATCCTTTGCTGACAAACTGCTGCCCAGAGTTTCACTTCTCTACTTATATCTCCTAAATCCTAAACAATGGAAATTATTCACTCTGTCACCATCAGCCTGAGAGCAGACAGAACCCAACATCTGCTTTAACAAGCTTCATCCTGGAAATACCTTCCCATTTTAAAGGCCTGCTGTTCCTTCCTACAACAAGTAACTGAAGTGGGAACGTTGATTCTTCTCCTGGAGGAGTCAGTGTTCATCTGTTCCAAGGGATCCAGATGATCAAATGAGACCAAAACCTTCACCCTCTGGAGATTTAGGCAAGGTCAGAGCTAAATCCAAACTCAGCTGAGTTGTTTTGTTCTTGTCTTATTGAATCACTGTGACAGTGCTCACAGGGGCTCTTGGATGAGGGAAGAGTTGAGGATCTGACTCCATGTTTCAGAAGGCTTGATTTATTATTTTATGATATATATTACATTAAAGCTATACTAAAAGAATAGAAGAAAGGATTTTTTCAGAAGGTTAGGTAAGAATAGAATATGAAGGAATGATAACAAAGGTTTGTGGCTCAGGGCTCTATGTCTGAGCCAGCTGGGCTGTGGTTGGCCACAAAAATTACAAATATCCAACACAGATCCAATCACAGATCCACCTGTTGCATTCCACAGCAGCAGATAATCAATATTTGCATTTTGCTCCTGAGACCTCTCAGCTTCTTGGGAGGAAAAATCCTAAGGAAAGGATTTTCCAGAAAAGATGTCTGTGACAGAATCACATCCTTTCTTTCTGGTGCTGGTTCACACCAAAGGGATTTGGAATTCTAATATTGGTCTCCAAAGTATTTCCACCCTGATCTTAGGAAACTTGCTCCATTTTAAACCAACCAACAGAAGAAATGGTCAAAGCTGAATGACTGACCCAGCAGATGACTACAGCCTGCACCCTTTGACTTTGATAAAGAATCACAGCTACCTCTTTCCACTCTGCAGCAGTTTGATCAGGGGTTCTCCAGAGAGAGGAACATTTCTCTGAGCTGATCACACAACAAATAAAAGTTGACTGCCCAGGATACACCCTAGAAATGCTTTTGCTCTCTCTGTCTCCTTGCAGTTGACGCCTGTGGCAAAGGGGAGTGTGCATATCATAAACACAGTGCCCTGGATTTAAGCCCTCCACAAACAATGCTGTTCCTTTAGAAGGGAAAATAATAGCCTTGCCACTGTCAAACATATGTATTTTAAACTAGTTGCATAGAAATAAATCTCACTTTATCAATCCTGGAGTCTTCTCCTGTGGCACTCAATCATGGCCCTGTGGCAGCTCTGCCAGCACAAGGGCTGCAGAGCTGGGCCCAGGGATGGCAGGCACAGGTTGGTGCTGTTCTATTATTCATTTTTAGGCAGTCAGTAAATTACAGAGGAGAGATAGGAGCCCCATTTTATAAAGCAATAACAGCCTGGATTTTAGCACAGAACAAGTCACTTTGTCTGGATTTCAGGCAATAAATCAAGGCCCAGTTGTTCAGCTATTATTTATAGTATTTTATGGATATTGCCAAATAATTCAAAACTGTGATTAATGCAACCCACTCCAGAAGCTCCACATTGCGCCAGAGCAAATTATCAAGGTTCTCTTTGAGCAGGGAAAGATGACACAGGAGGCATATCCATACACCATTTCTGCTTTCTAGGGTAATAGATCAATCTTAAATATCCAAGTCTCCTTGCATGTTTCTTCTTCAAAGCATACTCCATCCAATAGTCCTAAAAAAATTGGAATTCTCATGAAGACACTGGTCAGACACCTACTGAATATTTGGCTTTAGAAGTTAATTTTATTTGACTTTGAAGTTATTTCTGCTTTGAGGGAGTAACTAATTCTGTTGCTTCCAGTGGCACACAAGAGATGTGTATCTTTTCCTCAGCCTTCCTCAAATATGTTTGCAAGTGTCATAATTCCAGTCATTCTTTTTCTAGCAGAACTTTCAGTTCTGGAGAGAAGTGCAAAATTTATTCCAAGTCCCAAGCACATACATGCACAGGGTGATAAAAATCTTGTAGAAATCATGGGCAATCAGTCTTGCTGCAGACGACAGCAATACCTGGATGAGAATATCCTTGGATGATAGAAGAACTACCCTTTATTTACTGCTTGAAACTTGCAGATCCAGGATAAATTTTAGCAAACTGGCTCCTGGTCTGTCTTCTGTCAAAATGTTTAGAGAGTTCTGCTTGGATATGTTTTATACTCAGTACCCATTTGACCTCTGAATTAAATATTTTTTTTTTCACTTCCCAGTTCACCTCAAAATGTCTTCACTGCTCAGATATGCACAGATTTTTATCTGCAGGAAATATTACTTTAAAGACACTTTCCACAGCCACTACACTTACTATTTTTTAGTGAATACTTCTAAGAGGGAGTGCTCTCCGTGTTAAGGCTTGTGCATTGACTGAACATGCCATAATTACAGCCAGTAAGTAATTCCTTTCCCTTTCCTCTGTTCTTCCTCTTTCCTGATTCATAAATCAGAATAGACAATTTCTTGATTTAAAAAATTTCCCATGTAAAAGAATCATTATTTTAATTCAGTGTTTTTATGGCCCCTCCATGGTGCTGGAAATGTGGAGGAGAACCCAAATGGAAAAATAAGGATTTCAGGCACATCCTGATGCATAAGTCTACCTCATTATCAGGAAGTATCACTTCAAACAGGTAACTTGAACAATTTGAAAAGTTACCCATTATTTTTCTCCCTGTTTTAGTCAATTTAAGCAAAGTAGTCTCAATGCACTGTCCTGCAGCAGGGACTGTGATCCCTCCTTGGCCACTGAGGAGGAAATCAGCAGCTGGAAAACAATTTCCCTCTGGTAGTTTGGGACATTCTGGAGAATAAACTGGCAAGATAGAGGGTGTCCAGAGAGGCTCCAGAAAATCCTGGTTTTTGAGGAAATGCAGTCACTCACTATTTAAGGTAAATAAATAAACAAGACATTCCTACTTTGAGTGCATAAAGTAGTTTTATTCAGATGAAATTTAGCCAAAATTAATCAAAACTAGATCAAGTATCTGTCTCACATGATACTCACTTCAGTTTCTGAAATATTATAGAAGGGGGTTAAGAAGATGGGATTTTTCTCTGTGAGTTATAGATATGTATAGATATGTATATCTATATATAGATATATATGTATACATTTTAGATTCTTTACAATTATGTATATATCATATATAAAATAGTCTATGTATTGCATATAAGTATACATACACATTATGTAACATTGATATATTCTAAATGGAGATGTGATATAATTATATATAATATATTATACAAACATATTTAAGAGTATTCATGTTATAGATATGTATTTTTAAAGAATCATATTTTATTAGTTTATTGCCTATTAGAAGCTTTTCCCTCAGAGCATTTTTCATTTTTGTTTATTTAGGTAGATATGAAAATAAATATTATTATTCCTGATGTTAAATTCCTGCCTGCATTTTTCCTCTAATCAGGCTAAACACAATCATCAGTGCAGGGACCCCATGGCACCAAAGCCTGCAAAGAGAATCGAAGCCTTTAGCAAGAGTAATTACAGTTGTTCCACATTTCCCAGCTAATGGCTTAATTGAGTGCCTGGAACATGTGATGCTTACAGGAAAAATCATCATTCTTACAACTGACTTTTCCATCCAACTCTTTCTCTCATTTTGTGTGTCCTCCTGGGCACAGAAGTGGAAGTCACTGCTTTTTGTCTTGCAGAATTCTGTGCCATGTTTAAGAAACAACTGCAGATTCTGTTTCTGTTGGAGCTGTGTACCAGTTGTTAGGATTGCAGCATTCCTAAAATTACAGACATGAAATAGAATCACTGACTTTTGTCTTTACTTATCAGCATAGAAGAATTCTGGTATGAGAGGGGATTGGCATTTTCCCCTAATTTCATATTCATGGGGCACATGGTTTCTTTTGAGCAAGTTTGAGCTGCACTAGCAGGAGTTTGTCTGCCTTCCTCTGAACACCTAAACTATCTGTACATAACAGATAAATGTCCCAGAAAAAACAATTTTTCTTCACAGATACTTTCATTGACTCCCAAGAAGATTTAGGCATTCAAACCAGTCCTTTTCTCAATTTTTAAATTTTCTTCATTTTCTATCTTCTATTGTTTTGCTTTCACCATCCATTCAGTTAAAAGAGAAAGTGAATAACAGGGGTTCAAAATTTTCTGATGGAACAATTTTCCATTTGAAAATGACAACACAACAGAATGTATATGGAACTGTAACCACTATAGCTATTTTTTACAGGTTATTACCTACATGCTTTGTAACAGGATTTTTGCTTTGACTATAATAGAGGTGCCTTGGGCCCTGACCTAATATTAACCAGCCAAGCCTGTTTTTCCTTGTGGATTGGAGCAGATGACCTCATGAGATTTCTGTAACCGGAGTTAATATAGATATATCCAAGTTTTATGCTACTGCAATAGGAAAGCAGTTAAAATATTGGAAGGGTTTTCTCTGGAGTCATAGGATTTTGATTTTTCAACGGATTACTTTCTTGAAGCTAAATTTGAAAATGTCCTAATCCTTGTGGTACTCAAAATCCATATTGAATAGGTTTCATAGACAAAGCTAGTGCTCTTTTATTCTTTCTGGGTATTATTCCTAGCATAAATAGACAGATGTCATTTAGCATTAAAGGATTTAGGGTATGGTTTATCATGACCTTTGAGAACATTCACAAGGAGAAAACACGGGATGTTAGATTACATTTTAACCTAACAGAAAACAGCAAAACTCAGTGCACTGAATGGACATCAACAACAAGAAAATTGAAGCTGTACCAGGTAAATGGAACAAAAATGTATGATACTGGTATTTAACAATATTCATAACTTCCACAGGCTGTGGATTTCAGCACCATTCTGTGCCCTTAAACACAGATCATATATATTTCTGTTTAAAAATACTTCTTCCACCTTTAACTCATACTGGTGGGTTATACTCAAGAACTATAATATTTTATTTTTTATGTATAATATATTTTGCTGTATGATGTACCAGAGAGTGGCTACTTATGATTATGATCTCTGTTACCTCCACAAAGTGCTTTCTCCTTGAGACATAAACACCTATTTGCTCAAATACATGGCCACCATTCATCTATCTGAAAAAAAGTTCATGCAAAAAGAAGAACACTTTGGGGTTTTTTTGAGCCATTTCTCCCACAACAACTTCTCTCTTTTTATAGCCTTTCTTCTGCTCCAAGTTATTATTATTCTCACACCGTGTTGTATTTCACACCACATCGTGTTTATTGGCAGTCATGTGTAATGTCCCAGGCAGCACAGGAATCCACAATTTACTGACTCCCTTTCCCTCCAGTGAGCATTAAAAGATGTCCCAGTTCATCTCACGAAGTTCCTGAGTGGATTTTGGGCTGACCTGAGTGGCACCTTGTCCTGTGGATTACCTGAGGTTCAGGGTAAAACACCAAATTGAACTTGTCCAAAACTCTCTGGTCTTTTCTGGAACTTTTAATTTATGTGTGCTCTGCACAGATTGTGTCCACACTTGGGAAAAACTCTGACTTTAATCCTGAGTGCCATCCTCAAGCTATCAGGTCGGTTGCCTATTTATATAAATTCTCAGGCAGCCCCTGCAATCAGAATCTCCCAGGGACTCTGATGATGCTTTCAACCTTCTGATTTTGCAAATGGTTTTCCCCAGGACCACTTGGTGGAAATGGGTTCAGAAAGGCTGGTGTGTCTTGGGTAATTTAGGGACTGGTGAGGCTGTCTCAGTGATAGGGAAATTCAAATATATCTCCTGTCCCCAGAAGCTGTCAAGGTCAGAATTCAGTCCAGGTGAGCAGGCAGTGACTGTATGCCCAGGGCAGAGCCGAAGCATCTCCTGGACTCTATCTGATCTATCATAACTTATTGCAAAAGAGCCATGAAGGTGATTAGAGGGATGGAACACTTATATGAAGAAAGGCTGGAAGAATTGGGATTTTTTTATCCTGGAGAAGAAAATTATTCAAGGCCAGGTTGGGCAGGGCTTTAGGCAACCTGGTCTAGTGTAAGGTGCTCCTGCTCACAGCAAGGAGGTGAAATGAGGTGACCTTTTCAGTCCCTCAAAGCCCAAACCATTCTATTATTCCATGAATCTACACCCTTGAGGGCAAGACTGGAAGCTCAACAGGACAGCACAGGACATCAATGCAGTCCACAGGAGAAAAAAATTCCTCTGAACAAATGCAGGCGTCCCACATTAGATAAGATAAACTGCACCTACAATTTGATGATTTCAAGACTCTCTCTCCTTAACTCTAAAAAGGAGCATATAGAAACTTGTTTAAAAATGATGCTCAACAGAGAAAACACCCACGTTAAACCCTACCTTGGAGCTCTCCTTGCAGGCAGTGAGGAGAGACCGACACCTTGCCTGGGACTGGAACACGCTGCCATCTGGAAGGGCTCATCTTTCTCTGCATTGCCTGCAGAGACAGCCTGGAAACTTTCTTAGACTTTATCCATGGTTCTAAATTAGACAAGTTAGACTTCACCAGCAAAAATACTCTTTTTTTAGTATCAGCTCTCCCATTCTGAATCTATTAGAAGGATCCATGTCCTTAAGGTAGATCAAATCCTAGGTACAAAGGTAATGCACTTCAACAGACAGATTAATTTTAACATGCTAAATGTACATGTAATGTAAGAAGATATTTAATGTTTTTCTTCCCTATATAAATATCCGTAAAATTTAGCTGTATTTCCTTGCAACATTTAGATTGAGAATATTGTGAAACACCTAGAGATGTCTATTAAAAGTATCAAAACCCAGTTCTGATCAATGGGGTATCACTTGAGATAGAGGATTTTCTGAGCAACTTAAAAAATCCTGAACATTTTGTGTCAAATTATGAATATTGATTGCCATAACTGTTAGGGTTACTTTAGAGGTTTGTGTACACAGCTGAACTATCTTGTCCAAAGAGCAGGAAAACCTAAAGAAAAGTGGTAATGTTAATTTAAGAGAATGTTGAATGATTTAAAATTCCTTTTATCTGTTATGCTGACAAATATTTATCCTTAAGCACAGGACTGGGAAGGAGTAAAGAAAAATCAATTAAAAAATGACAGCATCTGTCTTGGAGAAACTTCTTTCTGTCCTTCTATTTTATACTGTCTTCATCATGTGTGCTTTTCCTATTAAAAGTGAAGTAATATTATTTTTATTTGGCTTGTGGTGTTGTCTAGCCTAAATTTGCTTTTTTTGGTGGTATTCCCACCAAAACTGTGGGATTTTCAGCTATTTTTCAGTTCTATTCACATAGAATTTAGAATACAGATTTTACAAACTGTACAAAGAGATAGTCTCTGGAAGTATAAGCATCACTAACATTTTATGCAAAACGTTCAAGGCCAGGCTGGATGGGGCTTGGAGCAACCTGGGATAGGGAAAGGTGTCCCTGCCCAGAGCAAGGGGGTAGGAATGATCTTTTTAAGGTCCCTCCAAACTCAAACCATCCTGTGATTTTATGATAATTGTATGAATTCAACTTCATTCTTTATATCTCTGACAGTAAAACATTTGTACTCTGTTTACATGTATTGCTATAAAATTATCTGTATATATGGGGTAAGACTATCCCATATTTTTCTTAAGCTTTGATAGGCAGATTATATTGACAGTACCTCATACAATGAAATTCACAGCTCAGATATGCATTGAGTAAAAAATGTACTTGATCAGTTCTAAATTTTATAGCTTTCAGTCTTCTGAAAATTTTCCTGTCACATATGGTGAAGTAAGAAAAATAAACTACCACTGTCTGACTTCTGCATAATGTTCACAAGCATATTTCATCACTTTTTCCTCTCATATTTGTCATATTTTAGAGTAAAATAAGGATTAGGGCATGTTTCTCAGTCTTCCATGTGAATTCTGCTCTGTTCTTGCACTTCTCTGTCCACTGATCTCTGCATCATAAATATCTCTGTTCCAGAGTGGAGCTGCTGACTGCACTGCTCTCTTGTGCTTGAGTGGAATTTATGTTTCTTCCCCTCACTGGAATGGAAGGGAGGGAAACACAAAGGGAATTCCCATCTCCTCCTTGATGGTCACTGTATATCTTTGCACCACTTCATAAATTAAACAATAAATGGTTTTTTCAAGTACAATTGTTTATTTTCCCAAAATTTGATACCAATACTAGAGACTTGGGATGCTCATTATTAGTCAAAGAGTGATTTTTTGAGGGGTCTATAGTGATCTGCATTCACCCAGTTAAAGAATCCTGACGTCAAAAGACAAAGGGCAAAAAGAAGCATGGTTAGAAGCATTCTAACCCAGTTTAGATAACGTGATTCAGACCAATTAATCTTGGAATCTGACAGCTGGAAATGTGATGTTGCACCGTCAGATACTGGTGGGGTACTGGCCTTTACTATGCAGACAGAAAGGGTTGAATTATTTGTCAAATGCAAATGTGAGAAGCATTTTTCTGTGGAGAACATGATAGAGCTAATAGATTAATTTCCTTGCAGTTTCACAGAGATCTGAGCACATATCCTTTCAGTAACATGTAGATTTAATCCAGAATTTCTATTTTCTGCAACCTCCTTTGCAGGCACTGGATGGCTCCTGTAACACACTAACTTCTCCCTTCTGGTTTTGGTTTGGTAGGAGAAAGAAGAAAAAAATTCTAGTCCAACTTAGCTCTTTCAAGATGAAGATTATCTCCAATCTAATCAAACAAAGGAGGATAAATTATCTATTTTCTTGCAAAGTTCATATTTTATAGCCTCTGATATCTAAAGAAAGGAGCTCTTAGTGATGTGGTGAGCTACTGCATGATTTGTGGCCACAGATGTTTATTAATTTAGGGATTGTGAAAAATTGTGAAGTTCTTGTTTTTCCTTTGTCTAACAGAGCTCCTTCCTTGGCCAGGAAACAATATTCTCAGCTCATCAGACACAGAAAACATACATTAGCTTATAGCTCCCAAATTTCCTCATTGATAAAGAGAAGATTTATAAGTATTCATTTACTCCTTTTATGTCTGTGTTTTGTGTCCATTCCCATTGTACATGGAAAAAAAATTGAAACAATTTGTCTGATAAGGAACAGTTCTGTAAGAGGTCTGGAACCCATTTGCATCTTGTTTCACAGCATGTTCTCAGAAAAGCCAGATGTCCCCATGTATTGCAGCAGTTCTTGTCTGCAGCTTCTCTATTTCCCTCTCATCTAAAATAAATTATTTGAGGGACAGCCAAGGTGCACATGGGAACACAGCAACATCTCAGGGAGGGGTGAACTAATACAGATTTGGGTAACATTCACAATTGCACAGCAGAAAAATCCTCATTGCTTTGGAAGAGGATGGGATTGATATTCTCCACTGTAGTGGGACAGGTTTTCAAGGTCAGGTTGGTTTTAAGGCCAGGTTGGATGGGACTTGGAGCAACCTGGGATAGTGGAAGGTGTCCCTGCCCATGGCAGGGGGTTGGAACAAGAAGGGCTTTCAGGTCCCTTCCAACACAAACCATTCTATGAATCATTCTATGACTCATCCTGTGATTTTACTACTCCATCAGCCAATATCTGTATCAAAAAATGCCTGGGTAAAAAAAAAAAAAAAGTCTGAATACAACAGCGCAATAATTTCTCCCCAGAATGCCCACAACAGTCACAGCTACTTTGCACATGTAGCACATTCACTTTTCCAAATCATTGTCCATCTAAACACAGGTTTGGGCTATATTTTCTAGCAGTAGCCACTTGGTCTCTTTCATTTAAAACACTTTTTCATTCTTAATTGAATTTATTAGAGCCAGAGGTTTCTTCTGTGCCACAGGCTACTGAGTCCATGAATCAACATTAACAAGGATACTTAAATACAGTTTAATAATTGCCACACTGTAAGAATCCTGTTTTTTTACCTCATCAGTTGATATAAATCACCATGGCTGGTTTTTAGATTATGCTAAATGTATACAAAGTCAAATATCTTTCTTCCCACCTCCCACTCATCTCCCTCAAGAAAATCATTATTTCCTCTATTCAGTTTGAGCTGCTGAAAGACCACTTAGGTAAAAGTTCAATGAAATTTTATTGCCTTGATTATTACAACAATGCAATAAATTTATATAATGTTGATCCCTAGTGTGCTGTATATTTTATAATTTTTCTCAGTTCAGATCAAAGTGGTTTCACACACATTAGAATTTTACCTTCAAAGTGCTAACCAGTTATGTATGGAAAATATAGTGACCTCTCTATACTTCATTGATGTCCAGCAGTTGTCCCAGAATAACTTCTTAATTATTTTTCTGGCAATTATCTTGAAATCTAATTATAAGATTTAATTTGCTGAAGTTACAGAGCTGCTATTATTTTCAGAAAGAAAATCAGGCTGGCTGGTAAAATTCTAATGACAGATGAACTTATCAGAAATTTCTCAGTTACAAAAACACAAAAAATCAAAACAAAACACAAACAACAAAAAGACAAACCCCCAAACTCCCTCCCCCAAAAAATCCTAATAATTCTGAAAATTATCTAAACATTTATTGAAGTGTATAGTCCTTACTGCACATTGAAAGACACTTGAGAGGAAATTTCTGAACGATGAATAGGAAGTTAGTTTTCAGAAGAGAAAGCTGTTACACCATTATTTTAAATCATAGGGAATTTCCACTGCTTAGGGCATTTCAGACTGGAACCTTCACACTGCTTTTCTTAACCCCAAGCATGGAAATGGGACCTGAGTTAAAAGATCAGGTTCACCTCCTACCACCAGCTCTGGAAGTGGAGTTGAAGCTATTGCTGGATGCAGACTTAGAGTGGGGGAGAGAAAGAAGAAAAATAGGCTTCAAAAGAGGAATTTCCTTCCCTTGTGACTGTAAAATCCTAAAATGCTGTGAACTCCTACATCTATAAATCTGTGCATTTTGCTGAAAGGTGGTGTTTGCTCTCTGTGTGGTGTGGGTGGGTTGGGGTTTTTTTGTTTATTCGTTTTGTCTTCTATTTCTGTGACTATTTTTTAAAATTTTTAATTTTTATATTTTCATGGTGATATGTAACCAGGAACTGCTTTGACAAAGTTGTGGGCTTGAAGTCTGTTAGCAAAAATCTCTCTCTGAACATTTAATCAAGCCCACTCACAGGGACTGAAATATTACTGTGCAGTCTCCAAGTTCTGAAAAGAGGCAAAACCAGCACACTGAGTGTACAGCTAAATGGCAAAACAAAAATCTATTTCATAGGAAAGTTTTGTGTTGTTTTTTTTCCCCCCTGTTTTTATAAAAAGGCAGCTGCTGGTGCTTTCTATTTTAAACCAAAAAAAACAAACCAAACAAAAAAACCCCACCAAATACTAAACCAAAAAAAAGCACACAAAAAATAAACAAAACCCAAACCAAACAAATAAAAAACAAAACAAAGCAAAACAAAACAAAACAAAACAAAAAAACACAAAAAACCCCCCAATAAAAACAAAAAAAACCGCAAAGCAACAATGACAACAAGTTATATAAAGAAGGGGAATAAAATAAAATGACTTTCTGAACCCAAACTGAAAATGGCTATTTTAGAGTACTGCAGAGGTATTTATTTTTTGAGTGGCCCCTTGTGACAACCTTTAGCAGGCAGGTAATTCATCAGCAGAGGTCTGTGCTTGCAGCAGCACGTCCATGCCAGAGATTGCTTTGGAGGAGCAGAGTAGAGGAGGGAGTCACAGCCATCAATTACAGCTGCTCCCAAGGAGTCAACAGGCTCTCAACTGAGATTCCTTGGAAAGTCACAGTGGGAAAAGCTCCACCAGCTGTAACTTCAGTGCCTTTTACACAGCAGGAAAAAAATAGAATTTGCCCAAAGTTTCTTGCTGAAGGCCAGCATTAATTATGCAATGAAATACATTTGTTACTTTTAATATGACTAAACATAAATTTGAGATGATGGGTTTTAGTGATATGAAAATGGAGAGTCTTGCTTTGCCTACAACCTTTGATGTGTTTTGGCATAATTCTTCACTTCCCTAAGGCTTCCTGAAATTTGTAACATTATTTATGTTGTGGGGCCTCAAGCAATACAATATTTTCCTAGACAGAGCACAAGCCCTGAGGAGAAACCAGGCATATCTGGGGAGATGTGAGTGAGGAAAAGGGAATTTGACCCAAAGCCAGTTGAAGGCTGTGGAATGACAACTCTCCCCTCTAAGTTTTGGGTCATGTCTGTGGCCAGTTCAGGTCCTTTTGTGCCTCCCAGCCCAGGGAATGACCACTGGAATGTCTGTGATGGTGGCAAAAAGTTGAAATTCTAGTCCTTAATGAGGCAAAAGTATTTTTTATTAAGTTGGATATTCCTCTAACTGCAGTGAAACTCCAGCTTTTGGCACTAGAATAAAGGATACATTTTATTCTAATGAAAGCAATCTTAGTGAAACCAGAGTGATTATTATTTGAATTAAGAAACTTCAACTTTCATGAAAAAAAATGCCTGAATTAGGTGCAGGACATGCTGAAATCCCCTGCTAAGTCACCTGGATTTTGCACAGTTGGGAATTCCAGTGCCTTTTAAAGCATTTCAGCTCTGCCTTTCAGGTCTCAGCCTCTGAGTGGCTGGAGACAATGCTGAAGAATTCAGCATATACAGAATTGGAATTTGTGAGTGCTAAAAGAGCCACTCAGAAGACATTTAGAACACGATCTCTGATGAGTAAGGAGAATTTACAGCTAGACAAAGCTCAGAAAGCCTCCCACCATAAATATGAAAAACTCATCCCAACGTGAGCACCACTGTGGCTGATCATTCTCTGAAATAAAAGCTGTGTTCTCCCATTGCTTTTAATGGAACCAACTCAGAAGATCAGAAAGTCAGAACTTTCCACTTTACTTTAACCAGCAGGACACTCTGAAATGAGCTTTTAAGCTTAGCTGGAATGAATCTACAGAGAAATTTTCATTTTACTCTGAATTACCAAGGCACCCGTGCTTCAAACACCATTCCGTTCCTGGTGCATGGTAAAGCAGTTTTCCTTGACTTATTGAAAAGCTCTCTGCTCCCTGCATGCACTGGAAGGCTGATTGAGATGACCTTACATATCTGCAGCCCATCAGTCTTTTCTTCTTTCTCCCAGGAAGGAGAATTGTTTATGAAATTATGTTTTCTATAGCAGTAGCAGGCAGAATTCTGATCAGCAGAGTGGTTTGCCCCTTGGAAAAGGATGATGCAGGAGCCAAAGTTTTAATTGCATTGGCAATTTTCCCCATTCATAAATGTTCAGGAGAAAGAAAGATTCAGGGCAGGGTCATGTGCAATGTGCTGTGCATGTGCAGAGCAGTTGTGCACTCTGGTATTTAACAGACTATTGTAAAGTCCTTTATTTTTGGGGTGTGTGCACTTGT
The DNA here is from genome assembly GCF_047830755.1 of Zonotrichia albicollis. Lineage (NCBI taxonomy): Eukaryota > Metazoa > Chordata > Aves > Passeriformes > Passerellidae > Zonotrichia > Zonotrichia albicollis. The sequence continues at coordinate 151,596,354 of NC_133819.1, forward strand.
ATTACAAGAGAAAGCACTTCAGTGATCCAGCCACAGAGTAACCAGTTATTCTCCAACATTTTGCTCAAGAAGGTGAGCATTCCTGCCCTTCCATGTATTCCAGATGAATGAGGCAAAGTGAAAATTTTCCAGGATAGAAATCCATTTTAATTTAGGTGAAATGTACATTTTTGAGTTGAGTCTGTGGTTAGAAACCATAGTTATTTAGCCAGACTGCAAGGCCTAAGCTCAGTGAAGTTACTTCAGCGAAGGACAGAGATAGAGCGGGGGAGACAGAAGATGATAGAGAGAGACAGGGACTGCTGTAAGGGCAAGTCAACCTGACCTCAGAATTTTTTCTGATAAAAAGGAACTAGCGGTAAATGTCACACGAAACCCACAAAAATGAATATGAATGTACCTATTGTGAAACTGCATGCATATGTATTTGAGAGAGAGATAAAAAGAGACCTGAAGTTCTCGGAAGTACGCATGCCTTTTTTGAGGAGAGCCATCTCCACATGCGTCCAGCGCTGTAATAAACATACCGGCTTTACAACTTTCACAGAGTTGTGGAATACTTTTTCTTTTCTCCGCAAATCATGAACATGGGTGATTTAGCTGAGACGAAAACTCAACTCATACATTGTGTTGTGCAACACTGTCCTATTTCAGAATATCAAGTCTGTTAAGGCAGCTATGCCAAAAAAGAAGGTGGGACAAATGGAGAAAGAAAATCATTCATAGAACTGTAGAATCAAAGAATACCCTGAGTTGGAAGGGACCCACAAGGATCATTGAGTCCAACTCCTGGCCCTGCACAGGACTCAGCAAGAATCCCACCATGGATCTGAGAGTGTTCTCCAAACACTTCAACTCTGGCTGGGGCTGTGACCATTTTCCTGTTCCAGTGTCCAAACACTGCAGCAGAACTTTCAGACATCAGGCATCCAGCATCTCCCTTGAAACCATGATGAATCAGTGAATTACTGCTGCACTTGCTGTTATTAATAAAACATCAACAACCAAGCATCATTAGATAAGGTCTGAAAGCAGCAGAGTGTTTTACCCCGACATGAAGACTCCAGTTATTTACAATATATTTAAGATTCCAACATGGGGCCTAATGCAATTAGTCAAAATCATTTTGAAAATAGCTGGGAATCCCTAGGATGCCTCAACAGGCAAAAAGGAATATAAGTAGAGCTAAAAAGATGCTACTAATGACCCTGCTGTGATGGAATAAAATAGAAGCTGTTACTCCTTGCTAAGCAAATGAAACCAAAGATATACTACTGATCTCTGCTTCCATGGACTTAATTCCCAGTGGAAATTTTCTGATTTCCTTTCCCATAAATACATTTTCCTCCAGGAATCTGATATACATCCTGAACAAATGCCAGATTTCTTCAAATAGCTCAGTGCTGGGTGCAGGTTTGTCTATAATTCAGTCAGAACTGATATAAATTCCACTGGGTATTTTTCTAAGTTTTGTAAAACAAAAACTTTATTTGTTGCTGTATAAATTTGGGTAACTGAAAATGTCACACATTTTAAGTATTTATTGTGAGGTAATTAGGGAAAACAATGTTGTGTGCTATGTTCATTTGAGAGTAGTCTAATGGATCAATTTATAAAAACATGATTAAGGTCATTAAACACATTACATTGTGTACTGCATTTGAGTTTTTTTAGTGTCTTTTTAAGATTTCTATTTAGTGTGGAGGTTTGGGAGTTTTGGTTTTGGTTCATTGATTTGCTTTTTCTGGTTGCTGTGTTGCTTCTCCAGATCTCTACCTCAAGATGAGATATTTTGTTTTGTTGATTTTTTCTGGTTGATTTTTTCAGATTTTCACCTAAGAATGCAATAATAATTTTAATAAAGGAGGTTGGGCAGAATGCATTCTATTTTTTCAACATTAAAAGAAAGATAAAGTTTTATTTCACCGCTAACAGGTTTTTGCAATCTTTTTAGGGGCTTGGAAGTTGCCAGGAGTTTTGCTGATTTCATATTTGTGAATTTCACTTGAAAGCCCATTGAAAATTAATTATGTTCAGACAATTTCCTAGCTGCCCTGGAGGAGAAGAAAACGGACAGGTGCTCCATTTCCACCGAGTCAGCAAATCCTCACAATCCCCACATGAACATCAATGAGGTTGCAGGTGCCCTTTTCATATAATTATTACGAAAAAAACAGAAAATAGTATTTTTTCTGTGGTTTTCCCAATATTTTGGTGGCACCCAGCTCCTAGAAGAAACAGAAACAGTCATGAGTAGGAAAACCAGAACTGGAGAGGGATTGGATTAAGTTTGGGGGTACATCAGGGACAGGTATTAATGCATTTGCTGTCTGTAGCATCTTTGTGGTATTATTTAGGTGCACAGGGTAAGAGAGAGGCTGACTTTCATGTACAGGAAAGTGGAAGATACCCTGAAGGACAGAATATTCCTCCTGTCTGTGAACCTGAGCTCCTCACTTGAATTGAACAGTCACTGCTGGCTGCATCTTCATTTTCTGAGTGGAGGACAGTAAGACATCCAAGGAAAGAAATGCTTTGGATTGAGCTCTCCCAGCCACAACAGGAGCCCACTGGAATTTGTCTCTGATTATAGCAGAGCACCAAACACCCCAGAAAAGCAGTGTCAGCTTCCCAGGTCCATTATGACAGTGTTGTGTAATTTTATAAGTATTATATTAATATTATATTTTTATAAGTATGATAAAAATAGTCCATTCCCCCTTTGCTCAGAAGGGATCTGGGGAGGTGAAGTCAGGAATAGCTCTGAGAAGCTGCTGAGTGGAGGGGAAAGGAGTTAAAATGAGCACAGGATCCATTCAGTGAGGAGGAACCAGGTAGGCTAAGCCTTTTCCTCACCCTTGGTTGCCAGAGAAACATTTCAGGATGTGAGATCTGTCAAGTATTTAGTTACAGAAATATTTGGGTCTGCCAGCACAAAAAGTGTCCCAAATATCCCCCAAATCCACATCCCATATCCCACCCTGTTCTTCTCTTTCTTTGGCTCTGCACTCTTTGTCTTGTCCTAAACTCCTTTCCCAAATTCCCATCCATTTTTCTGCATTTTTGACCTGGAAACAACATCCCCATCACCAGTTCTGGCTCAGGATGAACTCTTTCCCCATTTCAGTCAGCCAGGAATTCAGGCCACAGATTCATGTGTGTGCCTCTGGAGTGTTACATGTCTTTCAGCAGAATTAACAATATTTCCTGGGAGCCTGTAGATCTTCCAGCAGAGTCAGCTCCTTCTCAGGGTGGTTTTCTGTCTTTTATCAAGTGTGGGACAGGTTTGGTGCCACGATGGCAATGCTGGGAATGCTGAAAGGGAAGAAAGGATGCCGGGGGAAGCCATATCGCTGTGTTTTCATATTAAACACCAAAACACCACCCAATACTTTGTTTCTTTTATTTCTCTTCTTTTTTTTTGTTTTTTTTTTTTCATACCATTTCACTCACCAAGTTAGCAGGAAGGCATAAAAACCTTTAAAATGTAATCAACTCACTAATTCCAGGGAAGCTTCAGCTTCTTGTGTTTTCCACTTCATGATGCCTGTAAGGAGAAGGCTGTTTTGGGTGCTGTTGTCTCACAATGAATAATGGAGTGAATTTGTAAATTCAGCTGTCAGCTGGAACTTGGCTGTGACTCCCACTGAACCCTGGAACCAAAGGTGGCAGTAAATAACCAGCTCCCTCTCCACTTTTTTTGTCATTTCCCATGAGGAGCTGTCCTCCTCATGATTACAGGACCCTACTTTCCATCACCACAAACTCCCCCTTCCAGTTTCCAGGTTCTCCACATGCAAATATCAATGTACAGATGAGCTTCTTCCTTAATATTTTTCCCTTTGTTTGCTCTTTATTTTTTCTCCCAGAGGAAGCTCAATGGCTTTGGAGCCTGGAATCCCAGAATTTGTGCCCAGTGAACAATCAATGGTTAAATTTTGATGTCCTGGATTTATTTTTGTGAAGTACCTCCTTTAAATCCTCCTGTTTTTGTAGCAAACCCCTGATTTCCAAAGCCATTAACCTGGTGATCAGGAAAGGAAAATTCATGGACAAGCAGACACAAACAAGCTGTTCCTAAAATGGCTCTCCAATTTATCATCCATGTCTCTGACTATACTGACTGTGTATAATCCCACAAGGTAACAATGCTACTGAAATTATATAAATACAGCTATCTGAATTGGTGCATTATGCTTTTCTGACCACACTTTTGTTAGTGTGAAAAAATCCATAATGCAGATTAGCTTTTTGCCACTTTCTCCTCTTTGTAAAATCACCTCATGGACAATGGGGATATTTCAAAAGTCTCTAAAAAAAATAAAAACGGATTAAAAGAAAGTAGGGAGAACAAACCAATGATTTTAGAAAGGACAGTGTATAATCCCATTTGTATTAAAACTAAGAAGAGTTCAGAATGGAGAAATAAAATGATAAAACCTCAGAAACAGCTTAGAATAAATGAGCAGATTAGGCATCTTCAGCCTGGAAAATAAGTGACTGAAAGGAAAAATGATGCAAGACTGCAGACACATGAGTGACACACAAAAGTTGTGGAAGGGATGAGAATGAAATCTGAGGATTACTCTGTTTCTTTTGTCCAAGGACCAAGTGAGTCCTCTGGAACACTTATCACCATTTGTTTGCCTGATCCAGGTTTGTGATAAGGGCAGAATTAAAAAAAAAAAAAAAAACCAAAAATCATAATATCTGTGAAAGAGATGTCAGTAGGTACTGACCACTTCTCACTGATTTCATAACCACAGGGAGGAGACATTTACTGAATTTAGACATTTACTGTAGATATTTCCAGTGAAAGTGGCTACATCTGAACTGTGTCCCTCCAAAATTTCCTTTATAGTGATGGAGAGTGAGTCAATCAACTTAATGAAGTCTAGAACTTCCTCTTACCTTAAAAGAGATGAAAGAGACCTGACTGATTGCAACCTCCACAGGCCTGTGTCGTTCCATGGGCTGCAGAACAGAGACCAAGGTTCAGGTGTAGAAATTTACACTACAATTAAAATAGTGAGATCAACCTTTCCATTTTGTCTGGCAGCCCTGGAGATTGATTTTGGAGACCGATTTATGTGGCTTTCATTGGCTGCTTGGCAGTGATTCCACCACTTCCCTGGACAGTCTGTTCCAAATCTTGCCCATCTTTTCAGAGAAGAAATTCTTCCTAATGTCCAACCCAACTGTGCACTGAGGCACACTTGGAGTGAAGCTGACAATGACTTACCCAGCTTCACTTGCAGCATGGCAGCATCTCTGGTCTTTGAGTAACTTGTCTGTATTTTGTGTCTTTTTAATGTATGTGTGAGCACAGCTGAAAAAAACTAGTCGAAAGCAGTATCAGCACCAGAGGGAAGTGACCATCTGCTGTCTTTAGAGAGAAATCTGTCTTGAAAAATATTATAGAAACTGCTTCATATGTGTTCTGGACAACTTAAAAAGCACAGAAACCAAATGTTTTTGAGTATACACTCCTGGTAGGTAAGAAATGTGCTGCAAGAAATTGTCTTGTAAAGGCTTGTAAGAAAGACAGAGAGAGTTTTTTTACCAGCTCTCTTGTGGCAGAAAAATGGATGATCATTTTAAACTGAGAGTAGATGTAAATTGGAGATGAATTTTTTGTGGTAAGGGTGGTGAGGCCCTGGCACAGATTGCCCAGAGAAGCTGTGGCTGCCTCATCCCTGGAGGTGTCCAAGGTCAGGTTGGATGGAACACTTGGCTTGGACAAACCTGAAATAGTGAGAGGTGTCCCTGCCATGGCAGGGGGTTGGAATGGACAGCATGAAGGTCCCATCCAACCCAAACCATTCTGTGGTCCTATAACATTATTTTTCAAACCTTGGCTTTGTCTAATTCCATGTCTCTGGGCTTCTCTCCCAAAAAGACAAGAAATTTGCCCAAGAGAGGATATCTAAGGTACTGAATGACTGCTGTGAAGTGGAAGCAGTGTCTGGTATCAGACAGTTTAGCTTCATAGCAGAGCCCAGTTCTGACAAATGGTTTTTTTCTCTTTTCAGGGTTTTCCCAATAGGATTGAGTAGACTTAGTTCCCAAACAGGTCAGGACCAAAATGAACAGGGGCCAAATAAATCCCAACCCTTCTCTTCCAGAGAAAGGATGATCAATTTTTAGTCAATTTACCTATTAATAATTTCTTATCTTTTAATGACATCATAAAATCTTAAAATTATTTGGGTTGGAAGAGTCCTTGCATACCATCCAATTCCAACCCCTGCCATGGGCAGGGACACCTTCCACTATCCCAGGTTGCTCCAAGCCCCATCCAGCCTGGCCTTGAACACTTCCAGGGATGGGGCAGCCACAGCTCCTCTGGGCCACTTGTTCCAGTACCTCACCAGTATCACAGTAAAGAATTCCTTCCTAATCTCCAGTTCAAATCTATCCTTTTTCAGTTTAAAGCCATCCTTCTTATCTGTGATGCCATGACCAGAGAAAAAGAATAGATGGCAAGTATCTAACTTTTAATTCACTTAATGGACACCATTATGTGCTCATTTCAGTGAATGAAGGACTCAGGTTCCACAATATCTGAAAGCTCCTCCACCCTGCACTGAATATTTTGAGGATGGAAATGTTGCAGTATTAGGAATCAATGACGTATTGCACTGACTGTTCCCTGTAAAAGACTGCAGTGATGGATCCCCAACAGCTTTTTCATTTAATTCATCCTGTTCTGAGGAGGAGGAATGATATACTCTGAGACACTTTTAAAAATAAACTTCCAATATGCTGAAGCCTCAGTGCCTTTCCAAACTTTGAAATTAGTAAAGCTGTGTGCAATATAGTAGCTCTCATATCTACTCTAAAAGCCTTTTCTCACCTCAAATTAGTCAATAATTGCAAAGTGTCAGACAAAATCACTACCTGCTTTTTCTGACACAGCCTCAAAACAAAGCTTTCAAGCCTGGTAATTTGTGTTAATGGATGATGAATGGAACCACTGGGGCAGATTTGTGCCTGGTGGAGGTTTCAGTCATGCTTCACTTGATTTACACCTACTGAAGTTCTCTTCTCCATGCCACAGATGGGTTCCAAACTTTTCTGAACATGTCTGGAGTGGGTGTCTGAACCCCAGAGTGGAGCTCAGTGCTTTATTGGCCCTAATAGATGGAAGTGAATGACTGTGGTATTTGTTTGCTCCTGAAAATCTCTAAAGAAGATTCTCCTTGAGAAAGATTGAGAAGATTTCTCCTTGAGAAACAGCATCCCTGTTTTTTGGGATCTTCATTCTCAGCATATCATAATCATAAAAGTGGGGAGTTGCCTTTTTCTTTTTTTTTACTTTTTTCTAGTGTCTTTCATTTTTTTTTCCTGTGTGCCACCTTCCTCCACTGTGGGGGTTTTCCCCATCCAGAGAAAATGCTTTAATCTCTTATCCCAAGATGTGATCTAGATTGTGTGTTAGATTTCAGCATATATTTTCATATATTTTCATATCTTTTCAGCTAGGTTCAGACTCTTCCTAGAGGAAGATGATAACAGTTGATGAGAATAGTTTAAGACCATATGTTGCTACAAACCAGAAGAATTAGACACAGCCCATACAACTGTGCTGCATGGAGTGCAGGCTGAAAATAAAAACTGAGGTATAGCCCCAGACAAAAGCTGCAAATACTGATTAGCATTCCCTAGGAAAAACAGACTTTTAGCTGTTAATTGTTAACCATAACTTGCCTAATGGTCACTACATGAGGAAAAGGGAATATTGGAAAATTCAGGCTTGTGATACCCATATGTATTGGAGCAGTGTGTCCAAAGCTGTTGCATTCAGTAAGAATTTCATCCTCCTTAAGAAGAACAAGTTTTGGCCTGGAATCTGTGGGTTGTTTTGCTAAAGAAAACACCAACAGAAGGCTGCTTCCCATTGTGGGAGGAGCACGAGGGGGACATTTCACAGTTTAGGCACCATTTAAGGGTCATTCCTCCAGGTTCCACTTCTGCCCTAGCTCAGCTGCAACACTTTATCCTGGTTGTGCAATGCATTTTTAACTAAACAGGTGTCTAAAAATATTTAAAAAAAAAGGAATCACCCTATAGATCTTAATAGGCCTTGGGTCACTCTATTTTAACATTGAATAAATGTGTATGCAAATTGTTATTATTAACATTAAATCTGGCATCTTTTAATTAAGTATTAAGAAGCATTCAAGTGTTTGTGGCAAGTCCTTCTGTTGTGTTTCTTTTCTTTGATTTAGAATTTATTATTCAACCAGGCGTAAATCCTTTTTTGTGTGTCTTGTTCTGCTCTTAAAGAATCATGGATTGGTTAACTTGGAAAAGACCTGCAAAATTAACCAGTCATTAAAGTGACCCTGCCAGCTCCACCACTAAACCATGACCCCAAATGTCACATCTACAAACTCTCTTTTAACATCTTTTAAACCCTTGAGGGATGGTGACCTCACCACCTCCCTGGACAGCCTGTTCCAACCACCCTTTCAGTGAGGAAATTTTCCCTAATATCCAATTCAAACCTCCCCTGTAAGGAAGCATTATGCATTTTTCCTTTGCTACTTTTTTTCCTCCATTTAAAAATCCTGGAAATATTGAATTTGCCTGGGAAATTCAGTATAATTTCACACATTATCCTCTGTAGAGCTGAATCTATTTCTTTTTCTGTGGCTGTGTCATTAACAGTAAAATATTTTGTATTTCTCACTGTGTGTATATATAACATAGATATACTCCCCAGCTCTCTGTAGTTATAAAAAGCTCCACTTGCCCCATGTGACCTTGTCACCACAAATTGCTTTTAGATTCTGTGCCATTTAAACAAACCCAGCAATTCAATTTCATGTTCTTGCAACTGCTAAGAAAGGGGGAAAAAAATTGAAAAAGGGGGAAAAAAGGAAAAAGGGGGGGACAAAGGATGCTAGAGTATGCAATGTATGTCCAGGCTCATTTTCACTTTGACACACACTTTTCTTCACCTCCCTTTGAGGCTGAAGTTCAGTGAATTCATGCCACTGACATAGAACAGTTTCTATTCAATCACACTTACTTGGATACATGTTCTGCTGGGGCTCAGAGGATGAGCTGAGCTGTGCTCTGGGAAGGAGAACAGAGGTGGATTTGCTCTCAAGTGAAGTTATTTCAGTGAACTGGTAAATGAAAGGGCCCTGAACAGTGCAGTTACATCCCCAAACTGAAAATGAGGCCTTCAATGTCTTGTTTTTCTGTCCAGACATCTCCTTGGACATTTGTAATATACTACTAGGGAATTAGGAATTTATAATTTACTACTGGGAAATATTAGGAAACAGCTTTCCCAGATAAATTGTGGCTGCCTATCCCTGGAAATGTTCAGGACCAGGTTGCAGAGGGCATGGAAAAACCTGGTTTGGTGGAAGGTTTCCCTGTCCAAAGCAGAGGATTGGAATGAAATGATCCTTAAAATCTTTTCCAACCCAACACATTCTGTGATTCTATGACAGAGAGGATGGACCCAGACTTCTCACGGGTGTATTATGAAGGACTGCAGGTAATGGATAAGAGTGGTCAGAGGAGAAATTTCTGTTTGGTATAAGGGTAAAAATTCTCCTCAAATACACAGTCAAATATTGGAACAGGGGCCCAGGAGGCTGGGGTCTCATCTCATTTTCCTTGGAGATTTTCAAAACCGAGCTCATGAGACACTGAGTGATCTGATATATGAACTCAACCAGGCTTTCTGTAGAGGATTGGTCCAGTGGGGTCAAGACAACTGCAATTATTTCAGAATTCTGCATATCAGGAGAAATTAATACCTTTACTTAAAAGGAATGGCTCTAGGGCAAAATGGACCTCTCCATCAGCCGGAGGTAATAAATCTCATCAAGACTTGGAGAGGAAATGACCCTTCAAGGAAATGTTTCTCCATTATGCTTCACAAAAGTGAAATGGAGACTTCAGTCAGGGAACAGCTTCCCTGAGCACTGAGGTAACACCTGATAAACCATCATTCTATCACACAACACGCTGGATTCTTCTGGCTTTTCTGTCTGTTCCTTGAATTTCCGTCAACACATGATGTCTTACAGGCTGATTTGTAGCTCTACTTGTATGTAAACTCTCTTTGTAAACAATTACTTTAAATATATTTCAGAATTCATCAAAATAATAATCCAAAACCCTTCTTCCAAGTTTTCTTTCAAATAAAATTTAAGGGAACGATATCGCTTAAAACACTTCTATAAATAAAAATCTATTAAAAAGTCTTTCTGGAATTGGGCTTTCAAAGCCCATGACAAAAAGAATTCTGGCAGGTATGTATTGCCTAATTTAGAGAAAAAGAAATATTTCTTTATGCTCATGCAGCCATAGGGGGTCTGTTTATACATCCCTGCTGTGTGGATGTTGGAAACTGGAATTGGGTTGGGCATCAAAGATCTCCTCCATTGTCTTATGGAGAAAGTGCATTAATTCCTCATCTAGGAAAAAAAACACCTTTTCTGGCTAGAACAGTTTCCCTTTGCCTATTTTTCTGGTTAGATCAGTTTCCCTTTGTCTATTTTTCTGGCTAGAATTTTTAAATTTATACTCCAAGAGATGCACACCAGGGTTTGAGTCTTTCAATTTTCCCACCATAGTTTAAAATATTCATGGTCTCCCCTTGTGATTGCACCTTCCTGCCTCAGGCAAAATTCCCTCTTTTGATTATTTTCTGCCACTTTAGCACTCAGGGGTTGCAAAAAGGGTGAAGTTCAGCCCCTGGTTTTGGGATGAGACATAGAGTTACAGGTGCTTGAGTGAGGCAAAGCCAATGCAGATGCACCCAAGAGTATCCTGTGGCTCCCATCAATATTCTGTCTAACCCTATATTCTCTGTGAAAGGGGAAATAGGAAATGATGTCTAGGGAAAGCACATGTCTGGGTACTTTTTGTCATTCATTCCCCTTGAATTCTCTGAGTGTGATCTGTTAGTGATGCTAGAGGGTCTGTCTCTGCCTAATCTTTTTAGTATCTATTTATGGACCTGCTGTCCATCAATTTATTTGATTTGAATTTGAACTTCGGGTCCTGTCTGCCTCTGTTCTGTGGCAACAAAGTACAGAATTTCACTACACTTTGAATAAAAAAAAATATTTTGTTTTACACAGTTTCCGTTGTTTTATTGAGTGTCCCCACTCTAACATTATGGGATCTAACATTATGGGATTCAGCTTATCCACCACCTTTATGGTTTTGTAAAGGTGAATTTTTTCCCTTATCTGCCTTGTGTGTTAGAGAGAGAAGGATTCTGGGCTTTATAATCTCTCTTTTTAAGGCATCTATCTCTGCAAGGCTTCATTCCTTTATCCTTTCATCTCCTGTTCTCTGTGCTTTCCTCAGCTTCACTGAGATGCTCAGACAAGAATCAGAGGCTCAGAGTAGGAGGAGAGGGAGGCACAAGGTTAGAAATTCCTCTGTATGCCCAGTGAAGACCTGGTCCCCCTGCAGCCCATGAAGAACCATGATGGATTCAATACCTGCTTATTCCAAAATCTTCTCTTTTCCAGGCTGAATAAACTCAGTTTTCCCATCCTTTCCTTGTGGGAGAGCTGCTCCATCCCTCTGATCATCTTGGTGGACCATAAATGGTTTAAAAGGTAATTACAAATGGGTCTACCCTAAACACAGTTAAAAATATCACAGGAAGAGACAAAAATGTTATGAAAATCAAAACCATTTGAATTTTCAGCAATTTCTTTCATACCAGTGCAAACCCAGAGAGGATTCCATGTTCTGAGCCCTTGGATGGGGTAATGATTAGTGATTCAAAATAATCATGCTGAGGGAAAATCAAATTTAAATGCAGGCAAGCAGTGGGCAATGGAATGCTCACACCATGAAGACTGATAGAGGAATTAGCCATGATCAACAAGTCAAAAGAAGAAAGATCAGATTGTGCAAAAGAAAGTTAAACCCCATCTTTTCCATTTTGTCCTGTTTCTTCCCATCATCTACCCACTGCTCTCTTTTCTTTCTTCCAAGGCTTACCTCTAGCTCTTATTCCAGTTTTTTATTGTAGGACAGAAATATATTTCATTACAACTTGAACTCATTAAATAGGTCAGGGAACATAAATGGTGATATAAATTCTAACACCCACCCAGCCTGCAAAAAAACCAGTTAATTTGCTTCTCATCCAGAAGCACTTAACACCTGAGGATTGTTGTAGCTAAAATTCTGATATTGGAGACTAATCTGGGAGCCCTTGATACTACCCTAATTCGACTTAATTTAAGTAAAACCTGTCAACTTTTTTGAGCATTAACCTTTGACTCTGTTAACATAGTTAATTGAAATATGAATGCTTGGATAAATCTCTATGGAATAATATTTAGAAAAAAATAAAGAGATATTTTTAACCTTCTCTAATACACCAAGAAAATATCTGGATCATGTTGTCCCTATGTTATTTCTGAATTTTCTAGGAGCAAGGACATCCTTATGGCTCATTGTGGTGGCAAGTGAAAGGATGACCACTCTGTGCTGGACCAGATTCCCCACATCAAACTTCACCTTTGCTGTGAATATTTTTGTAAAACCAGATTCTCTGGCTCCTCAGTTACAGCAACACTTGCAGCTCTATGACAGAAAAAGGCAACAAAATAAATAATTATTTGCTAAGATTGCAGCTTGGATTAAAAATTAGGCTCTGAAACTTATTTAAAAGGTTGTGAAGAACTGAGGAATTTTTCTAGAGAAGGTTCTCTCCACATATGCCCTCTGCTTATACTCACTTTCTAAAAATCAGCAGCTTTCTAAAAATTCTCTCTACCTGGAGATTAGGTTGAGTGCATCTTCAACCTCCCCCAGAATTCCTGGTATTGCTCTAACTTCAGGACAGCTTGTGCTTCTTGACTATCTTAGGAATGTGTCAAGGATAGACGTTTGAGCAGAGAAGAGCACACTCTCCAAACTGTCATACCCAAAGGAAAATGGATTTACTCTGCAGTCTTGTCTCAGATGTGCATATGAAAAGTGTTCAGAGCTGTTGAGACTAAGAGCAAGTCTGAGGAAATATTTAGAGAGTTCCCCATTTATTTAAGAGTGGGGGCCTGGAATGTCACTGCTCTAACTCCATTTTAACCTGTACCTTGAATTTCTCTTCTAAAATGTAAAATATCCTACTCAGAATATTGTGTGTGGCAGGAGGGAAACTGAAAACGTCCCCAGATTTTGCCATCCACCCTTGAGGTGAATGCCCTCCTCCCTCCTCAGTGGAGGATGGAGAGGTGGTATAAAGTCACATTATTAAATTTCTGCCTAAAGTTGTTCTTTAGATACCTTCCTCACTTTTGGAAATATTTTGCACATTTATTTTTTGGGGTGTTATTATGAATATTTTTCTTATCTCTCTGTCTGTAATATCAGCTCCCCTCACAGCCTTGAAAATTGTACACAGTTCCAGGAAATGGAAATGTTAACCAATAATTTTTGCAAAACAGTAAAAGCTGCCTCATTTTCTTATCTGCATCTCTAAACAACCTTAAAACAAATTGTGTAGCTATAGAATTAAGGGGTGCGGGATCTGCTTCTCTGTAATTCCTTTCCAATGTCTTCTTTCATCACCTGACCTTTTTTCTCTTTGATCTCATTCTTTCTTTTATTTCTTTTTAAATTCTAAGATTGCATTCATTAGCCTTGTAAGCTAACTTAGGATATTTGTCCAAAAATTGTTGTGTAGAATATGATGGCATTTTTCTACAGTCTTAGTGTGCACAGAACTTCATTACATGATTTATAGACATAACATTACAGACAATTTCAAATCCAAGGCCTATTCCAAACCTTTTTGTCATTTATGATCTTTTTAGGAAGCAATGTGAAGTTTGATTGAAAATGACAAGGACACAAAGCTTTGATCAAAGGGCTTTATTTTTCATTCTTTTAGCCATCAGAAAATAAGGGTTTAAACAGATTCCATTTCCCAATCCAAAGTTCTGATTTAAGCAGCAACTTTTTCTTGTTTGTGATGGCTAATTTTGTGTTTTTTCTTTGACTGTTTTCTCTTACTCTCCAATCCCTCAGGCAGGTTCTTGGCAGGAACACAAAAACCCCAGATACATCTTCCTTACAGGTGTTCACAGATAATCAGTGTGTCAAGCTGAACAAAAGACAGGAGTGTCAGATGGATCTGTGCAGACCTGCTGGGCAGGGAAAATGAGGATGCTATGAAAATCAGAAAAGTGGGAAATGTTCAACATGGAGCTCTCAGCTGATGGGAAAGTCGCTCTAAGGTATCAGACCCGTACTCAAGGGAGGGACAGTCTCCAGCTCATTCAGGGTTTGTACAAATGACTTCAGAGAAGTGTCCGTGTCTCTGGTGGGACTTAATTTCCCGCAGGTGAAGTTGAGATAATACCATAAAATCCCTTCCTTTCACATGGCCATGTTTGTTTGAGTATCTTTAATTACTAAACATTCATTGGCACACAGCACACTTGGGCTGCAGTTTCTCTGGGAAGGAGCAGTGAGATTCTTCTGTGTTGCCACAACAAAAACAAGTAAAAATGAGTTATTTTAGTTAAGTACTAAAGATGCAGTAATTTGATCTCCATGTGGAGGCCCAAATTCCATCGGGAAAGCCAAGAGGAAATGGCTTTAGGATGAAAGGAGGTAGGTTTAAATTTGACATAAAGAAGAATTTTACTTTTTTTTGGTGAGTGTTGGTAAGACACTGGCACAAGTTGCCAGAGATGTTGTGGATAGCCATCCCTGGGAATGTTCAAGGTCAGATTGTACATGGATTGGAGCAACCTGGTGTGGTAGAAATTGCCTCTGCTCATAGCAGTGGGGTTGGACTGGGTGATCTTCATGTCCAAAGAAGAGCAATGAAGCATTGAGAGAAAAAGGAATCATGAGGAGAGGCTGATGGAGCTGGGACTGTTTATCCTGGAAAAAAAAAAGAAATTCAGGGGAAAACTTCTTGCTCTCTACAAATACCTGAAAGGAGGGTGTAGTCAGGTGCAGGTCGGGCTCTTCTCCCAAGTAACAATCAACAGGGCAAAAGGAAATGGCCCTAAATTGCACCGAGGAAGGTTTAGATTAGATTTAGGAATATTTTCTTCATTGAAAGGCACTTTAATTAGTTTTAATTAAGCATTAAAACAGGCTGCCCAGGACAGTGGTGGAGTAATTCTATGATTCAATACATTACAAACTCTTCTAGCCTAAACCATTTTATGATTCTACAATTCTATGATGTCTCCCTAATGTTTGTTTTCTAGAAAATTACAACAAAATCTATGTGAAATCCCCCATTCTGCTTTGTTTGCTGGCCTAAATCTCAGGGCTGGCATTGATACAGGATTTCTTCTTGTTCCAGTCCTTTTAACCTTTTTTAACCTTTAAAACTTATTACCTCACCGACCATTTCCTGGATTGCTGAAGTGATTAAAGTCAATTTAGGGAATATAGGAGCATGAAACATGTGGAAGAATGAGAGAGTCAGGACATGGTCACAAAGACATTTTCTTAGATCAAGGCAAGGAAATTGAAGATTTTTTTAATATGTGGAGGTAGCATTGGGAACTACTCCTTGCCATTCTCAGAAGCCCCAAACACAGACAAAATAGGGATACAGAAGAAATGAAAAATTAAGCTGAAAAGTCTTTTGTGATGCTGTGGTGAGACAGAAGTCTGAGCAGAGGAAGATAACCCTGTGTTATCTGAACCTTGAGGGGAGTGTTTCAATGAATGTAAAGCTCCAAAACCAAAGTATCACTACCTGGAGTGTGATATATTTGTCTTGGTTTGAAAAGACAGGTGTCTGCTTAAGGAAGGCAGGAGCCTCCCCTGAAATGGAAAATGTAAACCCCCTCCCTCCAAATTATTTTAATTTTGAAATGAAAAGGCTCTCAGGCAAAGATATGGGAACAGTAAAAACAGTTCTTTACAAGGAAAAACTAAAAATATAAATGCAATAGTACAAACAGAAAAACCCAAAACACTGACAGAGTCAGAATATGACCTGACCTGTGGACCAGGGTGACCC
Source organism: Zonotrichia albicollis (assembly GCF_047830755.1). Lineage (NCBI taxonomy): Eukaryota > Metazoa > Chordata > Aves > Passeriformes > Passerellidae > Zonotrichia > Zonotrichia albicollis. Next base: position 151,612,351 of record NC_133819.1, read on the forward strand.
TGTGGATCAGGGGGTTGGCAGCAGTCCCATTAAATGGAGTGAATTAAGTGCAGCCCTCCTGCAGTGCCAGCTGTGGTTCTGTTGGAGCAGGGATCCTACACAAGGGTGGAGTTTTCCTCTGAAGATCCATGGTGGTGAAGATGGGTTTGGTCTTCCTCTGGGAATCCAGTGGAGAAGAAAGCTGCTCCTCTGGGAATGCAGTGGGAAAAGGCAGCTGTGATGTTCCAAAACCTCAGATTATATCCAGGTAGGAATGTTTGGCTGCACCACCTGGGTGGAGCATCTCCCAATGCGATGATGGAATTTTATCAGCCATGCAGTGACACTCACCGGCCATTAACAGCAGGTATTTCTTGAAGGGAGGATTGGTTTGTGGAAGAGATGAAGAAAAGCTGCCCAATTAACAGAAGATGATTACCCCACATCTAACAGATAAGAACAGAATACACACTCCCATTTCCGACCTTAGACAGTATGGAAAAGACATTTCCAAGGGAGTAGTTTTAAAGCTGATTGGAATCTGCATAATTCCAGTGAAATCAAGGTAGTGAAATGCTGAGGAGTGAGAACAAAGCCTTAACCTTCCCTAAGAATAAACAGAATCTTTAAGGTTGAAAACGACCTCTAAGATCATCGAATCCAACCATTAATCCAGTGGTGCAAAGCTGAAATAAGCTTCTCTTTCTTTCTGCAGAAACTGAAAATGTTTGGATGCATCAACATGTGATCAGGTACCCCCTGGACCTGCTTTGATATTTGGAGACTGAATTTCCTGCAGGAGCAGAGAAATCAGAATTAGTTGGGGGAGCAGAGGCAAAGCCCTGTGTCTAACAGGCAGCTTGGGCCCTCATGGACTGAGATTTCAGAAAAAAGGAAAGGTCAGTTTAATTCTAACCCTGTGTCCCTCACTTACAAACAGACCTTTACAGAGGGAGAGGAGGGTGGGAGTGCTGCCTTCTTCCCCTCCAGTAAAAAATTCATCAGTGGGGATTGAGGCCCTCTGCCAGCTCCTCTGCCCTATCAGAATTGTGCTGACAAAAACTCACTTTTAAAGATACTGACTAAACAATTTAAAATTTTCCATTGGCTTAACTTTCTTTTAATACCTTTCTTCTTCTGAGGCACTTCCTAATTCCTGAGCTTACAGGACTATGTATTGTAGCATCAAATGTAATGTTCAAATGTCTGGAACACAGGATTTTCCATACTGGATCAGGCCATGAAGTCGCACCAGTCCATATCCTGCCCAGTGGCAGGGCCATTATCTCATAGTTCAGAGTAGGAAGAAACCAGGCAGAAAATCTAAATGCTGAATTTCCTTCTTGCCTGGAAACAGCATGGACTTGCCTCTGGGCTTTGGAAGTGGAAAATATTTAGTGATATTTAGCTTGCCACTGCTTTTGAATTTCATTATTACCTATCTTCTTCAATTCTGTTATTAACCATTTAGCAAAACAAATTAAAAAATAAAAGTTTTCAACTCTTTTTTAATGCTCTGAAATTGGAAAACATCCAGTGACATTTTGCTCATGACTGCTTTTGAATTTTTATTATTACCAATCTTATTCAATAAAAATTTTATACTTGAGTGTAAAATTGAAAGTTTATTATACTCATATATGTAGATATATGTATGTGTGTATGTTAGATAACTCTCATATGGATGTTTCAGTAGCCTCCTATTTCTTTGATTAGTTTCTATGTTGGATGCTGGGCTATAAACATTTAATATTGCAATAACTATAGAAAAATACATAGTAAAATATGAATATGTGCATGTCTGTAGGTGTCTATGATGTCACTACAAAATCTAAAGCTGTGTTTCCCAGTTTTAAAACCAGTATAGAGTATCCTGGATAAAATATACTTATTTTCAAAGAAATATCACAGGGATTTCACTCTTCTAGTCACTGCCTTTGAAGGATGTAAATATTTACTTACCAGCTGTGGGGCTTGAACAGCAAGAAAGCATTTAAATGCTTTGTCAAGTTGGGATACTGATTTGATGTTAAAAAAGTAAGTAGGCTAAAAAAGAAAATTAATGAATTTATACAAGATTAAGATGTTGTAGTGTTTATTTGTAATGATCTTCCTCTTTCAAAAGTTTTTATCAACAAATCAAGAAATAAAAACCCCACATCCCTTTGCCTGTGGTAACCATTCACATGGAGAGCAAGTACTGGCAGGAAACAGCACCAAAAAGGAAGATGTTCCTTTGCAAATATGATCCAGGAAACTTCGTTTTCTGCATAAACCCTCAGTGTACAAACAATTCTTGTATAATTTGGTCTGACCCGGACTCAGATGAATTGTGAGGGTTGGGACAGTCAGCCCTTGTCAGCTTTGCTGCTGCCGCTGACCACATGGGCAACTCCAAGCAGCCAGGCAGTAAAAAATAAAGCACATTAGTTTGAATCTCAGGGAGACAGAATCGAGTACAGTGAGTCATGAGGCTTTGTACAAGCAACAAGGAGTGTCCTTAATCAGTTTTCCAGGCTCAGCTAACACTCAGCAACTTGTTGAGCTGAGGTTATTTGAAATATTATTATAATTCAAATCCAAGTGATCCAGACTTTAAAAAAAAAAAAAGAAAGTGTGGGTATAAGAAACCCTTTTTTTTCCCAATGAGGACACTCAAGCAGAGGAACAAGATATCTAAAGTGGTTTTGCACTCTCTGTTACAGATTTTCACTGCTCAAAGCTCTGAGCACCCAGGTCTGGTCTCATCACTTACAGGGTTTGAGTAGGAGTCCTGTTTATTTATACAGCACTTTTTCATTGTTGTTTTTTTTGGGTTTAATCTTGCAATGCACTGAAAAAAGTTCTAGCAGGAATGGTATGAATCTGCAAAGTTACACTAAAGTCAGTAGAGAGGAATCATTTTGCATGAATTGAAACTCTTTCCCCTTAATTTAATTTCCATATGCATTTATGAAGTTCTGTGCATGTCTGTTATATTTTTAATTCTTTTCTGGAATAAAAAAATTTGCCTGGTGTGTTTTCATTAAAATCCAATATTCTGCTTCTGTCAATATTAGTCTTTCAAAAGCTTATTGATATTTAAAGTTACTGTCTTTCTTCTCTCTTTTTAATTGACTCAATTTAGAAAAATGAATTAAAAAAATAGAAGTTTCTAACTCTCTTTCTTGAGAAGAAAATTGTAGTACACAGGGTATTTATTTAGTCAAATACTGCTATCAGCTAACGCTGCCACTGAGAAGAGGTGGCTACATCTACTGTGGAAATTTCTTCCCTGATGGATGTGACCTTTGTTTCAATTTTGTTCAAGTCAAAAGAAATAATTCTTGATTGTTCAAACCAGCAGTGGCCAGAGGTTGGCATTAATGACACGTGGTGGTGCATCTCTGGAGAGCACCTTGCTGTACAAATGGAGCACAGTTGTTAAATTATTGAATTTCCTGTATTTTACCAGGTTCAGCTCAAAGTCACCCCTAATATCCACCACAGGTTGCTCTGTGGGATTGAATCCAGCCCTCATCTCCACTTCCAAAAGAGACTTATTCAATTATTTTCTTAAAAACTGCCCTGATTTCAAATCCTGAATTAAAAACCCAGTGCCTCAGGCTTGAAAACCGAAAGGTGTCTTCCACTGTTCTGCTTTCTCTATCCCAGTGTTGACTTAACAATTAAATCCTGCTCATAATTCTTGCCAGATGCACTTAGACAGTCTTGGCTACGCCTGATCAACTCTCAGCTTCCCTGCAAAGCTCTTCAATAGGTTTCTCTTTTTCTCTTTTTCTCATTTGTTGAACTCCTATCCCTTTCAGGATAAGTTCCATGATTTTATGGGGCAGTCTTTCTCACTGCAGTTGAGTGGCATTAGTTAGGTACCCTGAGTCTTATGCTATAAAATGAAAGAAATAAAATAAAATAAAATAAAATAAAATAAAATAAAATAAAATAAAATAAAATAAAATAGTAAAATAAAATAAAATAGTGTATTCAAGCTGCATACTGGGAACAGCTTAGGTCAGTCAAGAATGGTCATTGCTGATGATTTTCTCTGAGAAAATTGATTTTTTTTTTCCTTATGACTAATTAAATATGGTACTATGAAGATCTCCACAGCTTTGCTATTTCTTTGATCCATAGCTGAAAGTTTTTTGTTCCTACTGCTTGAAGAAGTAACATTTCTCAAAACTGTCTTTCTCCAGGCAGTGCCAAGCATGATGCCCAGATTTGTTGCTCTCCCTGAATCCTCTTCAGCTTTCCTTTGTCCAAGACCAAGTGTTGTGAACTGAACATGATATTTTCTCCCTGTGCACTTCTTGCAGACCGACTCTGCCCTTTCTCCTGTTCCGAGGTCCCATGGGTAATGTTATGCATTATCTGGACTCCTTCTTAATTAATATGGTCTCACTTTCCAAATTGTTTCACATCTTTAGATGATACGAAGCTTCTTGAACACTGTCTCATCCCAAGATCTTGAAAAACAAAAAAACCTTTTCCTGATGCTTGAGAATGCCCAGCACTCCACAGAAAAAACCAGTGCTAAAGGACTGATTCATTTCCATCTGCACCCAAAATACCAGTATCCAGGCAGGAGATTGGGTATTTGATTATGTGAAGGTTATGTGAGAGACTATTTCAGTATGAAAATTGCAATACAAATATATTATTATCTATCTCAGAATACACTGGAATAGTCAGTCCCACACTCATCACACCACAGTATCTGAACACCTCAGGGATGATATAATAATCTAATTGATCTAAAAAAAGGCAGTGTAATTATATAATTATACCTTTGCTGCTATATTTCTCACTTAGAGACTATTTATAATGAATAGTCTTTTACTTTTGAAAGGATCTATTTTCTTCAATGGGAGACAGTGGGGTAATTAATAGACAGGAGAGCTCTTTGATTGGGGGAAGTATTAAACCTTAAATGAGAAGCTCAGTGTTTGCATTTGAGCAATTGATTGCCTCCTTGCACCTCAGGGCTCCTCAACAAGAAAAAAGAATGAGGCTTCTTCTTACCCTAGTGTGTCTTCTCTGGGGGGATGCTCAAGAGAAATGATCGTTATTTGGGTGTTCTTTACCCAAATTTAGCAGCAAAAATGCAAACTTTTAGTCTGGCATATTCATCCTGGCTCTTCTGCAGTCAATAGGAAGAAACTGGAACTAACAAGAAGAATAATTTATACCACCAAGGGTGTCTGATGGGTGGGACAACAGACCATTACTGGAATTCTTTAACAATCAACAGATCCATGGAATCACAGTCATGGAACAGCCCCAGCTGGAAGGGATCCACAAGGACCTTCAAAGCTCAGCTCCTGGCCCTGGACAGAACAATCCTAGGAATCACACCATGTGCCTAAATAACCTGACTAACCAGTTCCTGCTGGTTCTGGATGAGCTCTTCCCTACACTTGTGAAGTTTGGCTGTCATGTGTTAGGGCGCAGATTTCCCCTCCAGCACTGCATTTTCTCTTACTTTATATGAAGCCCAAAATACCTACAAATTCCATGTGGCATGAAAGCACAATTTTATACTTATCTCTCCGTATATGTAAATATTTATAGATAAATGGTATAATCGCTATTTATAGAAATAAAGTGATGCTACAACACACAAACTGGTCTGGCATTGCGGTGCTGAAGGCAGCACAACAAAACTTCTGCATCTTAAGCAGCAGAAACAAAAGAGAAACAGAAATTCCTTAGCACATAAATATGTACCTCTTTCTGCTGTTTACCTGGGATTTTTTTTTAAATTAGGGAAAAAAATCTTCAGTACAAGATTAAATCCTTTTTAGGGAAGTATTGAATGAAGGGATTTTTTAATGCATATATTTGAGTCTTGCTGCCTTCAAGAGGACTGAGAAACCCGCTAAAGTTAAGTAAATGTCATCACAGTAAAATAATGCATCTCTTTAAATTGGGAAATGTGAAAGGATGGCTGTAATTGATTGGACTTCTCTCAAAGGTCAAATGCTGCCAAGAATTGGTATTTGGGGTTTTTCTTATTGCTGTTTCTTCAATTGACTTTCCTTTCTGTAACACAAATGTTAAAAATTTCTTTGCAACATTTTAATTCACAAATTTAATTATAGCTCAAACACCTGCAAGCAATTATTAAAATTTCCCTTTAACCATATTCTCTTATATGATCTTCATGCGCTCACAAAACCCTAATTAAATTTTGTTTGTTTTCATGCCTAATTTGCAGTTTCTGATTTTCCCTTTCTTCATTAATTAGATAAGGAAAAAGTGATAGGGTTTTAATTACTCAAGATATGCGTGAACACATCTTCATTTTCAACTAAAGGTGAGATAGGATGCTTGAAGAGAAATTAACTAACACAGTAATTTTTTTTATATTATCGTGACAGAAAACATACATATCACGAGATGCTATCAGCAGGCCTGTTTACTCTTCTTGGGAATCTCTAGGGTATGTTGTAAATGGAAAGAAATTCAATTATAGGAGGAAGAAATAAAGGTCTAAATCTCCAACAAAACCAGTGAATGCAGCACCTCTGACTTCTTTTAGCAGGATCATTTCCACTTAGGAATTATCTAATTTCTCTTGAGGATTTTACTGGAGCAATGTGGCTCTTGGTGTACCAACCCTTCAGTGAAGAAAATTGTGATTTCAGGGAGTTCAAAGTCAGATTTAAAACACCTGGTAGTCCACCTTCCTAATTTTATGAGCAAAATATGCATATGAATTGCTGTTAAATGATGCTCCTAAAGGGAAGGAAAAGTCAATGGAATGAAAAATGCCAGTGAGTAGAGCATAAATACACTGGGAAAGACCACAGGCAAATCAATAACTCACTGCTCATGCTCAGTACTAAAGAAATGAATGACTTGGGTGGGTATCTAACACACCTTTGATAAAGACAGCTCCTAAATCACCAAATATCAGCTGCAGAGTCTCCTACCTCACCCTTGGGCCCTGAAGAGCTGCAGCAGGCAATGGTGGCCAGTCCTACAGTGACTGCTCTTAGCCATTTGTCAGGAATGACAATGCCTCTGCCTTGTCTTCTTGTCCTCTTATCCCCAGTGCTGTGCAAAGCCCTTCAAACCTGTCATTTGTTCTCTGCTCTGAATAATGTAGAAATAGATGTCTGAACCAAGGTTGTCAGAAACATTTAGAGATAAATAAACTACAGCATAAAGGGAACTATTTGTGTATGCTTTGGATTAGCTTAACCTGGTTTTAGGAAATTGCAGATATACCCAGGACATTAAATATGTTTTCTTCCTTATAAATTATGCAAAGAAAGTAATACCAACTTTAATGGAGACATTTCTCCAAAATGAAGCAATCTCAAATCATCAGCTCTGAGTATGTCCCATTGGTCCCTGTGATTTCATCACATTGCAACATTGGACTGACAGTCTGCTTCAAAATTAGATGTGCTAAATCACAGAACCATGGAATCACTGATGTTGGGAAAGCCCTACAAGATCATCAAGTCCAAACATTAACCCAGCACTAACAAGGGCATGACCAAACTATGTCCCAAGTGCCACATCTACACATCATTTAAATCCCTCCAGGGATGCTGACTCCGCCACTGCCCTGGGCAGCCTGTCCCAGTGTTTGAGAGCCCTTCCAGTGAAGATCTTTTCTTTATATCCTATCAAAACCTGGTGCAACTTGAGGTTGCTTTCTTTTGCCTCATTACTTGGGAGAAGAGACCAACCCCCACGTGGCCACAACTTCTCTTCAGGTGGTTGTAGAGCGCGGTGAGGTCCCCCTGAACCTCCATTTCTCTGGTTTGAGCCTCCCCAGCTCCCTCAGCTGCTCCTCCTGGAATTTGTTCCCTGCTGAAGGACCTCAAAGCAAACACCATAGACATATTTATGAAGCTGTCACAGTTTGGAGCAATCCAAGGGCCCCTGCTGTGTAAAGAAGCCATTGTTCTATAACTGTGTGGGCTCTGGATATTGCTCCAATCCTTCTAAATTGTGACTGAACCTGAGAACTACTCTTGATTCTAGGTTTTAGCTAAAGGCAGCCCTGTTGCCTACACAGTACTCAAAAACCCAATATTTGAAACAGCCAAGACAGAAAATTCTAACCAGTAGCACATTTCTTAGCTTTCTGTTGTCACTGTAGTCCAAAAAGATTTAGGATCTATAAAGTCTTAAGGACAACACTGGTCAGGACACAAAGGCTGTGTAAATTTAACAGTGTTTGGGCACAGACCCAAGAGGTGAAGTGCACCATTGACACTCTCAAGAGTCCTTGGCAGCCTTTGGGTCTCATGTACCTTGCAGTCTTTTAAATAACAGTAAGGCAGAGCTCCAGAATTAACCCAGTCCCAGGACTAATTGGAAGTTTGGATGTGACCATCATGTTGAAGGCTTGGAGAGTTTAGTAGGGTGCATGTGGCAAGATTATTTGAGTGGATATCAGCTGGAGGCCAGGCTGTGTGAAGTCCTTAGCTGATGTGTAACTGGGGCAGTGACAAACATTTAATTCTGTCTATGCTTGACACTTGCCTTGGATCACAGAATCACAGAATGGTCTGGCTTGAGTGGGATCTTTGAGATCATCCAGTTCCAACCCCTGTGTCTTGGGCAGGGACAAACATCAGGGTGCTCCAAGCCCTGTCCAACCTGGCCTTGAACATTGCCAGGGAAGGATGGGAATTCTTCACTTTGAGGAGTGCTTGGCACGGTCAGCTGACCCTGGGTGGTTTGCTCAGACTTGCCAGGTGTGCTGAAGGCCAAGGATAAAGGGGCCAAACAACACCACTTGTAGAATTCCTTGGGTCATCTTGCACAAATCCTTTAGACTTTGTGTCATACATTTTCCCTGCTTAATGGAAAGGGAGACTCTCTGGCAGAATTTACAAATGTCTGGGTTTAAAGGGTTATGAGGCTTTGCTGTGTCTGTCATTGCTGCTTTTTAAAATGGTTTGGGTTTTTAAAGATCTAAATTCCAGTAGAGATAATTAAAGCTTTTTCAAATCTAGTTCAATAGCACTGTGCTACCAGTCCTAAAGGCTGCTTTTGCAATGAGGAGAGTATTTTGCCTAAATTTCCTTCAATAGTTCTGAAATCTCTAAGCAGTCACCTAAAATATGTGTCCTGCTTCTGAAAGGAGTGGGCATTCAGCACTGCTGCTTAAATGAACTGCTGAATCCTCTGTGCCATGGGAAATGAGACCACTTGTTTGTCAGGAATTACTTTGGCTTTGAAGAACCAATGAACCCAGGCTTTCTGGAGTGATTTTGTGTGCCTGGATTTGTAAGGTGGGGTATTCAGACCCAGACATGACCAAGGATGTTGAATTGTGTAAGGTACCACATGGCAGCTCTAAGAAAATGAGATCTTTTTAAGGTGTTCCAAGCTAGACATGCAAAATGAAAGGTCACATTTAAAAATTAGCAATGATACCCCCAGGCAATTATTGCATTCAGAATTCTACAGCTTTAATTAGCAGAGAATGAATCATTCCATAGGGGGTGAGTCAAAAAACAAAGAGTTGCACGGTGGGAGCTGTGGGGAAATCAAACTAAATTTCAGCAATAGACAAATACTAGTTGAGGTCCAGGAAATATGAAATGAGACCCAAAGTGAAAGATAATGACACAATGGAAGTTGTTTTCTATAATGATTTTTAAACTTTAGGTAATCAAAAGCTTCTTTTCTCTTTCTGTTTTTTTTTTTCTTCTCTTAATTTTTTTAACAAGGCAAATATATGAACTGCGTGCTTAACTATCATTAAATGCTGTAAAAAATACATATGGATTCATTTGGCAGTTAACAACATGGCCTATAGCAATTAATATTTTTTATTTACAGAACTCAGTGCTGATAATGGAAAACTGATAGGCATGTTTAATTGGCTTTTAACTACCAGTGTCTTTTTATAGTATTTTCTTCTTTGCCCAATGGCAGCAATATTCCTGAGGATTTCAATGTGAGTTTAATATGTTGCTGATTTTTAATTACATTTTTATTGCTTATGCAAATGCGTGCTCATTTGTATGGCAAGCCAGGGGTCAGTAATCAGGACAGTTTTGTCACATTTCCCTATTCAGGGCCTGCACTCAACAGCATTGCAGCTTCTTCCTGTTCAGTTTTTCCTAAGTGTGGGAGAATTGGCCCCTTCTCCAACTCCTTGCAGGAGAGTTCATGTCAGGAGTGCAGATACCCTGACTGGTGGATTGTGATCAAAGCTTTTATTGAATTATCACTCCAAAAATTGTTCTCTTTGCAGGCAGCAGCCCTAAAGGAAATCTGGCATCACCTGGGGTTACCAGTTTGTGTTTATGAACTTTCCTCTTGCTGGGGGATATTGACTCCTCATCCCTGGAACTATCCAAGGCCAAGTTGGAAGGGGCTTGGAGCAACTTAGGACAGTGGAAACGTGCTGGAAAAGAAAGCAACAGGAAGACCTTTAAGGTCCCTTCCAACTTACCCATTTCTGTAGTTCTGTGAAAATTTTTGGCCACACAGAGGCAGGAGCTCCATGGAAATGGATTGTACATTCTGGCCTCGGAGATGGAGGAACTAGCACCATTATTTTGGAGCTTATTTCTCTCTCCTTTTTCCCTGCTTTCTTGAAAATAGAAATATCACTGGAAACGGCATAACTCAAACAGCAAACTATACAGAGAACCAGTTTCATAGAATCACAGAATCATTAAAGTTGGAAAAGCCCACAAGATTAACAAGTCCAATCTTCTACTGAGCACTTCCATGGCCACTAAACCACATTGCAAAGTGCTGCATCTAATCTCCTTTTACCTGATTTATGTCTCCAAAGCCTTTGAAATGTTTCAAAAGCTTGGACACAGAGCCAGAAGGGAGAGAGAATGAAAGTTTAGTATGTAACAGGCCATGTTTGGGAAGCTGAGTCAGGGATCTCCATAGCCATGAGAAGATTCAAGTCAGCTGTCTTGTCTCCTACTCTCTGCAGTATGTACTCTGTTCCTGGGAACCAGATTGTCAAAAATTCTTCCAAGGGACCTGTCATCAGTGATCCTAAATAATTTAAGGAAAAAAATTACTTGTTCTGACATCAGTAGATGGCACTGTTTCTATGAACTATCGACTCACACCCCCAGAAATGCAGCTGCATCTCCTGCATATTCTACACAGGGAGAAATCGAAACAAAACCAAGCAAACTAACAAAAAAAAAACAAACAAAAAAAAAAAAAAAAAAAAACCAAAAACCAAACCACGCTCCCAGAAAAAAAAAAAGAAAAAAACAAAAAAAGAAAAAACAGCAAAATAACATTTTAAAATGTAAGATTAGTACCCTGAAGTTCAAAAATGCTTGAATTAATGTTACTCATTATATTTTATCTTACCCTTGCAGGCTTTATGCAGTGTGATATAGTCTTCAGTCATATGCTCATATTTTCCATTTCCAGAGGACTGCTGCCTTAGTTAATACGAAGAATAGAGCTGATTTGAAGATAAGACAACTGTGCAGGATAAAGAAAAATATCCTTGATGAAATTCCAAGCTTCAGTAGTCTTATGGGTGGAGGCACAGCATTTGTGTCTGAGAAAGGAGGTGTGTGGATGGTCACTGAGTTACACATGAAGAACCTTCTAGTAACTAAAAGGGACTTACCAAAAGGATGGAGGGAGACTTTTGACAAGGGTATGTAGTGATGGGACAAGGGAGCATCTCTAAACTGAAGGAAGGTAGATTTAGATTTTATATTAGGAATAAATTATTTACAATAAGGGAGGCAAGACTCTGGCACATGTTGTTCAGAGAAGTTGTGGTTTCCTTATCTTTAGAAGTGTCCAAGGCCAGGTTGGATGTGGCTTTGAGCAATCTGGGATAGTGAAAGGTGTCCCTGCCCATGGCAGGGGGTGGCACTGGATGATCTTTAAGGTCCTTTCCAACCCAAACCATTCCAGGATTCCATGATGATTCTGTGATTCTCTGATAAGAGTGAACTTGTTGTACCCAAGGTGTTCTGAATGTGTTGATGCAGTGACCACTCACTTGGCTATCCAGCCACACTGAAAATATCTGGAAAAATCCAAATAACCAAATTCCTGAAGTGCACACTGGACAAAGTTTCTGCACAGGACACAAATGAAGGCACATTAACAGAATGTTTTGATCTCATGGACATCCTTGACAGCAACACTTGACAAGATCCATCTCATTAAGATATCTGTGGAATGGCTTCAGGGTACCTTACTTATAGTCAATTCATGTGTTTTTAAAATATGAGTCCCTTGTTTGTTTTTGAGTCTATACAGCAATACAGAACAAACACATATTGAACATCTGTCATGCATCTCCCTGATCCTGGTGATGCTGCTATTTTCGTCAAATTTGTCAGTTGTCATCTTGTCTTTTTTTCTTAATTAGTCCTGATCCTTACTTCCTAGCTCAGTTCCTTGCCTCTGTCACATTGTCCTGCTAAATTCAATCCCCCTTTGCTAAAACTTGTTTTTCCTTCCCACTGAATTTTCTTAGTTTTTAACTTCCCTCTTTCAGCAGCATTCCCCATCCTGTTGTCTACATGTCTTACACCCCTCTATCCTACCAGAATGTTATTTCACCTCACACTGTAGTCCCGGTTGAACTTGTTATTTACAACTTATCCCTCCCAAAACTGGTTTTACTTCCAGTCTGTCCCAGCTTAATGTATGCACCCAGTTAGTCACTCTCATCAACCCCAGTCTGGTATTCTTCACTCCTCTGTACATCATCAAATTCTGTTTTAACCAACTCTTGTGTGTATACAGTTTTATTCTTCCCTTTCTCATCCTTGGTTTTTTGTTTGGTTAGTTTTTTGTACTCTTGCATCACAGTTTTGTCCATTCTGTGTCTATTCCCTGCTATTTCTTGGAAGTGTACAAGGATGGATGTCAAGACAACATGAGAAGTATGGGCATTGGTGTCTTTTGATATGTCCCTTTTTCCTGACATGAAAAAGTGTCTCAGAAATACATGAACCATTACTTACAAATTTTCTATGATTATCAAAGGTAGATAAGTTGTAAGACAAGTTGTAAATATTTGGTAAATGAGAAACTTAGACAAAGTCACCAGCAAGCAAAAAGCGTAACTTTGAATGGAACAAGACAGGCTGCCTTATTATAGGTAGAATTATAATTTTCTATGGAAAATAGTAATTTCCTGAACTTTAAAAATCTTCCCAATTTCTAATAATAATTTTTCATGCAATTGAAGTAGCAAAACCAGGGATACCACAAGGACAGATAGAATGATACTCTCCTGCCCTTCCCCTCACCAGTTGTCATTCTGACTCCTGTAAGCAGCAAAATTACTTCAACCTCAACATTTAAACCTCTAAAGTGTCTCACTGGAAATTCCTCTTTTCTTTAACCTGTACAGTGACAAGGAACTGGAGAGAAATGAGTCACTTCACCTGCTGGCTTCCAGCCCTGACATTCAAAGGTTTCTAAGGGTCAACAATTTTCTATTTATCTTTGGCATCCCCTTTCTGTTTTCTGGGCTTGCTTTGAGGTGCTGGCAGCCCCTTGAGGAAGTGTTTCTCTGGAGAGCCACTATCACAGCCTGGAGTGATCCCAACTATTCCTGGCATCCCAGAAGGTACAGATCACCTCTGCAGGAGCCTCTGTGAAAGCTGTCACAGCTCTGCTGTCAGCCTTGTTCCAACTGAGTTAAGGAAATCACATCAGGAAAAGGAAAGGAAAGATAAATCTGAAGTCCTTGGTGATAGCTTTGAATGTGAGTTCCCATCTTTGCTGACAAAGCAAGAGCAGAACTAAAGTGACACCACACAGGTTTGCACTGTCTGTATGGTCCAAATTCCTTCAGGCTCCTCAGACTCCTGGGAGACCCTGAATCCCTGCTGGGTAACATGTTCAGAAACCACCACAGAAAACATTAGATTGAAATTATCAACCTGGTTAATTTTTCTAGAAAAAGCACTTGTGATTGCAGAAGAGATTGAACACAATCTGGGGAAATGACATTTGCCTGCTTTCATGTGAGGATCAGCTCTGGTTTTCTCCACTAAACTCAGAGGAAGTTATTGCTTATAGTTAGATAAAAAGTAAGTGATTAACCTGTGGTTATTACCAGTATTTATTAATCTCAACCCAAATCTTGCTCCCCAGAAACCCCTGAGGCTTCATATATTGTACACTTGATGCACAAAATAACTGTGAGACTGTACTTCCATAATATCTTACTTTAAATAGTGCTTGAAAGCACTCTGGGGTTTAATAAGTTTTCCTGTAGAAATGGAATATTAAAAAAAATAAAAATTGTGACCACTGTATTTGAATATTGCAGTGGTCCCTTTTTTATTTGCATTTTTAAATACAAACTGAAAGAAGGCAATGCTCTGTATTTTCCACAGTGCAACAGACTTTGAAATTTATGGATTTACAGAGCTGTTGCAGAGCTGAGTATTGCTATTATCACTGTGGATTGTTATCAGGGAAGTTATCATGTAACTGATCTCTTTTTAATGTTGTTGTGCTCAATTACTACCTACTCTTGTCTTTCTTCTTCCTGTGTTTCTATTTCTGGATGTGTTCAAAAAGAAGGTGTGGGTCTAGGGAAAGGGAGAGGCATTTTCCCTGGTAAATCAATTAACTTCTCCAGTCCAGCAAACTGTGAAAAAATACAATAACTCTCTTTAAATGTTCCATTAGGGTCCAGTAACAGCTCATTAGATTATACAAGGTATGTGTAATTGCCCAGAAAAGATGCACTACCTTCCTGCAATGCTTAATTTAACCTCCACTCTTTACATACAACTATAACCACCCACTAAACAAGATTCATGGCCTTGTGCTAGATGCTATGTGTGTATGTGTCTAAGTTGTAAACCTAAGAATGTGTTTAAAAGTCAGAACTAGCATGGCTTTTTTTCCACTTGCTCTCTATATTCTTACAAAACAAGGCTGTGGAGGTTAGGCATTGTCTTTACAGAACATTTTCCACTTGGTTGGAAACATCTCACCGTGTTTTGTGTTTGTTGCATGGAGGGATTGATGCCCTGTGCTGGGCATGGGGAGGCCACATCTTGACATCTTGAATACTGGGATCAGTTCTGGGGCCATCACTACAAAAAAGACATTGAGGTGCTGGAGTGTGTCCAGAGATGGGAACAGAGCTGGGGAAGGGGCTGGAGCACAAGGCTGATGAGGAGCAGCTAAGGGAGCTGGGGGTGCTCAGCCTGGAGAAAAAAAAAATCTCAGGAGCATCTTCTTTCTGTCTACGGCTCCCTGACAGAAGGAAATTGGTCTCCCCTCCCAGAAAACAAATGGCAGAATCAGTGGAAAAGTCATCAAGGTGCAGTAGGGGATGTTTAGATTGAATATTAGAAAAGTTCCTTCACTGAAAGCATTTCCAAGCACTGGACCAGGCTGTCCAGGGAAATGATACAATCACTGTCCCTAGAAATTTTCAGAAGGTGTGTGAGTGTGACACTTATGGACATGGCTTAGTGATGGACTTGGTGGTGTTGGCTTGGACTCGATGATCTTAGAGATCTTTACCAACCATAAATTATTCTGAGATTCGCTGGGAGGTCTTGAAGTCACTGAGCTCTACTGGTAAAGGACAATAAATCGGTGAAAATAACTGTTGTATGTATAATTCTACTATTGATGCAATAGAAGCGAATTTTTCTTAGCTGTCATGGTAGAAGATGCAGCGACTTGAATTTCTCCCACAAAGCCTTGGCTTTTTCTGTGTGCTTTCCCTTAGTATTACAAATGAATTACTAAATATCCTTCCCTTCTCCTCCAGCTCAGAAATGTGATCCCCATGAGCAGCTCTGCCTCTGTTCACCTCTGCAGCCTTCACAAGTGAGTGCTCGAGCACCCCGGAGTCCTGCCAGGGCTGTTCACTCTTCCATGCTTGAGAGTTGCCACACCTCCTGAACCCTGATTACTCAAGTTCTGCCAGGGGAGGTTTAGATTGAATATTAAGGAAAAAAAATATTGAAAATATTTCTAAGCATTGGAACAGACTTCTCAATGATGTGGAGGGATTACCACCCCTGGGACTGCTCAAAAAACTTGTGGATACAGCACTTGAGGACATGGCTTGGTGATGAACATGGCAGTGGGTGTAGGTTAATCGTTGGACTTAATGAATGTAAAGGTCTTTTCTAATCTTAACGATGTTATGATTCTGTGATTCAGTCTGAGAGGGGTCATTGGGATGAATTCCTATTTTTCCAATATTAATAATTCTTTCTTCATCTTCAGGTGAATCAGGATAGCAGGCAGTATTTTGTTCATTATTATTACAACTATTTTCACTTTTCTGCAAATGGAAGTGCTCAACCAGCTTGCTCAGCGAAGTTGTGGCTGCCTCATCCTGGAAGTGTCCAAGGCTAGGTTGGATGGGGCTGGGAGCAATTTGGGATAGTGGAAGTTGTCCATGACCATGGCAAGGGGTTGGAACAGATGACCTTTAAGGTCCCTTCCAAATCAAAGTTTTCTATGATTCTATGAAATCTCTCACAAGAAAATCTGTTTTCCTATGATTAGATGATAAGAAAAGGAGAAACAACTAAAGCTTTGTATTTCCTCTATTTCTGCACAATTTTTTTTTTTTTAAAGTAAACATATTTTTTAAAAGTAAGCATATTTTACTAAAAAAAGCCTTCCCCCTGCTCCCCCCCTCCCTTTCATATTTGACTATAGCTATAAAGAATAATTTTTTTTTAAAACCTCATTGGTAAAATTTTGAGTGGTCTGAGCTCCAAGTCAGCAAAAGATACTGGAAGGGATACAGCACTGTCTTTCCAGTCCCAGGTCTCTAAAAAGTGTCTTCTCTACTGCTCTGCATAATTCCACATTTTTCCTTTCCTTATAAAAGGCCATTTTTCTTTCTGTGCCAGACTTGTACAGCACATCAATTCTTATTTGTAGCTCCCATGATTTCCAGACTATTGGTTTACAACAAACAAATAGAGGTTTCAAGTTCTCCCTGATGAAGTGCCAATTGGACAGCCATTGATTTTGCTGGGATTAAGGAAGTTAAAATGGCACTAGGGCAGAAAATACAGAGCTTTCCAAAGTGACATGGTAGGCACAGATCAGACACACAAGTGGGGCAAATTAAAACAGGCCAGAGAACATTGTTTCACTGCCTGCAAAAATAATCCCGTGGAAGCTTAAACTCATCCTACATTTTATCATGTAGTGATTTGCCCTGGAGTTTTCACCATGAAAAGTTTCTTCTGAATGGTTGAGATTTTCTGAAACAAAGTGAAGCACCTGGACAGTAGTACACACTCCAGTTGAATTAAAGCAAAATGGAGTAATTTTGCACCTGGAGTAAAGATGAACACTTTATTATTATTATTATTATTTATTATTATTATTATTATTATTATTATTATTATTATTATTATTATTATTATTATTATTATTATTTTATTTATATTCATGGCTCTAGCCATGAATATTACCAGATACTTCTGACATTTTAATCAATGTTGAGAGGTAAGACATAAAAAGAGGCTGACTTATAGACTCTTATTTTTATGTCTGGGAATCTCAAAAATTTCAGATAGTTCAGCAAGTACAAATGTTTTTAAACCTCCAGTCAAGCTGAAAATATTGGAAAATAGAGAATATATTGAAATAAACCCCTGAAATGAAAAGGCTTTGCTGTTAAACAGTCCCACAAAATGAGCTTCCTGGTTTCACAGAACATTTTTGTTTGACTCCAATAGAAGCATCTGGGTTTAGTGTTGTTTTGGAGTTGGTAAGTTTTTAAGTTGATTTCAGAAGGAAAAATAATTTCAGACCTAAATTACTGAAGAACTTCATTATGAAAGTTCTTCTCTTCCTTCCTTCCTTCTCTTCGTCCTCCTCCCCTTCCTTTTATTCTTCCTCTTAATTTCTCTTTCACTTTATCTCTTTCCTTTGCTCTTTCTCTTAATTACTATAAATTTGTAAGATCAACACAGAACTTTTCAGCCAAACTAATATGCAACAGCAAAATGCTCTGTGGTATTATGTGGAAGATAATTTACAAACTCACATGCAATGCCAAAAAACAGAGCCAGTAAAATTCACAGAGTGAAAAACAGAGAGGCTCAGCTCTTCCCAGTTCCAGATCTGTATTTTCCTGCACCTCTTTTCACCATTTCTACACAATGCAAAAGCAGTATGGAGACCACTCAAGTGGGGTATAATTTTGGAAATTAGGTTTTTTGTGTCTGCAGAAGTAAACTCCCTAAAACTGCACAAGATGAGATAAATGACACTTATAAGTGGAACTTGTCTCTGTATGAAGATGGTGAAGGACACTGAGGAGAAGCCACTGGCAGAATGACTGAGGGTTCTTGGTTCGCACAGTCTGGAGAAGAGAAAACTTAGGGGAGACTCATCAGGGTCTGCAGCTTCCTCATGAGGGGAAGAGGAGGGGCAGGTCCTGGTCTCTGCTCTGTGATGACAGTGACAGACCCAAGGGTCTTGAGTTGTGTCTGGGGGGGTTTAGGTTGGATTTCAGGTAAACGTTCATCACCCAGAGGTGACTGGACTCTAAACAGGCTTCCAGGGCAGCGGTCACAACACCAGCCTGACAGAGCTCAAAGAGCATTTGGACAACACTTTCAGGCAAAGGATGGGATTGTTGGGAGCTGTCCTGTGCAGGACCAGGACTTGAACTTTGATTATCCTTGGGGCTCCCTTCCAACACAGGGGATTCTATCAGTCAATGATTCTATGTAATTTTTTTGCTACAACACTCTCCAGAAATCACTCGTGCCTAAGAAGTCCCCAGAGTGCCTCTCCACAGGGTTACCAGAGAATTTCCACTGGAATCACGTAGTGCCCACAGGTCTGCTGTGATGAAGCATTCATGAATGCCTGTGCTGTAAAATGCAGAGTTACAAAGAGATCTTACCTAGTGGGAGCTTGAAAATTCAGATATCACTGGGATACAGGAGAAGGCAGTTTTTCTATTCCCAAGTGCCATGGCTTTACTGGGCTTAGTAACAGATATGCAGCTTCCATGAGATATGTGGGTCTGAGCAGGTTTCTGACCCTTGCATTCTTGGCCCTGGATAAGAGAAGTAGAACCAATTCCTATTTCTTTGAACAGTGGAGGTATAAATGGCTCCAGAGATCATCCTTTTTTCAGTCTATGTTTAAGCATATTTTTTAAAGGCAGCAGAATCAGATAAATGTTAAATTGGCAATGAAGTGAGTGAACGCCATAAGAAATAACAGAATAGTTTTTTTTTTAATTGAGTTCTTAATTAATACAATATTTTAAGTCTCCTCACTAAGGCATAGATATGATTCTACTGTGTAAACTGATTTAACTCCCACCTGACCTCTTTGAAAGGCCAAGGTTACTCTGTCTAGGCCAAGCTTTGGCAGTTTGATACTGGTTACAAAATCACTCTTAATTTAATCCTGGGCAAATGTAAATCTAATTTCCTGTAGTGGATGTTAGTGGTATTGTTTCACACTAGCCCAAGTCTCATCAGAAGTAATCAAGCACAGCAATGGAGAGATTGTTCTCAAGAAGACAAGTGACAAGCAATCTCTGAACAAAACTTATATTTCCATGCTTCGTATAAAAACACTATGATGAAAAAATGATAAATATTGGGAGCACAGTGGTAGCAAATTGAACTGCATTAGGAGTTAAATGGTGCTGAGAAACGGGAACTGACACAATTTAAATGAAACTTTAAATACAGGTTTATTCACTGTGAGAGGTGTTGGGACATAAACCACTTCTTTCATCTTATTTGACATCCCCCTCCCTCTGAAAATTTTTGAGAGTGCTATTTTCCACTTCTGTGGGAGCATAAAAATGCAAAGGTAGTTGTGTGCAGAAGAAAAATTTACATCTGTGTTTAAGCAAAGTGTTCTATATCACCTCAGCAACTTAATCATTCATCCAAGTGTGAATAAGCGGTATATTCCCTTTTTTTTTTTTCTTTTTTTCTTTTTTTCTGGGCAGAAAACAAAACCCATACATGCTGGTGATTTGAAATATTATTTGACCTAGGTTGAATGGACAGATGAACAAACTACCTTATGGGAGCAGTTCTAACAATTACTGAAACTTGTAACCATTCTTCATAATAAGCCCTATCATCTACTACTAATAATACTAATACAAGCACTCAGGGAAATAATATCCCAAATTTAATAAGAACGCAGCAATCGTAGTTTGCTCTGTGTGTGTGTTCCAGCCACTTTACATACATTATCAAGTCATGGATCATTTGAGAGTGCCTCAGGGAAAATAACATGGTAAATGTTGTATAAGTATTATCTCCAAGCTCTGGACCCATTTGCTATGAGCTGATGCCACTTGCAGCTCCAACTGAAACTTAACTGTTAAAAAAATACAAGAACAAAGAATTTTAAGTGGGACTTGCATTACCCTGTCTGGGTGTGCATGTGCAATTTGGACACATAATTAGAGCACAGGAATGCCACAAGTGACCCTTGTCTCATCAGCAATGCAGACATCTCCATGTTAAACATGAAGCCCTGGCAGTATTACTCCCCAGTGAGCCAAGTGCACATATTTCAAATCTTACTAAAAAACATTGTTCCAGACATAGAATACCTTTGAGGTAGTTTAATCACAAATTGTGATGAGAAGAAAAGAGAAAATCCAAGCTTCAAATAAAACATTTGAATTGGGATTTGTTGCTATATTTTGTGTAGGTAACTTGTGAGGATGGGAAAGCTCAGATATTTCAAAGAGGGCAACAACACTTCCAGAGCTGTGCTTGGGTGACAGTCCTGAAGGGAGATCTGCTGGGGTCTTCATCAGAAACAGAAAATTCTTTTTAGCATCAGTGGAGAGCAGGGAGTTCATTACAAATGTGTGGCCCAGATCTCCCAGCCCTTCACTCAGTACATCAATTACAGGAACAGGGTGCTTAAGTCAGTCCAATTATTTCCATTGAGGTCCTTGAGCTTGATTAAGATCTGAATTATTATTTCATGCCTTGTCTGCTCAGTGGGGGAGCATTTAAACAATCAAGACCGGCCTTCAAGAGTAAATGGATGATACTGTGAGAGTGGAGACTGCTTTGCCTGGGGAGTGGTCTGAACCCTGAGTCTACAGTACATGAACTACTGTTCTATGCTCTGTGATCTCCTCCAAGTGGCATGGGTGCAGAGGGAGCAAAGAAAAGCATTTCCCACCTTGGCTGTAAGCTGTCCTTCTGGAGTGGGTGGGGTTTAAGTCCATGAACTAACAGGAGAATACAGACAGAACAAAGCTGGTCCAACAGCATGGATTTTGCATTTGAATGTGTTTAAAAATAAAGCTTATCACTGAATTCAGGGAGGACCTTGCTGTGTCTTGGCTGTGTTCTGAGGAATTCTGAGGTGCACAAGTCCTGTTTTGGATCTGACCTTTTCCTTTCCAGCTCATCTCAGGACCAGGAGATGGACTTGATGATCCTTGTGAATCCCTTCCAACTCAGTGTACTCTGTGTTTCTCTGGTCTCCGTAAGTAATCTTTCTGTTCAATTTCTAGCAAAATTGTTTGAACAAAAATTTGTCTCTGGACTGAGGTGCTAAATGTATTTGCAATCTTTCTCTTGACAGTTTGCATCAAACTTTCATTTTAGTTTCTCCTTAAGTGCAGATGAGGGCACAGAGGGTAACCCAAACTTGTGAATGGGGCTGTGAATAAGCTTTTTGACCATTTCACACACTCTTCACATTCTAATTTAACTAAACACTGCATTTTCTGATTGGCTGCAAAGCTGGTCTCTCTCTCCAATCTATCCATGTCTTACTGTCCTATCCCTGCAAATTTAGATGTTATTTGTTTGCTTTAGGGTGTTTTGGGCTGGTTTTGTTTTATGTTAACCTGAAGAGAATTCCTCTGAGTTAACTGAAAGTTCCAAGGAATTTCATCCATGTCTGGGGCAGAATTCAGGTGCCTACACAGAAATGTCTAGAGGCAATTTAAAAGTCCTTGGTGTCAGTGAGTAGACAAGAGTATGGAAACTGCAGTGCTGTGTTGAGGTTGAGTTTGAGCTTGCAAATGAATGTCAGGCAGGATACACTGAGATATTTCAAATGGCACCAAAAATTAAAGTTGTGGCACTCAATTTGCTTTCTTGGAGGAACAGACATAGAATATAAATTTCTGGTTGTTTGAGGAAAAATAGAAATAAAATTAGTGTTTCCAGTAAAATGTGGGAATTATTCCCATGGCAGTGTTGTCTGTAAGAGTCACAGAGAAGACAAATTTAATGAATCCTACAGCTTTGTTGTTTGAGAAGTTCATTGGAAAAGTAGACAAAGTGAAATGCTAGGGAATGGCTTAATTCCCTGAAAACAGGTGACAACTTTAAGGATAACCAGAACTAGTTGCTCTGGTTATTTTGTCCACATAAGCAAGTTTTCCCATCTTGGAACAATTAAATATCCAATATTTAATTTCATTAAAGACAATCTGATGCAGATTTTGCCTGCAGAACCTGGAATCTACCTTGTTGTGATCTGTGACCCAAGCTCTGCTCTCTGACTGGCTGAGGTTTGGGTTCAGGGTGATAAGCTGTAACCACTTCATTATCCTTGCCTTTTTTACATCAAGTAGCAACAGTTCCATCAGGCAGTGAAGTATTTATTTGTTGGTTAAAAGAAGGCAGTGATAAGAATAGAAGTGTTGGAGAGTGGCATAGTTATTGAAGGAGGTTTTCCCATAGGATTTATTTGTTTCTTTGTTTGTTTACTGTTGCAGAAACCTTTTGTGAGACAAAGTGAAAGTAGCTAGAAATGAAGAGCTGGAACGGGGTGAGCATTCCTGGAAATGCCACAACCACTTAGGATGACAAGGTCAGTTTATGTGTGCTCCCTTTCTCCTGTTTTTGCTCTGATCTAATCAGCTGAATCTAGGCAAGGGGAAGGAAAACATCCCTGCCACAAACACTCAGTCTGTAAACTCCTCCATTTTCCCTGAGCCAACAGGAATGCTCTCTGAACTGATCGGGACTTTTCCAGATGTCAGGAAGCATTTTGTCTTTGCAAGGTTTTAGTTTTCTTTTGTCCCATTTTTATGGGGAAAAAAAGAATGGAGCATAATGAATGGAAATATGATAGAGATGAGGAGCCCTCAGTGCTTGACTACAACCTTGCTTTCTGGAAGTCAGAAGATATTGAGATTTCTGCTCAGACCATGGTAAAATGCAACTTGTTCCTATTTTCACCTTGTAAAGCACAGTTTTAGAGAAGCTGGGCAGGCAATGGGCAAGCCCATTTGAACTTAATCGAGTCACTACTGTGAAAGACTTGAAAAAGAACTATAACAAAAGAAAGCCAAGGAAAATTTCCATTCTTAACTTACTAGGAGGGGAGTGGGTAGAATTTTGGTCAGGAATATGCCAGCGGCATCCTGGTATTCTGGGTCAGCAATAGTGTGGCCAGAAGGACCAGGACATTTATTTTATTTCTGTGCTGGGCACTGGTGTGGCCACACCTCGGGTGCTGTGTGCAGAAGTGTGCCTCCATTCAGGTGTGACTAGTCAGAAATGCCTCTGTGTGAATGAAGGTGCTCAGGAGATCATCTACAAACATCAACAACTGGGATTTTATTTAACAATAAATATGGGCAAGAGAGATAGAAAGGGGTAGGAAATAGGGAAGTGGGAAGGGGGAAGATGGGGTGGGGAGGGGAAGAGTGGGGTTGGTGGGTTGTGGGGAACAGCACGGCTGGAGTGGGGAGGTGAAGATATCTGATAGAGGACAGTCCAAGATGCTTGATGGCCGTAGTATCCTGTCTGTCCTTCCCCTCTCTGCGCTTTTCTGCACTGGTGTCCCAGTGTTTCTTGTAGAGCAGAAGACACCAAGTCAATCATCTGGAATTAACACCTTTGTCCAGTCCATGTTACAGGTATCCAGGCAGGTGTTTTCCTATTTGCAATGTGAAAGAAGAATGGGTTTGCCTTCATTTACCTGCAAAGCTGAGGCCCAAATGCGGCCGGAAGAAGGGTGGGGATGCACCCTCACAATGCAGCCTGGGCCTCAAGTCAGCTTCTGTGGGATTATAAAGTGCAGTGTTGTCATGCTTCCTCAGCCAGCTCTCCCTGACCAGGCTGCCTTGCTGGTGTCATGGGCTGAGGGGCTGGGGCCAGCATCAGGGCCTACCTTTGGCAAGTGGTTGCCTTGGCCACCATCCACCCATCCATTCATGCATCCCGCCTTTTCATCTCCCTGGAGCCGTTCCCTCTGGGACCTGCTGCTGCCCCTGGGAGCTGGGTGTCCCCAG
This sequence comes from Zonotrichia albicollis, assembly GCF_047830755.1. Classification (NCBI taxonomy): domain Eukaryota; kingdom Metazoa; phylum Chordata; class Aves; order Passeriformes; family Passerellidae; genus Zonotrichia; species Zonotrichia albicollis. Next base: position 151,636,547 of record NC_133819.1, read on the forward strand.
GGTGAGCCATGGCATCTTTGGCCATCATCCTGCTGCTGGCCCCATGCTCACCCTCCGGCTGCCCCCTGAGGCAGCTGAAGGAGAAAAGGCGGCGCAGAGCCTGCCGGGCCCTCTTGGCCATGGAGCGCCATGGCCGTGGGGCCGGGGGCTGCGGGACAGCTGCGCTGCCAGCGGGGCAAGCAGGAACGCTGCGTGCCAGGGGCTGGGCAGGCACCGGGCAAGCTCCTGCTGGCGGCTCATCCCCACAGGCCTTTTCCTGGGGAGGAGCGGCGTGGGCACGCCCAGCCTCCATGCCTGCTGCCTCGGCCTCATCCGCAGCACTGACAGGTGAGGGGCAACCTGCAAACCCCGCTGGCTCTTGGGGCAGTGCCCTGGGCTCGCTGTGCTCCTGGTCACTGAGGTCACTGTCTGGAGGAGTAGGTGCTGGTTCCAACTCTTCATCTCGCGGCGGAATGGACAATGGGGTCTCTACCTCTCTGTCCCACTCTCCTGCCTCTTCTTCTTGCTCCCACTTCTCCAGGAGCTCATTCAGAAGTGTGTTCAGGGACCGCGAATCCTCAGAGTCAGACCCCGAGTCTGCCAATAGCTCAGGAGACACAAGCTCTGAGTAGTTTTGGGCATCTCCTGCAGCCTCTTTGACCATGCTACAAGTGCTGAGTGGCACTGAGGGGTCTGCAGCTGGTTCTTGGCTGGCAATTGATGGATCCCTGAGGACGCAGCTGGATGTCATGGGGCTTTCTTCGCTGCTCATGGAGGAGAAGATGTCTCCATAGAGTTCTGCATACATTTTCTCTTCCTCCACCTTCTCCAGCTCCTTTCTCTTTTGGCGCATAAGATGAAGCAAATTTTCAGGCCTCACCCACTGCTGCTTTTGAAGTGCAGTGTGCTCAGCTGGATGACAAGTTGCCTGCTCCTCACACGGACCTCCAGACAAAGGAGAAGCTGAGAAACCTGAGGTTTCCTCAGGCTCTGGTGTGGAGAAAAGCTTGTTGCGCCCCTCGTCCCAGGGATCTCCAACCAGGGCACAAGCTTCTTCCTCGTTCTCCTTCAATGGGGCAAGCGACGCGCTCTGCAGGTCTTGGCCCCACTCTCCTGCAGCCTGTGTTTCTGGGAGCTCTTCCTTTTCCTGCTTTTTCTCCAGCTCCTTTACAGAAGTGTCCGCAGGCTGTGGGTTTTCAGAGTCATGGCACCACACAGGCTTCCAAGCTGACCATGTCCTGGTGCAGAGCGGCATACTGCATGCAGATGCCATGAGTGGCCGTGGATGCGCTTGCCTTGCCCCTGACCCCTGCCAGAGCTCTTCCATTGTGCTCTCCAGGGAAGGTGTTCCCTGGGCTCTGCCCGCAGCCAGAGTGCCCCATGGAGGAGGTGGCATGTGCTCTGGCTGGCCCCTGGCCATGGGGCCCACAGCATGAGCTGTGCCTCTAGGAGAAGACCCAGAGGCTGCTGATGCTGGCAGATGGGGCAACTTAATGCAATCAGTGGATGCTCTTGATATTTGAGCACTGCGCTGGCTTGGAGGAGCCAGTGTCAACTGGGGGCCATGGAGAGGTGGCAAGTCCCACACAGACAATCTCTGTGGATCTGTGATACGGCTGCAGGGCGCTGAGCGCCCACCTGCCTGGCTGCCCCTGCGTGTGCAAGACATGGTGGGGCTCCGGGACGGGATGGGGATCAGAGAGGGCCTGTCCCCAGGGATGGGTGTGATGGTGTTCCAAGTGACCTGAGGTGCCGCCTGTGACTGCCTGGGGGTCACCTGTAGGAAGCAGGAGGAGGCACAGGATGGAGGTGGCTGTGTGAGCACAGTGTCCCCCATGTGCCTGCAAGGCCGGGCCTGGCCCCAAGGCAGGTGCTGGCCACAGCAGCCAGGCTGGGCCGGGTTCCCAGCTGGGCTCGCTGCCTCTGGGCCATTGCTGTGCCTGGGCCATCCTTGTGCTGGGCCCTGCACAGAGCATGGCCTGGTGCCAGGCCTGGCTGTCCCTGCCCCAGGGCTTCCCCCAGGTCCCACTGCAGGCTGTCCCTCCATCCCCAGCCCTCACCTGTTGCTGCTGCTGGTACAGCAGTGGCTGCCCCTCACGGGGCAGGCCATGAGCATTCTCCTCCTGCTTGTTCGACATTGTGGGAGTGCTCTGATGACTGCTGGCTACAACGTCCCAGGTGAGCTGCTGCCTTCAGAGAAGCTGCTGCCTCTTCAGAGAGCTGCTCTCCTGGGAGTGGCTACTGCAGGGTATTTATAGCCCCAAGGTTCATGACATGCACCAGCATCACAATGGTGTCTGGACACGATATCACTGATGGTCACAAAGGCCTGGTGGCCATGGCTGCCCTTTCTTCCAGAGGCCTTGTGCTTGCTGTGCTGATGTCCCTGGTCCCAAATAACTTTTTAAATGTCTTTGCCCCTCAACTTTCCCTACGCTTCTTCCTCTCCCTTTGATCTGCAGCTTTCTCTTGTCCCACCTTGTGTTCCTCCACTAAACATCTCCAAGGAAGCCCTGTGCCAAAGTGCCAAAGTGCTTTGTCCACCCACATCACCATGTGGCCCCGATCTCATGTAGAGAGATCATCAAGAAGGCGAAAACTCCATTTGAATTTAATCTGGTGGGTGCTGTGAAAGATTATAAAATGTGTGTTTTTTAAAAGTGAATAATATCAAAGGATGGCCAAGGAAAATATCCATTCTTTGCTTCAGCACTGGGAGGTGGGCAGGATTTTGCACAGGAATGTGTGGGCATTTGCCTCCTGCTTCCTTGACATTGTGGGACCGCTCTGATGAACACTGGCCACAGTCACCCAGTGGAGCTGGTGGCGATTATTAGAAGTCTAAATTCGTATTGTTTCATGGCTCAGTTCATGGAAATTTTGGACCCTAGTTTCCATATGGAGCCTTCCCAACAAGGAGGGTTGAGATTAAATACCAGGTAAAAGTTACTCACTGAAAGGGTGGTCAGACATTGGAGCAAGCTGACCAGGGAAGTGATGGACTCACCATCCTTGAAAGTGTTCAAAGAACATGTGGATGTGTTGAATGTATCTCTGCGGGGTGAACTGTCTGACTTGATAATTTTTGAGATCTTTTCCAACCTAAATAGTTCCATGATTCTAAGTCCAGCAGAACTGACTTTTCACTGTCTGTAGGAGGAGATGATGATGAACTCCTGATCTTATATTTCCTATCTTAGGTTAGTCACAACTAAAATAAAGCTATTCTGTGTTGAAGATGTCATTTACAGCAATTAAGAATTTATTTTTATAAGGTCCATGGGTAAATAGGAGATGAGGGCTCAGACATAATCCTCTTCCTTCAGGCAAGCACTGATTCTGCCAACTCATGTCCTTTAATATCCTTTAATACTTCAGCCTCCATCTTGGGGGCCCCACCTTTGGTACCACATCATTAGCATCTTTTTTGCATGTGAGGGGTGACCTCAATTTTCTGATCAACCTGCTTCAAAAGTCTGAGTATAAATTCATGCTTTCTTCCCACTCAGGTCTTGGTCCCCACACCAGATTCACAGCCTGTAGGTGAGTTCACTCCATGGTTGTTTTTGCAGTAGACAAATTATTTTCCCCCAAAAGAAGGGCCTACACTGGTTGTGGGAATAGGCAGCTCTAGGGACCCTTTATTATAGGTACTGTAGTAAAGCTTGCACCAGTTATAGCTCCTACACCTCTGTAAAATCCTCCAAAACTAATCCAAAAATTTGCAGGTCTCCCAAATACCCACCAGATCCCTTCATGCCCAACTCTAAGGCAAGCACCATGTACTTTTTATGTCATGCTACAATAATGTCTCTCTAGTAGGTTGTGACATATTTTTACACTATCACAGGCACTTCCAACAGGAAAACCATACACACACACATAAAAATATCACTTTATTTGAGTACCAGAGGTATGCAACTATTTGATGGTCAGATGAGACACTCATCTGCATGTTTATGTCTCACTGTTTTAGAAGACAAACCAAAACCTTGCATTAAAAGGTTTACATTTTACTATGAGTATGCTCAACTAAACAGGAGGAACTGAGAGAAATTGATAATGCATCTATGCAGAAGACTCCTCTGGCATACGATGGGTACTGCTTGTAAAGAATGAGCATGTCCAGCCCATGGGAACTTTGTGATTACAAACAATGACAGGCACAGAGACAACCTGGTGAACAAGAGAATTCAATGTCCTGGGAAGATCCAGAAACACTGGATCTGAATGTTGGAGCACCATCTAGTGAACACAGGAGCTCACCTTGATTCTGTGTTGGTGTCTCACTTAGCAGAAGAAAAAGATGTGTAAGCAACAGCCCAAACTGTGCTGAATCCCCAGTTTATGCTAACTTCTTGCAAACTGCAAATATTCAAGAGAAAGAAATTCTCCTCTTAATGATTCTTCTGGATACTGGAATGTCTTAAAGAAATCTTCTCTTCTTGTTCTATACAAAATATTTGGGAAGGTTGTCTGCACTCTGACGGTGGTGATGGAGAGACCTTTAGAAGGAAACTGATGTTAGACTACTAATACTAAATGCAGAAGCCAATATATGAATTCCAAAATAATTCTTGCTGAGGTATAAGGTACCTCTCTGCTCATGAAGAATTTCTCTGTAACTCTTAGATGGCCAGATTCTGTAAGGTCTAACCCTAATCTATAGAGTTTTCTCCTTTTCCCCTCCTTACCTTAGAGATGTAGAATTTAATTCCTTGTTCTAGATAAGTTGAAAAGAACATCTGGAGGTGAACTAGGATAAAATATGAGCAACTTCTCAAAAGTTGAGCAACTTTGGATTTACACTACATTGGTCTGGATTTATCTAGTCAGTCTTTTAAAAATGCTTCCAAGACAGTCTGTGCCTCAAGAAGAAAAATATACAGTTAATAACATCCTGATTATGGATTCTTGTGTCAGGATCTTCCACCTAGTGCAGGTTATGAGTTAGTCATGGAGAGCAAAACTGAAAAATAGCAGTAGAGAGGTGTTCTAGAGGAGTCTCTTCCTCACAATTAATTCATGAATACCTTTTCCTCTCCTACACAAACACCTTAATGAAAGATGACAACACTACACCTCAACCACTGGAACAGGAGGTAGGGCAGATGGCAGTTTTGGAAGAAAATAAGAAGAACTTGAGTAGCAGAAAGATGAGCTTTACATCCTATTCCAAAACATGAGGATGTGAGAAAGTTTGTGCAGGTAAAGGTGGCTCAGCTACTGTGTGAGGTAAAAAAAATCAGAAATACTCAAGATGATGATGCAACAACTACAGTACAAGAGTGAGATTCAGCTCTTACTTCAGGGTTGGGATTTGCCTGATTCAATGAAGGCATTGATAGCACAGACTTGAACAGGTCACTATGGACTCCCTTTGCAGTTAGTAAGAGTTTAATTAATAGAGTAAATGCAGTTTAGGATATGATTTGTGTCACCATACAGAGAATCCACACTTGGTCAGTTGAAGTCTAAGTAGCACAGATCCTGCCCCCAAGAGCAGGACTGGACAACCTGACACCCCAGAGACAGACATTTATGTTGTAAACTAATAAAATATATTAATTATAGAAATAATATTTAATTTAGACTATCAATGGATACAATTAAAATAAATTTCTTGATCTATACATAAACTGTGCTCCCTTTCTGCACATGACAAAATTTTAAGATCCACATATTGTATGAAAGATTTGCTAGATTTTTGCCAGTCTTCTTTTCTTAAATAAGATGTTTTGGAACAATTGCTGACAATTTCCATCTTGTTCGTTGATCAAATAGCACTAAATCTTAAGATATTTTTGGGCTCCCTTACTGATTTAATTGCAGCCTCCCAAAATCTTTGCCATTCTGCCTGCCTCATTCTTCTCACACTTTGACTCATGTCCTCTTCTCATTGTCTGTTTTGTGCATTTAGGTAATCTTATGTCAATCTTTCCCCTTTTTTTTTCCTTACACTCCTCCATCCCACAGAATAATTTGAGTTAGAAGGGAGCTTAAGGATCCTCCAGTTCCAACCTCCTGCCATGGTCAGGGACACCTTCCACTAGAACAGGTTGCTCAGAACTTCTTCCAGACTGGCCTTGAACATTTCACTTCTTCCAGACTGGCATTGAACATTTCCAGGGATGGGGAAGCCAAAGCTTCTCTGGATAACCTATGCGAGGGCCTCACCACCCTCACAGAAAAATATTTCTTCCTAATATCTGATATAAGCCTACTCTCTCTCAGTTTGAGGCCATTCTGCCTTGTCCTGCCATTCCAGGTAAATAATCTCTCACCGTCCTTCTTGTAGGCTCCCTTCAGGTATGGGAAGGACAATTAGGGCACCACAAATCTTTTCCAGGCTGAAGAATTTCAATTCTCTCAATGTTTCCTCCTAAGAGAGCTTCTCCATCCCTCTAATCATCTTGGAGGCCTCCTCTGGACTCACTCCAGCAGTTCCATATCCTTCCTGTGCTGGACCCCCAGGCTGGACCCAGCTCTGCAGGTGGGGTCTCACCTGAGCAGGATCCCCTCCCTTTCCCTGCTGCCCACACTGCTCTGGATGCAGCCCAGGACACAGAGGTTTTCTGGACTCTGAGCGCACACTGACAGCTCATGTCCAGCCTGTTATCTTCCAGCACCACCAATTCCCTCTCCCCAAGGCTGCTCTTGATCTGCTCATCCTGATGCCTAAAGAGTTTTGCTTTTTATGTATTTTGCATATATTCATGGCTCGTAGAATACTATTACATGGTTATGTAGCTCCTAATATTTTCTTACCCTTTCTCTTAGATTTTAGAATAATACGTTAACTTTCTAATACATTCCTGAAATACTGTTTAGTCTTATTTTCAAGAAGAGAACCTAGAAGGAGTACAATCTGTTTTCCAATCAGAATGTGAGAAGACATAAGAAAATGGGGCAAATAAGCCCTGGAACAACTCCAATGGGGCAGTATCCTGGGAAAAGTTATCTAACCAACTGCTCTTCGAATTAGACAATATCTGTTAAATATGCTAATTTTTTAACTAATAAAATTGTAGAAATCCAGTGCTGTATGTGCCCATGACCACTGGGACACTTGGAACCTTCCAAATAAAGATCTGCTTTTTATTTTACTGTTTTTATTAACACTGTAGCAAGACTTTTCCCCTTGATATTGGACAACAATCCCCTCATCCTGAAGTGACACCAGGGTTTGCCCTGACCCAGGTACAGAACCAGCACTTGGCCTTGTTAAACCTCATGAGATTCCCATGAGCCCATTTCTCCAGCTTGTCCAGGTCTCCATGGATGGCATCCTGATCCCTTTGGATCATCCTGAATGACTTCTTCTCCACGTGACCTCAAGAAAAAGCTTCTAATCCTGAGCTCCTCATCAGCTGAGAATCCCATAATACCACTGATCAGGACAACTAAATACAGCACAGGGAACTCTATGAGCCATTCTAAGTCATCATAAATGTATTAGTTAAACTCATAGTTTCAATGTCTTCATGGCATTGTTGTCTAGATGATGTGTGGGATAAACAGGGCCATATTTTGATCCCTGTGACAGCATTAAAGAAACTGAAATGTAATTAGAAGAGAGTGAGTTATCAGCAATTCAGGCTGATGCTAACAACAAAGGGCAATAAAAAGATGGCTTTGATTGACCTGATGGAGAAGAGAGGACCCATTTTACATGTGTTATGTAAATGCCACCAGTAAAGATGAGAAGGAATGAGGAGACAGACTTCCCTAAGGTTCTCAGTTTACAAAAATTAAAAGGAAGAGACACATTCATGAGTCACGTTTGGTGGAATGAAGTGGAAAGGATCAGCATTTCCTGTGCCATTTGTGTATTTTCAGCTATACTTCACAATACTTAAGTTTTCTGCCTAAATAAATCATTTTGGAAGTCCCAACAGCAGGAGAGTGATGAATGGGAAGGCAGAAGGAGAGTGAAAATGAGCTAATCTCCCCAATACATTAGAATAATAACTCTTTGTCAGGCCTAACATTCAATGAAAAATGACTCCTGCTAGCGCGTTAGTCTGGAGAAGAGGTTTTGATAATACCGTAGTGGAAAGCAAAGATTCATCTCTGAATCGAAGGGAAGTGAGGGGATTAGAGGATTGCTCAGAATAATTCAGAGACACAGAAATACAGTTCATGGCAAGAGAAGCCCTAACACAATAGTCCCAATCAAATAGGATTTAGGCACAGTTAGAAGTAGTACTCTAATTACTGGCAATTGATTTAGCTGAAGAGCTTCCTGCAACTCTGTAGGAGTGAAAGAAGGGATTTATTTGGGTTTTTTTTGGTTTTTTTTTTTTTTAACAATGAAACCCATGCTTTTTCAATGGTTTTTTGGTTCCAAGGAAGAGAGAGAACTAATAGTTCAGCTGGGAAGTTTTTATGGAATGAATGAAAGATACTTTGCCATCATTAAACCATCAGGCATGGAAATCTGTTTCCTAGAAAGTGGCTTGAGATTGTGTGTGAACAAGAGTGTCCTCAAATGTCAAATCAGTGTTACAATGAAGATAAATGGTGTATCCAGACTGTTTTGAGCCACTTTAAATCTCTTTTTTTTATGTAACACAAATTCATGGAACAAGGTTGGGTGTTGAGACAACTTCCCAGAGATTAAGTGACTTGAGTCAGGATTTTGTCACTGCTGACAAAAAGTCCCCTGAGTTGTAGGAATTCCTCCAGGAAATATAAAATATCTACAGGGAGACAGGCAAGAAAACTGGAAGCCTAATTGTGTAGATCTTAAACAAACATGTCTTGCTTGATTTGTGGGAGCCAGGCTGATGCAGCTGTAGGTCCTCACCACGAATAAAGCAGTGAATCTTCCAGAAAAGGATAGGGTAACAAACAGCTGTGACACTTTCACCTCCATCCTGTGTCAGCAATAGTGCAGTCAGCAGGGCCAGGACAGTGATTGTGCCCCTGACTCAGCACTGGTGAGGCCACATCCCAAACCCTGGGTTCAGTTTTGGGTTCCCCTCCACCAGAAAGATCTTGAGGTGTCCAGAGAACAGCAACAGAGCTGGGGAAGGGTCTGATGAGGAGCAACTGAGGGAGCTGGGAGGGGGCTCAGTCTGGAGAAAAAAAGGTTCAGGTAGGACCTTCTCACTCTCCACATCTCCCTGACAAAGGGTGCAGCCAGCTGTGTCATTCTCTTTTCCCCCGTATCAAATTACAGGATGAGAGGAAATGTCCTCCCATTGCACCAAGGGAGGTTTAGGTTGGATATCAGGAAAAACTTTTCACTGAAAAGGTCATCAAGGATTGGAAAAGGCTGTCCAGGGAAGGGGTGGAATTGCCATCTCTGGAAGTCTTCAAATAACATGCAGATGTGGTGCTTAGGAACAGAGTTTAGTGCTGCCCAGCTGAGGTAAATATCTTGAAAGTACTTCGCCTAGAAGCAGAATTTTAAACACCTGGAGCATTATGAGCTATGAAACCACAATAGTAGTTTTTACACAGATATAATAAGAGTAATAGGATATATTGTGTGTACATGAGGTCATGGAGTTACCAAGATAATCAACAGGATGTGTCTCCTTGAGCTCCATTTTCACTGGTTTTGCAAGCTCTGTGAGTTTTGGTGATTTCATCCTTGGGAAAGGCACTTTTTGCTAATCAGCCTTCATTTCAGATTGGCTGTGGTTTTTGTCATTGGAAGTTATAACAGCCACTTTGCACCCAAAGAGTTGCTCTGTCAGTTACCCCTCCAAATCATTCCTCTGCCAGAAGCCACATAAAAATGGCACCATTTCAAGGCTTATATTAACCTTAAGTGTTTCCTTTTAAATAGATAGCGAGGTAGGTAGAAGAGATGGGCATCTCTACTTTGAACACAAGATGAAGTAAAGATCAAGATAATTTCTACATTGTTCTAATTTCATGCCTCAGTGCTTTAAAGGAGCCCTTTAGAGTCAATTGACTCTTTGATCATTGACTAAAATCTAATAACTTTGGCAGCAAATGAGGTGTGAAATGCTGTCAAAATCACTTCAATAATACCTGTGTGGTACTAAACATTTTCATCTCTGTGGTAACAGTTTGTAAAAAAAGCCACAGTTAAACAATTGGTGGCTCTAGAAATCAGCATGCTTTTGCATTGAAAAATATTTGCAATGTCCGCCTTAGATTTCAAGTCCAAATCAAGGTTGACTCCTACATGTGTGACAAAAATATTGATGGACTGTTATCAATACCCAGAATATTGTATGTAGACTGTAATGAAGCTGTTAAAATGCTTTGTAAATGTCATATTCTTTCTATTTAAGAACTTCTAGATAGATTTTTAGAGTTGACACTAATAGGTCAAATTTTTTGCTTTACTTTTCATTTAAAGTAGATATTTAAATGCTTTTTTTTTCCAAAAGAGGTACCAGGTAATGGTCTGTAAGTAGCAAATTCCATGAGCCTGTTTCCAAGTTTTGCTCTAGAGCAGAATTACCTCTTGGGGCTGCAGCAAACAATGTCAACCTGCATGTAGTGTGGAGGAAGATTGATTTTTGTATTCAGGACTCCTACATTCTTTCTTTGACCTTTTCCTCAAATTTTATATGTGACTTAGTGCATTCTCAGATACAACCAGTTTTCAAAATCTCTGTAAACTGACAATGACAATGTTCTTTTGTGAATTAATTGGATGATGTATATAAATACAGATGATTGCATGCTTTCAAACAGATAAGGTTTCAAAATCAACATTTTTGTATGTCCTTCAAGTTTAAAATTACTTTTTTTCATTCAGAACAAAACCATACTTTTTTATTTTTGTTTCCACTGAACTGAAATACTGTCTCCTTTCTGAAGAACCAAAATAAAATATGGTTACAAATTTACTTCCTTTTCCACTCTTCTTTTCATTTTATATTTCCCCTCCTTTTATACAGGTCATTAATACTTTATGCCTCATTCTGAATTACTATGAGATCTTTGAATGTGAGGCACAATGTAAGCATGAAGTACTAGCTCATGTATATTACAATTACAGATCCAGGCAGAACTCAATAAGCAGAGGGCATATCTGATAATGTCTCATATTCTGTCAGAATAAGGAAAAAGTACATGATAAAAAAAGCTTAGAGGTGACCCACAGGGAAAGTAATGACTTCTAACAAATCTGGCATTTTTTTCCCAGTAGAAAAATAATGAAGTAAAGAGAAAGATGAAGAGAAATGAAAGAAAAAAGTTATGTCGTGTAAAATATTTAGAGAGACAAGTTCAATTGATAGTAAAGCAGACAGGTACATTTCGCAAGACCAGAATTGTTCTCTTAGTCTTTGGTTTCTATTCAGATAAAACCTGGAATTACAGGATGAACAGAAATCATATTTCTCCCTCTGTCAGCAAAGGCAACAGAAATTTTGCGACGGAAATTGAAGCATAACTGGGGGTTTTTCTCCTCTTTAGGTAGTCTCCATATCTGAATGAATTTAAATGGTAGGTTTTGGAAAACACTGAACAGTGCATTTCTTTTTGTATTGAACATGATCAAATATGTCCAAATCAAGATGAGAGATAAATGGTACTGCTGTGCAGACCAGCCACTCATTTTATGGGCTGTATTTCAGTCCATGGACCTGGCTGCCAGCATTCATCCTGTTTTGACAATCCTACTCAAATCACCTTGAAATGGGGTTTCAGCATTTTTCATCCCTATTATTGGTACATTTTGAAGTTGATTCAGCTCATGCTTTGCTTTTGAGAAGCTGGCAAGTTTATTAAGAACAGTTCTGGCTCACTAGATAGAAAAGACCCTTTAGGTCAGGCTGTCCCCTCCTGTTTCAGTTTCCCAGGTGGTTACACTGTCACTGATTTTCCAGTGAAGATGTTTTATAGTCTTCAGATCCCTATCAGGAACAATTCCCAAAATTTAGGTGACATTTTCTCTGTTCCAGATTCCTATCTCTGATTCCTTTTTTATTTCTATTCCAATTTCTAATGCATGACTTTTTTTTAATATAGCTGAAATAATTTGTGTCTCTTTCTCTCTGGTATATTCCCCTCTCAACTGAGTAGCTTTGAATGATTAATCCATTACACATACTCTGGTTTTGATCTTGCTAAGCAGTTAAGCTACAGCTTGCATATGAGAACATGAATAGTTGCCAGATCTTGGAATGTGAATAATTTCTTACAAGCCTGGTTAAATTTACATTCTGAGGTGAGAACTACTAATTTAATTTTTTTCTCAGAGATAACCTCTTTTTTCCTCAGAGATAAGTGCTTTTTTCTAATAGCTTTTCTTTTATTTTTCTCTAAAATCCCTTTATTTTGATTTTTTTTTGGATAGACATCTCAGCCTGTTTCCTTTTATGCAATCTGTTCAAAATTTTGTAAAGTGGACTTTCCATGTGTCAGACACAAATTAAAATCTAAAAATAGCATGAAAAATATCATGTGATCCCATTGTAATGATGGAAGAAAGATCTTCTAACACTACCTGACTCCTGTATAACTCTTATTTTTGTTGCTGCCCTGGGGGCTGCAAACTCCTGCATCTACTCTTTGCTTTTCCTTCTTAACCTTTTGAATTCCTTGAATGGTGCACCTGTCCAGATGGAAAATGTGTGTTCACCTCCTGTATACCCATTGGTCAACAAAATTGTGCTGTTTGCTCTTCTATCTCTTCCTCACAAAGTGAAGTAGAAAATAAATAAAACAGAAATAACAGAAATTTTTACACTGTTCATTAAATGCCTCCCCATAATCTGACACAAAGGGGACTCACCGGTGTGAATGTATTTTTGGCTGTAAGGAGGTAGTGAGACACTTTATTAAGCATGAAATAGGACTGCTTATCATGCTTCTCTCATGCATGAACATACACCCAGACAATCCTGTGCCTGAATAACTTATACCTCTCTCAAAGAAACATTTAGTCACTCAGCCATGCATCGCTTGCTACTGTTCACATTTGTCATGTGAAGGCTGGTTTCTTCCTGAAGGTCTCCTCATGAAAACCACCAGCCATGGCAGTGTTTTACTTTACTATGAGTTTATTTTTGCTTTACCTGTGTGCAGTACTCTGTTTTAAAAAGAGGCGCTGGAGATAAAACTTCCCTGAACCTATTGGGCGACTGATCTCATTTTTTTACCATTACTCAACTTTTGTAAACCTGTCCTCCACAACACAGGAGAGAGTGAGGAACTGTGCTGGACTCTGCCTCCTTGGAAATGTAATTACTTTGTCTTTCCAATTTCTCTAGCAAGGGTTGTCTCTTCTCTTTTGAGATTAACTCCTGAAATACAGATGTCTGCTGCTCCAGGTTGAGAATTACTGCCTGCAGAGTTATTGACATTGCTCCACAGGAGCTGTGGAAGGGTCAGCACAATGCCAGGAAAGAGGGTGCATGGTAAGAATTGTGTGAAGTAACAATTTTAATTATATGGTTTAACTAACTTGTTTAGCTTGAAGTACCTCACATCACAGCCTACACCTTCCTCAGGTGGGGCAGTGGAGGGGAAGGTGCTGATCTCCTCCCACCAAGGGGCACATGGAATTGTTCTGAAGCAGCATTGGAAAGTTCAAATTGAGCATTAAGGAAAGATTCTCCACTGAGAGAGTGGTCAGCCAGTGGAACAGACTCCCAGGAAAGTGCTTATGGCATTAATGAGCTCCAGGATGATGCTCTCAGTCACAGGGTTTAGTTTTAGGAAGTCCTGTGAGGAGCAGGGAGTTGAACTCTGTGATCCTTGTGGGTCCCTTCCAACTGGAGATTTTCTATGATTTTTATTTTTGTTGCTTTATCTGTACATAAGCACTTCACCCATGATTCTGATTTAGACTGTGAATTATTTGACTGTAAGTTATATGTAAATTCCACCAACTAACTCTTGGTATTTTCTAATCTATAGGTAAGGTGTGCTTCCTCTCTGCCCATATGCAAAACTTTGAATTTAACAACCATGGCTGGTCCTTCAGACTTGAATATCAGGCCATAACTTCCAGGAGACACATATAGGTAGGCAGCCAGCTTGGATTTGGGCCATAAAGCATCTCAGAGACAATTCCATAAACCTCTTGCACAGCTTGGTATGTAGCAAAATATTTGTGTAGAGAGTAGAGGGAAGGTTTGATGTCATCACAGTATTTTGGTTCCTAAATGAGTGGTTTAGTTTGAATCAGGAGGAGAAAGATCAGTTAGTTTGAATCAGAAGTTCTGAGAAGGATCTCACAGTAATTCTCATGTGTTGCTCTTCATTTTCTGTCACAGAGCTTGGCAGACACCAAACTCAGCTCCATTTAGAAGGAATTAATTAAAGTCTGGGGTTCACCCAAACCAATCAAGATGTAAGTCTGCAATAAGACCACATGACTAGGTTAGGTCCAGTATTAAGTCAAAAACTTGTCTATAGTATGGATACATGGTCTTTAAAACATGCAACTGCTCTTCTTTTGTGCAGACTCACTGCTGCTGGTCTGAGTTAATTCTTAAGGTAGGAACAGCCTTTATTTCTGAGGAAAAATGGTGAGCTGGGAATCAGAATTTAGATAGTCTGAGTCGGCACAAGGAAGATTTCCCAATGAGTCAAGCTGCAAAGTGACAATGGAGCATCTCTCACCAGCGCTTGAAGGCTGTGCTGATACTGGAAGAAGAGGAGAATCTTTCATACCTTCAGCCATGCCAGGGAGTCCTAAAAGCCTCTCCATGTTCCTAGAAAGCTGGATACTTTCAAAGTAACACTAGTCATGAAAGTTCAGCTTGAAAAACAAAACCCTGGGGTTCCTGAGATGGCTTTAATTGTTTCCAAAACAATGTCAGCACTGCAGCACTTTGCAGAGGAGTAGAATATTCCCCATGTAAACTTTCTCATGAAAACATTCTGCCAAATACTCTCTATTTGATTTCAATCTTATCTGAAAGCATTTTTAAGCTGCAGTGTTTTGGAAAGGGAAAATATCACTGCTCTGACTTCAGCGATCGAAATTACTGTTTTGCCATGGGGATAAAGAAAAGAGGAACTATTTCTAAACACACAGTGGAAGTAGGATGCAAACGTTGCTTTGCCAGTAATACTCAATAATTTTCAGAAGTTTCTTGAAAAAAAGGAAAAAATGTCTCTGAAATAGAAAGAGAAATGAAAATGTCACTAAGCTTAAATTAATTTTCAACATTGTAAAGATAAAAAAAGTAACAATGAAGAGGCATAATTATGTTAATTCCATCAAACTCAGACCCCACAGATCTGGCCCCAGAAAGCAGTGCACATACATCTACCCTGAATATGCATTTGAGCAAAACATTTTTATATATGTTGAAAACCAAACAGCATTAGGACATGTTGTCATTTTGAATAATATTTCTTGCGAAATACCTTGAAACTTTCTTTATCTCTGACTGTTTATAAACTTTTCATTATCCTCCATTCAAAAGAAATTGTTAAGTAATAAATTTTATATTTGCTATATTAATTTTGTAATGTGAAACATTAATGCTTGGGGTTCTTTTTTTTTATGCATAGATCAAACCAGTTTCTTGCAAATATTTTCAGGCCTTTTATTCTTGTAGGTTTGGTGCATACATGTCAAAGTGACGAAGAAATCTATTGATACAGTTGTGTTTGCCTTACATGCCAGTTATATTCTCTTAATCCAGCTAAATTGTTATATGAATAAAGAATGGGAAGTTAAATTGTTGATACAGAGGAGCTAAGCAGAAGACACTAAATATTTAATGCATTGGCAGAAGGACTTTGGTAACATTTCCTTCATTGAACAAACAAGCTGGCCCACCCCATATGGAATCACACACATAATTATTTCTGAAAAATCTGTTGCAAACTTCTGATTATCTGCATAGCTCTTGGAAAGAGCTGCTGGGGAGATCTTAGGCTAGAAGTGTCCCGCTTCATCCTCGTGTCTGGAAGAAAGCCTTGTGCTCAAGAGGATGCTGAATATCAGAGATTTCCCAAAACCAGTCCCTAGTCTGTCTTTCATGGGCTGAAATTTGCCCTTCAGATTCCTCTGGTCACATGAGCTGTACTGATGGACATTTTGGGAGATTAGATCCCATGTTTCCACTCTGTGAGCTCAGTTAAAAGCTCGATATGAATTCCATCTCCTGAGCCTCCCCTCAACCTGAGGAGCACGGAGTGTGTTCCAAACTGAAATACTTTGGGTAACACAGCATTGTTCAAGCCCTGTGGCAGCACCTCTACATTGAGGTTAGATGCAAAATAATGGATTAATGGTCTGATCTGCTGCACAGCCCCAGATGGAACACATTTTGATCTCAGTGTGGAAAATGCACAAAAATTCCCCAAGGCTGATGTTTTCCCATCTCTGCATCAAAGCAGTGATACAGGATCTCCTGGGAATTTCAATGCAGTTGCCTCATATTCTCATTATCTTCTAGATGATGGCTGAACCATCCAGACTGCAATTTCTGCACTGCTTAGAGTTTCTTCTGGGGTACTTTGTGGGAATCCAGCAGGTGCTTTGCACCCAGGAAGAATTTTTTTGGCATTGAGTAGCTGCCAGCAGGATGCCAATTTCCATGGTTGTGCAAGCACCTAAGTTGGGACCTTATCAATCCTTCGAGGTTTGATCTTTTTTTCTCTTGCTGGTATTTATTATTCAATGAGTATGTGCATGTTCAGACAGTTTGCATTCTCCTAGTACTATCATTTTCCCATAAATATACATTATTGGTCACTGCCGGAGGCAGGAACTATGGGCTGGATTAATATTTCATCCAGTCTTAGTATTTATGCAGTTACAGCTCTGAAGTTTCACAAATCTGACATCTGTACCTCTCTTCAAAGGTGGTAAAGTCACATCTGTACCATAGCTCAGGTTCTGTATCTTCTCTGAACCTCTTCCTACAGCCAGAAGTGAAAGGAGAATGTTTCTTTTTGTGTAGGCTTTCTTTGCACTCATTTTTGGTTTTTTATGAGTAAGGGTGAGAGGACAAATAGAATTATGTTTTGTTTGGAGCAGAAAATGATGAGTTTTGTGTGTGTTTTCTGTCAGCAGCATGTAATCCTGAAGAAATGTGCCATGATCACTGAGTGCTCATCAATCTGGATCTCTGGTAAGGAGTAATAAAATAAATCATCATGAAGTATAGCCACATTAGTCCTGACTGTGTTAGTCTTTAATGATAACAAGAAAAAATGCAGCATTTTCAATTAATTAGACCAAGAAAGGTTGAGTTTCTACATTTTGGTGGACACCTTATGGATTGTGTTCCAATGAAGGTTTTGGATAATTGTTTCTGGAAGTTCTGTAGGTATTTAGGATCAATGCCATTAAATAACTGGCAAATTGGGAACTAAACTTTCATCATTAGATATTTAGGGACATGAGACTCCTACCCAAAACACCTGAATTGGGCTCACAAAACTAACAGGCATTATGAAAACATCCAAAGCAGTAATTCTAAACCACAGGCTTGTGTAAATACTCTTACTCTGAAATCAGTGCTCTTTAATTTCCACTTCTCTCTAAACTCTTTTCTAAATGACACAAACCAAGCTGAAAAAACAATGTAATTTTCATGCCAGAATAAAAGCACCTATTAGCATAATTATCCTGCTTTCCTGAGAAACCAGGGCCTGAAAGGGAAGATGAAAATGTCCAAAAGACAGAGAAAAATTATCAGCTATGGATTTGTGGGTGTTCATGCTCTTTCTTGTCACAAGCAGGTGAAGGTGCTGCTCTAAACAACTGCACTGGATAGGCCTCAGAATAATTTATATTCAAATGTTTTTTTGTTCAAAGATTTCTTGTGTAGAGGATTATGCAAAGTAGGTCTGTGCCTTTTCTTCACTGAGTAAATAGGTTATGTAAAATTTCAGTGATATTTCACTATGCATTCCATTTTGCTGACCAATAACGGGAGTGCATGTGCATATTTATTTGGAAGAGACCTGAGCATATTGTCATCCCAAATAAACTCTGCTTTGCCAGGAAGAGACAAAGAAACATTTTCTTCCTCAGTCGTGACTTAAACAGGGGGAAAAGAACCCCAGTAATTTGTAGTCTTTCATCTCAAGGCAGTAAATGAACTTGACATTTCTTGTTTTTTCTTTCATTTTTGTCTACCTTTTTTATCCTGGAGGATAGAACTGGAACAAATCTTTCTACACAAAACTTCACAATATATTGATTCAATGGCTTGACATATAAAACTTGGATTAAAACAGAATTTCAAAAAGTTTTGAAAGCTAGTTAAAACTGTATCCTACCTCCATTGCCGAGCTGATAATATCAGTTTGGGATCCCATTCCTGGAAATCAGTTATCTGAGGCAGGTTTTGCTTTATTTTTAAATGGACATTTGTAGTCTTCCCTTCGTGACTTGACTGAGCAGTGAAATACTTCATATTTTGACTTGACTTTGATTTTCTCACTCTCAGTCATTGATCAAGTACCAATGAGGAGACATACAATAGTTTTGTTTTCTGGACATTATTTCAGCCTCTATTTCACCAGGTTGTCCAGAGAAGCTGTGGAGGCCCCATCACTAGAATTTTTCAAGTCCAGATTTGATGGGGCTCTGAGCAGCCTGTTCTAGTGGGAGCTGTCCCTGCCCATAGCAGGGGTTTGGAATGAAATTATCTTTAATGTCCGTTCCATCCAAAACTATTCCATGATTCTGTGATTCAGACACCTGGTTGAAGTGGCCACAGCCAGTGGTTGAAGTCTGATATTTCCCCACCAGTTCAAGCCTGGGACATCATCCCTGTGCTGGGAGCTGTGATCTTACATCAGAACATCAACACCACTGTGAGGAAGGGCCTGGCATTTGGAGCACAGTGAGTAAATAACCTCATATCAAGTTTTTTCAGAGAATTTAGATGGATGCACCTTGTTTGTCATGCTGTATGCAGGAGCATACAAAAGCCCATAAGCAAGTATTGAACCAATACTTGAAATTATCTGAGAAAAGTTATTTGGGATTCTGAGCTGTGGCTGCAGCTCCTGACCCTGCCACAGACACTTCACAGAACTTGGGCAAAGCTCTCTGTACTCTGCAGCTTAAAATGGAAATATTGGATCTTCATTTCCTTTCTGTTTGTCTTCTTTCCCTCCACAGAACAGGAAGATTTTTTATGATTCTGCTTCACAATGTCTGAAAAGGAGATTAAGGTTTTTCATGGAGCTGCCTGTCTGTTGTGAACCGTAAATAATAAATACACAATTCTGTTCTATGAAACAACAAGCTTTATCTTCTATATTATATTGCTGTTCAAAAAGTCCTATTGCTATTTCAGCTGGAAAAAGCAAGCATCAATTTTCTCTCACTAGTGGGACAGGAATTTTTTCTGCATTTTGAAAAAAAAAAAGGGAATATGTGGCACCCTAAAGCCACCTGCACATTTTGATTACTGAATGATTTGGAATGTGCATTAACAATCTCCAAAATACTCTTCTACCTGCTAGGCTAACTATCTGCAAGAAGGCCATAAATGCTGAGGTTTAGATAAATCCATGACATTTCCAGCTTAATGGCAGTGTTCAGCTTGCTGTTCCCACTGCCAGCAGTACTTCTGGATTTAATTGTTGAAGTGCTTCTGCTACTGAACAACTGATGTGAAGTGACATGTAAAATAAGAACTTTGCAGATGGGGAAGGTTTCATTTTGTATTTATTTCCCTCCCCACACACTAAGACTATCCTAATGAATGTGGTACCAAAATTCAAGAGCTGTGAATTTCCTCCCCTCTCGGAATCTCTGCTGGTCAGAGTGACCCTGAGATACGTACAAGTCTCTTTTCCCAGCCCAGCGCTCGAAGAAGGAGTTAGAGCTCTTCAGTTCTTGGTCTCAAGGTTGTTTATTCTTCCTTATCTATAAAATTTTTTTCCTTGGCCAGCTGAGGTCTGCTCAGCAAGACAGTCTAAGGAATTCTGCTTGTCCCTGGATAGTGTTATCTTTTTATACTAAAAACTACATGTACAGTATTTACAATTACTTTACTATAACCTATGTTAGACTGTGAGCTTCTACTCTAAACCAATCTACAAGTGCCAACATCACAGCAGAAGATGGAGGCCAAGAAGAAGGAGAAATGTCCGGTTTTCGGCTGTTTGGAGGGCCTGGAAGGGCCCGGAGTGGCCTTGGGGCAGCCCGCGTATCAAAGGATGAGAAGAGGCTTCAGTTCTTCTTTCGGTCTCTATGTTTATTAATTGTTTATCTAAAAGATTTTCTTTCGGCCCGACAGAGGTCTGCTCAGCAGCCAGCCATGAGCACACTGTCCTGCCCTCCGGACAGTCACCTATCTTTATACCCAAAGTTACGTGTACAATATTTATCATTTTTCCCCAATACCTTTTATTCTTATTGCCCGGTGCACTTTTAGTAATGACCAATCCCAAAGTGCCACCATCACCACAGAAGATGGAGGAGAAGAAGAAGAAGGACAGGACACGCCCCAATTCCTCCATCTTACTTCTCTAAACCCCCCTGTACAGAAATCCTAAACCCTGTGTCTCACCCTCTAATTAACTAATCCCTTCACCATTCACCCCGGTGAAATCCTCCTATCCTCATACAGGTGTCGTCTCCCGTGTAGGATCAAAGTCCAGCCACCAGACACTTCTGGCAACATTCCAGGACTCCCCAGCCCCCCAAGGGTGGTCTCAGTGGCTCGGCACCTCAGTCCTGAGGTGCTGAGATCCCACAGAGAAAGGCTGGACATGCTCAGATTGTTCCATCTTGCCTCCTGAAACCCCATTCTAAAAACCCCAAAAATCTATTTTTCACCCTGTAATAAATTCACTATCATTCTGCTTAAACTTTCGTGGCTTTTAGTCCTTCATATAAAGGTTAGTAGGTATTTTTTCCAAGGGCTAGATCAAAGGCACGGGGTCTTGAGCTCTGTGCTAAGGTCTCCAAGCCCCCTGAACAGGGCTTTGAGTCCTCCAGGGCAACCAGAGGAATTTCTTGGGTTCCCACACCCCCCAGGATTTTCCAGCTGGACAAGAGGACTGCAGGATACCCAGATCCTGCTTAGAGGACACAGCTCTGCAATTTTACACCTGGTTTCCTCTCCCTCCTTCCCCCACAAACACATGGCATCAGTTCATGCTTCTCTTCATACTCCCTCCTCCCCAGCTCTGCAATTTAAAGACTCAGAAGTTTAACTGAAAGTTGCTCTGAAGCTTTTTGCTGCTCAAACTATCAACTAGCTTTTGTCCAGACCCAAGTCTAGACAGAGGCATTTGGAAACGCAGGGCTGTGCTGGGCTGGAATTCTGTCACAGTCAGAGCTGAGCTCAGCAGGAGAGCAGAGGAGCCATCCAAAGCTGTCACTCTGGCCATCCTGAGCTCACTGAAGAATTATATACTTTATTTGCCTCAACCAGCAGCTCTCTGCACATGCTTGATACCAAACTCCCTAGAAATTTCCATGGCAACACTTGGAGATGTCACAGTGAATTCAGCAGCCACCTGTGCCTAATTTTCTTTTTAACAGAGAGAGCCTCACTTTACACTGGCGTTGCCTGTCCCTGAGCATCCCTGGATCAGCACATGGTTGGGGGGAATGGAATATTCTGCATGCCACAGTCAGGAGGAATTGAGCATTGCTTCTGGTGCTGCCACTGGTTTCTGGGGTGATTGGGACCAAACTTATTTGAAGACAAAATCATTAGTGTTGAAAAAGACCTCCAAGATCATCAAGCCCAATCTTTGAAACACCTTTTTGTCAACTAGACCATGGCACTAAGTGTCCAGTCATTTCCTGAACATTTCTGGGGATGGTGACTCCACCACCCTTCTCTTCCAATACTTAACCAACTTTTCACTGAAGAAATCCCTCCTGATGTCCAGCCTGAGCCTCCCCTGGCACAACATGAGGTCACGTCCTCTTGTAGTGTCACTTGTCACCTTAGAGGAGACACCCACCCCCATCTGGCTACAAGCTGATACAAGCTGATATCAGGGAGTTGTAGAGTGGGATGAGGTCCTCCCTGATCCTCTTCTCCAGGCTAGGACACAATAAAAATTATTTTATATCATTAATGCAAATTTATGTTATAGTTAATTTATAAAATAATGAGCTATTGTAACATTATTTCATATTAATTCCTGACAAAATCTGAAGTTCTCTAGGGCAGTGGCTCCCAGTTCCAAAAATATGTGCACATCCTATAGGACCTTTGTCAGGTCTTCCAAACCCCTGTGAATGTCTCAAGTACCTTGGGGTATCTCAAATCACACTGGGTGCATCATTAGGCAAATGAACTAAGCTCTGCTTCTCTGTTTTCCCTGCTGGCTTCAGCCTGATCAGCAGAATGCCAAGAACTACAAAATGCTGCTGCAAAGCACATAGTAAGGCAAGGATCAAATGCGTTTCTTCAGGAAAAGTTGCATGCATCAAGATATTAGCTCAGCCTTGTCTCCATCCATCTAGGATTAATTATTCTCATTTGTGTACTTGTCATTGTTGCATGCAAGATTATTTTCCTTGAAAATGGGACCACATAACTGCCTCTCCTTATCCCTTCTCCTCTTAATGAAAGCCTTCCCATCCCCTAAAGCTCCAGAAGAGAAAATAATGCCATAGCATCTGGATTTTATTGGTGGGAGTGACAACATTCTCCAATCTTTCTTTACACTCAATTGCTCCCTGACAATTAAAAAAAATAAAAACAGGATTTCTGCAGCAAACAGGCAGTTTGACTGTGAAGCAAAATGCACTTGTGAGAGAACAAACTCACCTGGATGATTATCCCTTTTCCAAGAAAGGATTCAATCAGGGCAAAGAGAACTGAATTCTTTTCCAAAAGGAACCAAAGACAGAGGCAGAACCAAGGCTGAACTCATGTTTTAGAGTGTGCTGATACAGTTGAACACAGTTTGTGTATTTGTGTCACTTTTAAAATATTTTAGAGAGAAGCAAGGTTTGTTTTTTCTGCAAACAGTTCCACATGACCAGGGAAGTTTGTGGGGTTTTATTCTCCCAATGCCCCATCCTTCAAAAACAAGCAAAGTTTTGGTTTTGTTTTTGGTTTTTTTGGGGTGTTTGTTTGTTTGCTTTTTTGTTTGTTTTTAATGGATGCATTTCAACCATGAGGCAGATCTTGCCAGTTGTAGGAAAATTCATTTTCAGAAGGATCTCCTGGAGCTCCCATGTACCCCTCCAGGGAACACAGAAACAACAGTTTAACTATACCAGATATAGATTGAATTCTCAGGTCTTAAAAAAGGGTTTTCTTGGTCCTAAATATGGTCTGAAATTGGGCATTTCTTGGTCTCAATATTCTAGGTTATGTCCTTTATATCTGGGATATTACCTGTCTTGTGGTGATATTTTATTCCATTATTTTTCATGTAAGTATTTATCATAGCAGGAGAAGATTTATTTATTCATTTATCTATTTATTTATTTATTGAAATACAGTGCAAGGTAATTAGGAGAACTTTTGGTTTAAAATTATTTTTATATTGAAAATAGGGAAATGAAGACTTAGAAAATGAAATGTGTTTCAGAAGACTGATATTTTCCCCCAAACCACCCACCAGCTGGATTTTAGCTGAAGTGTTTTTGTAGTATGGAAACTTAAATGCAGTTGGGGAAGTGATGGAGCAACACAGAGATGATGCAGAAGAAGGGGTTTGGAACTACAGCTTCTGCCATGGTGTTCTACAGCTTCAGATGTGTTTGGAGGGGTGAGAACACACAAAAAAAATCCACCCATTCCCCTGCAGCAGCCAACTTTTCTGTGTGGTTCAGAGCATGAGCCTTAGAGCAGCTCAGACCTGTACTCCTCTTCAAGCTGAGAACAAACTGCCCAAGGACACACACATACTGCTTTTTACTGGGGTTTCACATTCCCCAGGTAGTTATGCTACAGTCTTCCCAATCAGTATTTCCATATTGGGAATTAAATTCAAGAAGAACCTAAGTTAGTGCCAAACCAGGGTTTTATCTTGTGACAGAGCCTGTCTTTATTTCATGGATGTTGTGGGCACAAGTCCTGATCTGAGGTGTGAGATCTGGGATATCACAGTGTTGTAATATCTCCATTACAATTCCTGCTGCTCATTTCTGCTTTCCAATGCTCCAATGAGGATTCACCAGGAACAAAAGGAACCTCTGAAGAAAACAACCTTCCCTGGTTGTTAAATAAGAATATAAGTGCTTCTCAGTAATTCTCTTACCTATATTGTGAGTTTAAGCAGCTTATGTGGTTCCAATTTGTTCCTATGGAGTCTGGATTTCTGAGTAGATTTTTGGGAACATTATACCAATATATTATACAGTTTACTAATTATTTCTGTAACTGACACCTGCTTCTGTTACACTGTTTCTGGGTCAGAAAATATAATTACTGCAAATATTATAAATTTAATTGGAAATGTACAGAAAGTCATGCTGTGAGAAGCCAGTGTCCATAAAGGAGACGGAGAAGTCCTGCAAGTTTATTTGAATGAAGGGAGAGAGTCCACCAGGGCATAGCCCCCGGGGTTTTCTCTCTCTTGTTTTGGAGGGCACAGCCTCCTTTTTTCCCAAATTCCCAGCTAAAGGAAAAAATCACATGAGATTCCATTTTCTTCATGGTGGAAAAAGCCCTTTCTTTACTGACATAACTCATTCTTACACAGTTTAACAGACCTCATGTGTGACTCCAATTGGTTAGTAGCTTTCTTGCCAGTTACTTTATTGATTAGTTAAAGGTATTTTACTTGTCCATCAAATCTCTCTTAAATTGTTTACCCATTTTCTTCTCATGGGACAGATTTAATGTTTTTGCGGGTGCTGGTTGTTTTTCACCCAGGAATAGATTGTTATGTTAACAAACTGTTCGCACCAGGATCAATTTCACATGGGAACTTGCAAAGTGCTAGCTTGACAAGGCCAGCCACTGATAGAACAGAGAAGGTCTGATTTTATGAAGCCTTTCTTTTATAATTTTTCTACCTTACTGCAACTTCTGGCTGCATGTTGCACTCTTCCTTTCCCCATTGGCTGAGGTACCAGGAAGGTGCAGCCTTCTCAAAGCACCTACCCCATATTCCCCCTTGAACTTGGCATTTTACCCAAAGTTCAGAAACTCAGGCTTGTGCAGACCCCCTTGTTTCAGGAGTCAGTGTCTGGGTTCTGTAACAATCCTTGAAGTTGGTAGAGACATTAAGACCCATTCCAAAGATGTAACATCCATCCCCTCATCCATGCCATTTCTCACATTTGTAAAGGCATTAGCACACATCTTTCTGATCAAAATAATAAAAAATATTCAAATAAGGTAAATATGTTAAAGAGAGGTGACAGTACATCAGCAAGATTGCTTCAGATACAAACCACCAGGATCAATTTCTCTTACCAGACTCGGTTTTCCTTTTATCGAAACTAGTGATTGGCATTGTTAGTGATAGACTGTTTTTCAAATGCTGTTTGTCCATTTTCTAGGCAAGAAATTCACCATGGTGGAGGCAATGGGAGCAGCTTATTAAATCACTGGATGTGTGTTCAGATCCAAATGTTCACTGGTGACTACGCTTGGGAGAGGGCCCAGAGCCCAGATCTCTCATGAGCAGGGGTAATAATTGTTGAAACATTAAATACAGGCAGACAAGCAATACCAGCTCCTCCCTCAGTGTTATTTTGCATAATGTCCCTCCTCATAGCCGGGGATTGGAACTAGGTAATCTCTAATGTCCTTGTAGTCCAAACCATTCCATGATTCTGAGTTCCTGAAGCTGTTTACTCGGAAGAAAAGACAGATGTTGGGATCTAAAAACTACAGACAGAAGAAAAGACTCATCTTGAGACAACTACTGGAAATTAAATGCTCCCAGCATCCAGGTAATTCTGGCCTTGTGCACTGCAGACCTGTAGGAGGAGCCTGAAACCTGGGTGAAGTCTGTGCCTTTTTGCTTAACGTCAGATATCCCAGGCTATCTGGCTGTCCCTGGGCAGAAAAAAGGGCTTTGGCTTTAAGCAGTTCTAGGCAAGACTCTTCATCATAAGAAGTTTGTGGTAATTCAAATTAATCACAGTCTAAATGTGCTTCTCAATTCATTACAAAACCAATTTGGGCAACCAGTTCCAGTGCTGAATTCTTGTTTAGTGCATCTCATATCTGAGACATGTGCCTGATTGCTCCCTGTTTTCAAAGCTTCAAAAACTTCCAGGGTTACTCAGTGGCAAATCATAACCAACAAGGCTCTTAATTCCACTTTCAGTTCTGTTGAAATGGTAATTTGGCCACTGACAATCTCCCAGGTCCTTTCATGTACCCAACTCCTGGTCTTTCAAAGCTTAAGCTTTTGTTAGTATTATTAAAATAATCCAATAGTATCCAGGACCAGAAAGATGCTGTGAAGATAGTTACAGTCAAAACTGAAGGTGAATAACTGCACTACAGAAATGGAATCATGCCTTGAATGCTTTAGATCACCAGTAAACAGTTTGTTCTTCAAAAACATTTATATGATGTCCTGGAAAATCCTTGTGGACATCCAAAACGTGACTTTGGTCTTTTCCCTCTGGCTCTCAGTCTCTTTTAAGACCACATGTGCTCTGCTTGTTCACTGCTGAGCACTGAACTAATTTATTCCAGCCTGCCAATTCCATCATCATGCCAGTTTCTTTCTCATCCCAACTCCCTTAATTATTTTATGCAAACTGGGGTTGCCCAGTGGAAATACTTTATTGAATCAGGCCACCTAGACATGTCATCTGTTTTGAATGTGCTTTGTCAGGAAGTAAAGAGAGAAAACTGGGACCAGAATTAGGAAAAAAAGAGAGAAAAAGAAAAGCATTCATATTGCATCTGGTTGATTTTGCAATAATGTAAATGAGAAGGAATTAAAAGGGCTTTTTACTCGTAAAGGGGAGAATGTGAGAGAAGGTCATGTGCTGTTTCACGAGTTCCTGTTTGTCATTAGCACTGCACTAATTTCTTCTCTCTCTTTTAACTTTGTGTTTGCTGTTAGCTGCTCCCTCAGCTCCTCAGATTGCAGCAGTAGATGATGGACACGTTTCCCATTTAGTCATGAAAGACCTGTGTCTATCTCCCATTAGATTAATGTTTTCCAATCATATTGCACGGAGTAATAACCATCAGCCTGCTGGTAGCTTTTACACATTTTAAGTAATTTTTCTCCCTTGACAAGACATCAGATTAACATTGTAAAGGAGAAAGTTAATGCCCATGCAATATTTAGACAGACAAAGAGAGAAATTACATCTAATCAGGCCTAGTGTGAGTGATTTAATTAATTCCTGTTCTAAGAGTTCCAGATTTTTTATGTTGTCAATCATTTATTATCTTTTCTGTTAATAAACAAGTTAATTTGCTCCGGTTTTTCACCTCTTCCAGAAGCACTGACACCTTTGAACTACACTACTCTCTCTGAAAAAAATCCCCTAAAATCTGCTTGAATTAATCACCTGTGATTTTTAGAATTTATTCCAGACAAAGTGCACAACAGAGAATGCAGACCACTGCAAATTCATGGAATCACAGGATGGTTTGGGGCTCCAAACCCCATCCAACCTGGCCAGAACAAATTGGTAAGTCACTTCTGTAATGTATATTAATATAAAAATACCTTCAGATTAATATATAAATAGTGTTGATGGAGGCTTACAACTGTGGGGCACAATATGCTGAAAGCAATTTAGGAAATTCAGCTGTTCACAGCTGTCTAAGACATTTCTGCAGTATCTTAACAAGGTTTGGGAATCATAGAATCACAAAATCACAGAAAAGACCTCTGAGAACACTGAATCCAGCCTTTGAAGATGAAAACAAAAGTGTAAAACTGTCATTTAAAAAGGACATTTAAAAACAACATCTGAAACAATCTGCTGGATGCTCCAGAATTCATTATTCATTGCGTCTCAAGGTAATAAATTTTTTGGCAGAGACAGTTGGAGTTTTCATTTTTCTCCTTGCACTGTTCTCATGTTGTCCACTTCTTCCCTTGAGTAATTTCTTTGTTTTTCCCCATTCTTTCCAAGGTCACCTGAAGGTTTTCCCAGCTGATGCAATAAATTAATTCACTTTGTTTTATTTGTTCCCTCAAAAATAGCCAGACCAAGACTACTACATCCAGCAATCAACTTGTCCCTTCCTTTATCCAGACTGAGAAGCAGAGTTGCTCAACAAATTGCTCCAATTTATGTCCATCATCCTCAGTGTAAGGTAGTTGTCAGTGTGGGAGAAGATGATATAATACAGCTCTGTCTGCTCTGCTTCCCCAGCTCCAGGGGCCTTTTTGTGGTGCTGTTGACCTTGGCAGAGCTGGGAAGTTTTATTTAGTGTTGCTGTTTTTCTTCACTGAAGTTTACATATTTTAACTGGCATGGGAGATGTGTGTGTGTGTTTCAGACAATAAATGACTTCAGGCATTCTGATTCTATCAGTCAGTGAGATCTATCTTCCTCTGCTCTGAAGGCTACCACATTTTATACTGAAACAGCTGAAGATGTACTATTGAAAATGCATATTATTTCAACTTTTTTATTTTATTTTATGAAAACAGCTTCATCATTTTGTTGATACTTTGGAAGCCCTGCTTTGTGAGACTACATTGACTCAGTGCACAAGTTTAATTCTTAGAATTAATATGCTGAAATTTATTTTTGCACTAAAGGTTTGTAATATTAAATGCTTAACCTATAATACTTTTTTTGGTCAAGGATTGGAAAAATAAAATTTAAAAAAAATAAATACAAGAAAAGAAGTGTTTGTGTGGAAAACATCTTTAAAATAACAAACAACTGAATGCTAGAGGTGAATGGTGCAGCCATCTCCAAGAAAATTCTTGTAAGATTCAGCCAGAAAACACTTTGTGACAATGGTTTGTAGTAACACTTTAAGATTTAGAGAATCTGAACATAAACAGAGATGAATATACATAAAAAATAAGTAGTTACCTAAGTAAATAAATGAAAAATTGTTGCAGTATTTGTGTATCATCTCTGCAAAGAAATATCCCAGTCAGAGAAAAACTTGAGATAGTTATCTGTAGATCTTGGATGTCTTTCTATAAAATCTCTTGTATTCTTAGGTGTCACATCAGAGATTTACCAAGTACTGAGCACAGCAGATCTGGAATGGCTTTGAGAAAAGCATTTGTTCCAAAACATGAATGTGACTGAATTAACATTTCTGAAAGAGGAAGGGCTTTTGTGGCTGATTTTCTTAGAGCTGTTGGCAAATTATAACTTCCCAAGCTGTTTGCAGGCTATGAAATGCACTGTGAAAATAATCAGGAAATGGATAACGGTTAAAATATTTCTTTTTGTTTCTTCTTGATTTTTCACAGACAAATGTTTGGTGTGTTCACGTGTGAGCCAATGAAAGACCAAACAAACACAAGCATTTAAGCATTCTTTTCTTCCTGTGCAAGCATGATTTTGGTTTGATTATAATGAGTGCATTAAAAATTGTCTGAGGCAAACATTTCAAGCTTTTGTGACAGGTAGCATAGCTCACAGCAGAATTGTCACCTTTCCTAAATTTTTATTCGAATATTCACCTTTGGGGATCATTATTTCTGAAGAGGAAAGATGGTAGAGATTTTGCAAGGAAAAATTACTGTTCTGACACTTGTACAGGTCCTTTTGTAGCTGTGAACAGAAGTGAGGCAAGGTCAGGGGAAATAGGAAACATCTTTTATGATATCCTTGGGAAAAAAAAAACCAAAACCACCACAGGTGCTTTTAACACCTTTCTTCAAATCTCTGATAGAAACAGCAGCTTTCAAAATAAAATCCAGCTTGAAAACAGTTGCTTTGAATTTCCCTTGATCTTTCATTTCTCAGAGTCTCCAAGGCTTTCCTGTGTAATTGTACATCATACCTGGAGAGAGACATGGTACTCAACAGTTTTTTACTGTAAAAATTTTGGGGTAAAGGTCTGTTTTTCTTTTGACACCCAGGGCAAAGGGTTTGATATTTGAGTGCTTGGATGCTTCTCCCACGTTTAGTTTTCTCTGTTTACTTGACAACTGGAAACACATCTCCTTTCACTTTCTATTTCTAGGGCACTGATGTTTCCATCAGAGCTGAGTCATCTCAGACAAAGCAGAAAGAATGGGACTTTTGGGTGCAAGCCCTCTTACTTGGATGTTTCTTTGGGGATGAAATGAGTCACAATTGATGGGTCCTATTTTTCTCCATTTTTAGAGGGAGTTCAGAGAAATTTATCAGATAGAGGAGTCAAGATAGAAACATGTTTGACTACCATCCTAGGTTTCTTATCTATCCCTTCAGATCTGGGGTATTGAATTTGTTCAGTGATCACTCTAGAAGACTCAAGAAGCCATAATGCTCAAGATTCACTTTCAGTAATTGGGAGAAAATGCAATTTATTTTTTTTTATTTTGAATATTTTATTTGTTACTATAGAACAAATGATAAACATTATTCACTATCTGCTTAAAATAAACTACTCATAGTATAGAATGGTTTGGGCTGGAAGGGACCTTCAAGATCATCTCATTCCAACCCCTGCCAAAAGCAGGGACACCTTCCACTAGAATAGGTTGCTCAGAGCGCTGTCCAACCTGGCCTTGGGCACTTCCAGGGATTGGGGCAGCCACAGCTTCTCTGGACACCCTGTGCCTGGGCCTCACCACCCTCACAAGGAAAAAAATTTATCCAAATATCTAATTCAAACCTCCCCTCCATTAATTCCATTAACCAGGAGATTTGCTAGTGGCAGGTGCAAGGCAGATCCCATTCAAAACATTCCATGATGTGCTCAGCTCTATCTGTGAGCCAAAGAATCTTTGGAGATGTTTCCTAAGTAATTTCACCAGTTTGTGGATCATCCTAACACTTTTTGGTAACACGGATCATGATGCAGCTGAAGGAGTTCTCAAGATGCCTTCCAAAAGTTTTTCCCCTTTCCTGTCACAGCTGTTTCTCCACGATTATTGACTCCCTTGTCCCTCACATCCCACAGTAAAATTCTGAGCATCCAGAGGTCAGATGGGCTCCCAAGCACTACACATGATTAAATTTGCAATTCAAAAGAAACTATTATGTATCCAACTGTTAAGAATCAGGCCAAGGTTTAGAGCTTTCCAGGATGGGCCACAATAGCAGGAACCAGATCCCTGCTGGGTAACTTGCACATCTTTCACCTCCATTCCCAAGCCTTTATTTCCTTAAGATCTTGAGATAATGTTACTTCTTAGCTTTTTATCAGACTGTTTGTGAGGACTGGAGGAAATGTTTTGCTATTAAGGCAGCATCTGATGCTTAAACACTCTCAATCTCTCCCAGGGAAAGAAGAGGGGAACAGATGTTAACATCTGCTTTGTGGAATCTGGCCTACATTTTCTCGTTGCCAACCCTCTCTTCTCCTCCCCACAGTGTATTGCAGTAACATCCTGCCTGACAAAAACCATAAAATTTCATTCTGCATTTCTTCTGCTGAAATCAGAAACCTGTAATTGGAGCACAGACTATCTCTAGAACAGAAAGAAAGATACAACAACAAACCCCTCAACTCCAAATTTGTAAAGTTCATGTGACAAAGTACTTCAGGCATCTGTTTCTCTGGCTAACTTACTGCCAGTGTTACCTTCCCAAAGATTAAATAAATAAATAAAGATACAAAAAGGGCAAGAGTTATTTTCATCATGAATTCTGCTTGCTCTGCCTCCCCACAGCTCAGTTTTGTACAGGAGCTGTCTGCTCGGTAAAGAGCCTTGCAGTATCATCTCAGAGAATATCTCTCCTAGATCCAGATTTTGCTGTAAATCTTTTAGAACTGCACACAGCAATGACATGCTTCATCCCAGATTTTAGCAGCCCACAATCTTGATGTTATGCTTTAATTGAACTGAAATTACATTTAGTCAGAGCCTGAAATTTCTGATTTACTCAGATGCCATTGTTTTCACACACAAAGCTCTTGCTCTGTACTTTTTTCCCCTCACCCTTTCCCTCTTGAATTATTTAACACTTAGAAAGCTGAGCTTTGCCACTTTTATTTCCATCCCCAGTTTTATTGCTATCTAAGTGATTTACAAATCAAGCCTTGCATCTAATGGCGCTGTGTATTTCCATTTCCAGTGCTCTTCTTTACTGTCGGCTCTTGTTGGATGGGGCAAACCTCAGACACAAATAACTGAAATTAATGTCAAGTTGCATCATGTGCAGCTTGAATTTCAATTATGGGATCTGAGTGAAAATGCATGTTTTCAGCAAACAGCAATAACGCTGCGACTCGCATTACTAGAAAGCATCACACGCAAGACAAAGACACAGGAGCTTAAAAGCTTAAAACAAATCTGCTTGGCATTTAGTTAAGACCAATAAGCTGAGAGAATGAGCAGTCATTCCCTGCCCTGTGATATGTCTGTGCCTGTTTAGAGCCTGGAACTGCAATGTTTTCTTCCAGAATAATAGGAAGTGAGCAATGATTAATTTACACTCCTAAGCCCTAGTGCATCCTAAATAAATGGTGGTTTGAGGGCAAGGCAAGTGGCTCAGCCCATCTTTAATTCTGTATTCAGAGACCTGAGGGTGCTGGCAGTGGCTGAACATGATCCAATGTGTGACAAATGGGCAAGGAGGCCAGTGGCCTTCTGGCTTCTGTGTCAGCACCAGTGTGGCCAGCAGGACCAGGGCAGGGATTGTCCCTCTGCGCTGGGCCCTGGGGAGGCCAAACCTCAAATTCTTGGGTCAGTTTTGTGCTCTTCATGACAAGAAGGACATTGAGGTCCTGGAGTGTGTCCAGAGAAGGGAACAGAGCTGGGGAAGGGGCTGGAGCACAAAGCTGATGAGGAGAAGCTGAGGGAGCTGGGGGGGCTCAGCCTGGAGTAAATGAAGCTCAGGGGGACCTTATTGCTCTCTACCTTTTTCAGGAGGGTAGAGCCAGGTTGGGTGGATTTTATCTGCCTTGTCTTAAGTGAAAGGATGAGAGGAAATTACCTTAAATTGCACCAAGGGAGGTTCAGATTATGTATCAAGAAAAAAAATCCACTACGGAAAATGTGGCTACTCATTAGATTAGTGCCCAGGTGTTGGAGTCACCACTGCTGGGAGTTTCCAGCAGGCTTCAGAATGTGGCACCTGGGGATATGGGTTAGGAGTGATTGTGGTGGTGCTGGTTTGATGGTTGTACTGGATGGTCTTGAAGGTCTCTTCCAGCCCTGATGATTCTGTCACTCTCTGCATTGCCCAGAGTGTAAAGGCTCAATGGGAAGACAGTTTTCTCTCATGTTTATTT
Organism: Zonotrichia albicollis; assembly: GCF_047830755.1. Taxonomy (NCBI): domain Eukaryota; kingdom Metazoa; phylum Chordata; class Aves; order Passeriformes; family Passerellidae; genus Zonotrichia; species Zonotrichia albicollis. The sequence goes on from NC_133819.1 coordinate 151,669,675, forward strand.
GTGATCCACCTGGTGATACAAAGCTCAGCTTTGTTTAGTTTTCTGGAATGGCTGGAGGAAAGAATTAAAGATATTGAGGACAGATATATTTCATATTCATGAAGATGTTGAAGTGGGTTGAAGGAATCACATTCTCCCCTGCCTGTTTCTCTCCATTGTCTTCATGTTGAGGCACAAGGTTTTATTTAGTCTACAAAGTGCAGTGCCCTGTCATTGCTGAATTTTGTGTGGCTTCAAAAGCTTCAGCCAATGGAATGGCCAATATATCCCCTCCAAACAGAGGCATGGCAATGCAGCTGCATGTTTTGCCTCTTGTGGAAGAGAATATGTTCCTTCCATTAGAGAGTGACTGCAACATTTGGACATTCTACCCAGGAGTAAAAAGCCATCATATTGCACCCCTGCTGTTTTGCAAGCACTTCCCTCAAAGAAAGAAAAAATAAACTTCTAATAGCCTAAAATAATATGATTTTTTTTTAATGCTATAGTCCAAGTGAAGCTAATGAACGTGCCCAGATGGCACTTCAAAAAGCCAGATAGATACCATTTAACTTATTTCTGCTAAAACCATCCAGAACCTGATGTCCTGGCTAAAATGACAGCAACCTGGAGTATTGGAAAGCTACTTGTTTATAATCTGGTGCAGTTCTTGCTGTCAAGATCAGCTCTAAACAGAGACTGAAGAGCTACTCAGTGCAATATTAATCAGGTGAACTTTAAAAGAGTTATGACTTTAAAATACAGAGAGCTTGTGAGGACATTTTTCTAGGGGACTGGGGTGTGGGTTTGTGTTAGATTCTCAGTGATTATACCTTCCCTTTATCTGCATAATAGAAAGTGCAAAGATGGATTTCTATAATTATTCCTCTGAAAATACATTTTAAGCAGGAAAGAGATAGCAAGTTATCTTTCACTGTTTCTGCTGCTTCCCAGCTAAGGGTGCTGGCTTTGGTCAGACACTCAGATCCAAACTGAGGTCTCAAACCCCATTTTTATGCCCCAACAAATGCTTACACGACTGAACTGTTAATCAGGGCTTTAGAACTTGAAGGGATGAGCCAAGCCAATCCTCCTATCCCTGTAGACCCCACATCACCTGTGCTGATGCTTCTGACCACATTAGGAGTTCCCAAATGTAAAATGTTGGCACCCCCACCCCCTGACAGGGCACTGAAATTGCTTTGGATGAACTTGGGTAAGATGCAGCTGCTCCTATTAGGGCTGTGTTTCAGGAAGCAGATTGTTTTTCATTGACTGTATCTGCCCCAAAATAATGTGCTCAGTCTAAGCTGATGATTTAGGCTCCCTTTGTAGCTGCTGGACTGACAGATTGAGCACCAGAAGTCACTTCATCCCATTGGGAGGCAGAGCTGTGGTGTCTCTAATAAATATAAAGGAAGTTTAGACATCTGGCTCATATTCAGCATTGAGCTTTTAGATAGTTAAGTTAGGTGGAAGCAAATTCAGCTACACTATGAGCCTGAAAAGTTGCTGACAACCAAGATTAGGCATGTCAAACTCAAGGCATGTAAATTAAACAAAGAAGATCTTATTTTGGAAGAGTTCCTGCAGAAAAAAAAATACAAGATGCAGTCCTTTGTGGGGGAAGATAGAGGGGGCAAAGCAATATGTGAGAGCTCTTTTCCATGGGCAGATAAAACCCAGTGTCAAAGGTAAAACAAACCATTTATATTTCTGTCAGCTTCCCTGGTTTATTGTGTGCAAAAGCTTTTGGAAGTCAACAGAAAGGTCAACCAGCAGGGTGGAAATGTTATTAAAAATATTTAGACTGGCTTTTATTGCCAAATGTAAATGGAAACCAACTAGATAATCAAACTAAAAGTAGACAAAGAAATGGCATTAACACTCCCAGAATGTAATGATCATTGCTAAGGATGGGTTTTGTCCAATTACTTGCCTTTGGTGGTGGTGGCAGGGAAAAATCAATTATGTTTCACCTTTTAACTGCCTTTTAGAGCCTTGAAAGATGATTTCATACAGCATCAAAGATCCAGCAATAAAACAAGGAAAAAGTGGATAAGAGAGAAAGGATGATGTAAACAACGTGTAAATGCTGGCCTGCAAAATACCCTAAAAAAACCCCAAAAAACCATGGGGAGATGGGTTAAATAGGTACTACTCCATTGCAGCCATGAGTGCAAAAGAAAATTATTGTGGCAAAGCTTTGTATCCATGGGGTGAGAGGTGGGATTCCTTCAGCTCCCCCTATGGAAAACTTGGCATTTGTATTTGCAATAAAAAAGCAATTAACATCTTCATCTCGTGACCACCCAAGTCCAAGCCATAGCAGTCAGGCCATCACAGGGTTGTGACTGAATCATTGAATTACAGAATGGTTTGGGTTGGAAGGAATTTAAATTCATCCAGTTCCACCCCCTGCCATGTGCAGGGACACCTTCCACTGGACCAGGCTGCTCAAACCCCCATCCAAACAGGCCTCAAACACTTCCATGGACGGGGTGTCGGTAACCTCTCTCATCAACCACTTCAAGGGCCTCATCACCCTCACAGGAGCAATTTCTTCCCTGTATCTAATCTAAACCTACTATTTTTCAAATTAAAGACATTATACACGTGCAGCAATGGTGTGTGATGGTGTTCACAGGGGTCTTATGTTGAGGGAAGAGACGGAGATCTGTCTCCATGTTTCAGAAGGCTTGATTTATTATTTTATGATATAGATTACATTAAAACTATACTAAAAGAATAGAAGAAAAGGTTTCATCAGAAGGCCGGCTAAGCTAAGAATAGAAAGCAATGAAAACAAAGGCTTGTGTCTTGGACTCTCCGTCTGAGCCAGCTGGGCTGTGATTGGCCATTAATTACAAACATCCAACACGGGCCAATCAAAGATCCACCTGTTGTATTCCACAGCAGCAGATAACCATTATTTACATTCTGGTCTTGAGACCTCTCAGCTTCTGAGGAGGAAAAAGTCCCAAGGAAAGGATTTTTCATAAAAAGATGTCTGCGACAATGGTGTACTTTGGGTTAATCCCCTGGGAGCCCTTCGTGTCTTCTGCATTTTTTGCACAGATAAAGGTAGACAAGATAAGTGGGGTTCAGAACCTGGTGTGTTCCTCCCATCCACCCTGTGAGGCTGCTGTGACACTGTGACCCCAGGTCCAGCAGAAAAGAAGCTGAACATGTGTCCCCAAAAAGGGCACACACAAATACACACACAAACAGCAACAAAGAACACAGAGAGCACCTCATAAACTCACCCAGCACTCACACAAACATGAACATGCAATGCCTTCCTCCTCCCCAGTCAACTGGGGTGGCATTTGCTACAGGAATAGATACAGTAGGGATTTTTCCAGCAGCTAGACTAAGGCAGATTTTGGAACAGCTGGTCTTGAGGTTGCAGTCCTTGCCTGAGGTTTTTACCAGGACTCTCAGGCCCCTGGTGACACCAGTCTGGCACCAGAGCTCCCATCCTGCTCACAGCCAGCCTGGCTTATAGCCCATCACCTTTATGTGCTGGCTCACAACAGCGAGTTCACTGGCACAGGAGAAAGCAGCAGGGTTTGGGAATAAGATAGGGTAAGTTGTGGTGAATGGTTCAGCGAGACAAACATCTTTCCCAGCAGACAGTTTGTCAATAACCCTTTTTCATCTATTTTCCCATTCTTTTTTTCTTCCTGGTCCATCTTGACCCCTCCCTTCTGTTGCCTTTGCTCCTGCTAAAAATTCAATTTTTGCACATGCCCTCCTCCTTTCTGCTTCTGTCCCCTACAGTAAGTCCTGATCCTTCTCAGGCAGGAGCCCCTCCAGTTTTCAGGGCATTCCTGAGAAATTCTGATTCACTCATCTGGACTGGATTCACTGATCAGCTTACAGGGACACAGACTCATCCCTGAGTCTCTGAGTTTGGAAAAATGGCCCTTAATCACATAACCCCCCAAAAAGCACATGACATTCCTTTCAGACCTCTTCCCGTGCTTTATTTCTTCTTTTCACTTGCCCTTTGTTTTGTCCTCCATTCCCTGCCTTGTCTGCCAAATAATAACCAAATGTCAGCAGTTTCTGCAGCAGGGAAAAATTTCCACACTGGTTAGTCCAGAGAGAGAACTTTCCCCCTGTGTCATGGATCATTGTGACATCCAGTTTTGTCTCTTCAGCTCATGAAGTGGTGCCATTACCCCATAATGCCATATTTTGTTGTGGCTTAGGAACCGAGGGAAATATATTTTGGCTATTGGAAGCATCCCCTACAACAGTAACTCATTTAGATGAAGGCACATCCAAGTGAAATTGGAAAGTTGGAGAGAAGTTTGTGAAATGTCACAGGGTGCTTTGTGTGGATCAATGAGATTACCTTGGTCCCTCAGCTCTGGCCTTATGAACTGCCAGCACATCAGTGAGGCAGCTTGGCTGGGCAGGACCCCAATTGCACTCCCAACTTTTCCCAAAGAACAGGAAGGGTAAGGAAAATGTCAATCTCTACTTTGTTGTGATTTGGAGCCTGGTCTGGCCTCCAGACTGGGGTAATCCGTTCAGCTCTATTAAAGCAAAGGAAAAATCCATTCCATTCCCACTAATACATTCCATCCCTTTTAAAAGAAATAAAAACTGGTTAAACAGGAAGATTTTTATCTCTGTCTGATATGGAGCTCTTAGACAAGCTTCTTACTTTGGCCTGGGGTAGCACACTGAAAGGTGGGTTCTGTTATGTTTCACACTCCTTTTTTCCTTCTTTCCAGTGCTTATAACTGCATGGAAATCCTGTAACATCATGTAGTTAATGGCAGTAAAGAATATTGGTACCAGTGTCGCTTTAAATCATGAGAGCTCTGCTTAAACAAATTATCATCTTCTACTCTTCAGAATACATGTGGTGCCTGATGAAAGGTCAAAGACAAAGCTTTTAAACCAAAATAGAAAGCAAATTTAAAGACAGTGCAACCCTATTCCTTTCATATTACCTTTGACTT